>NW_028270165.1:18977892-19315092 GCF_037043375.1 Chiloscyllium plagiosum | reverse complement strand
ATCTGTATGTAACCAGAATGGAATGTATTTTTTAGCCTTGCTCTGCTGTTCACATGAATGTTTATATCTGGAAAAGAGTATATCAGCTGGAAAAGTCTCCAGTTCGGTGAGTCTGCTCCGGGGTTACGTTTAACCGCCGAGCGTGGGTTGTTGGCAACCGCTCTACGAGAACTGACGGCTCCCAGTTCCGGTAACATGGAGAGTGAGTATAAGCCAGACCCGGGAGTCTGCTCCGGGGTTACGTTTAACCGCCGAGCGTGGGTTGTTGGCAACCGCTCTACGAGAACTGACGGCTCCCAGTTCCGGTAACATGTAGAGTGAGTATAAGCCAGACCCGTTGTAAGTATGAGACCTGGTTGTGGCGACGCTGCGGGGAATAAAATGCTCATATTCTAGCAGACTCGCCTCTTGGTCGTTTGTTCTGTGTCAGACTACTCTCCTACGAACCTGACCTTGAGAATTTTTTAAGACACCACTCCACCCCCTCCTCCCTGACCTATCACCTTCATCTCCTCCCCCACTGACCTATTGTACTCTATGCTACTCTATCCCCACCCCCACACTCCTCCAGCTTATCTCTCCACGCTTCAGGCTCTCTGCCTTTATTCCTGATGAAGGGCTTTTGCCCGAAACGTCGATTTCGAAGCTTTTTGGATGCTGCCTGAATTGCTGTGCTCTTCCAGCACCACTGATCCAGAGTCATGAATGGAGTGGATTCTTTCTTGATTATAGGTTTTACTGACATCTGTCTCTTGATTAAATTTTAAAAATATAAACCACAAGTACTGTGTTAGCCCGGAGCACTTTTTTAGAGCAAAAAGACGGTGCTATTTTCTGGGTCTGTAGATTGTGAAGGAGCAAAAGTGGCCTTTATGAGAGTGATATGCTCTTCCTGTCAGATGTGGGAGATGAGGGAGAGTATCCATGTTACTGGTGATTATATCTGCAGTAAGTGTGTTTGCTTGCAAATCCTATTGGATTGCGTGGATAAGTTGGAGCGACAGTTCGAAGTAATGAGGAATTTACAAGACCTGGCGCTATGATGGTTTGGCAATTATAGGAAGGGAGAAAAGCCGCAGCTACAGTCAGGGAGATGGGTAAACTCCAGGAAAGGTGGTGGGGGGGGGGGGGTAGGTAGGTAGTGCAGGAGTCTTCTGTGGCTGTCCCCATTTCAAACAAGTCTGCTGTTTTGGAAAATGTAGGGGGTGATGGTCTCTCAGGGAATGTAGCACGAACAGCGGTGTTGCAGGATGTGGAGGTCTGGAAAGAGGAATTCACACAAAGCAGGGGCTGTACACACGTTTGTGTGCGGCTGAAGCTTCATCCATGGAGAAACCCGAGGAATCCTGCCCCATGGAGAAACCGTGGAAGTGTGGCGACTGTGGGAAATGCTTCAGTTTCCCATCTGCCCTGGAGACTCATCGGCGTAGTCACACTGGGGAGAGGCCATTCCCCTGCCCAGAGTGCAGGAAGGGCTTTACCACCCCCTCCAACCTGCTGGCCCACCAGTGGATCCATACTGGGGAGAGGCCATTCTCCTGCCCAGAGTGCAGGAAGGGTTTTACCCGCTCCTCCAACCTGATGGTCCACTTGCGGGTCCACACAACGGAGAGTCCATTCTCCTGCCCCGAGTGTGAGAAGAGCTTTGCCCAGGCCTCTACCCTAGTGGCCCACCAGCGGGTCCACACTGGGGTGAGATCCTTCCCCTGCCCTGAGTGCGGGAAGGCCTTCAGCAAATCCTCCCAACCTGCTGGCCCACCAGTGGGTCAACACTGGGGAGAGGCCCTTCAGCTGCTCTGAGTGTGGGAAGGCCTTCGGTAATTCCTCTGCCCTGCTGAGGCACCAGCACATCCACACTGGGGAGAGGCCGTTCCCCTGCCCTGAGTGTGGGAAGAGCTTTAAACGCTCCTCTGACTTGCTGTACCAGCAGCGGGTCCACATGGGGGAGAGACTATTCAGCTGCCCTGAGTGCGGGAAGGACTTTACCCAGGCCTCCAACCTGCTGAGGCACCAGTGGGTCTACACCGGGGAGAGGCCGTTTGCCTGCCCCAAGTGTGAGCGGAGGTTCACGTCGTCCAGTAACTTGCAGAGACACCAGAGGGGGCACCAGCAGATTCCGCCGGCGACGCTGATGTGGGTCACCCCCAGGACTGAACCTCCTGCCCGCTCTGACAGTGGGTGCAGTGGGAGCATCAGCGAGCTCTCTTTGTTTTCTGCTAGACAACATCCCCACACCCCTCCCATCATCCCCCAACCCCAGGTTGGCTCACGGGCGGCACAGTAGCTCAGCGATTAGTGCCACTGTGTCACATCGCCAGGACCCTCAGGGTGACTATCTTTGTGGAGTTTGCACATTCTCCCCCCATGTCTGCAAGGGTTTCCTCTGGGTGCTCCCACAATCCAAACATGAGCAAGTGAATTAGCCAAGCTAAATTGTCCCAGAGTGTTCAGGGATGTGTAGGTGCAGTGTATTGTTTAGGGCGTAATGTAGACTAATGGAGTAGAGGAATGGGTCTGGGTGGGTTACTCTTCAGAGGGTCGGTGTGGGCTTGTTGGGTTGAAGGGCCTGTTTCCCTGTAGGATTCTGTGAGCTTTGCTTGCAGTGCTGCTCACTGAGCCCAGGACTGCACGTTCCCACTGAAGTGATCCACACAAACCTCAGATGGCATCCAAACCAATGTACCAAACTAAAGGGGTAGCCATGGGCACCCGCATGGGACCCAGCTATGCCTGCCTCTTTGTCGGGTACATGGAACAGTCCATTTTCCTCAGCTACACCTGTTCCTCCAGTACATCGATGACCATATTGGTGCCACTTCATGCTCTCACAAGGAGTTTGAACAGTTCGTCATCTTTATCAACACCTTTCATCCCCACCTCAAATTCACCTGGACCATCTCCCTTTCCAGGACCTCTCCATCTCTGGCTACCGACTAACCATGGACATTTACTACAAGCCCACCGACTCCCACAGCTACCTAGATTACGCCTCCTCCCACCCCACCTCCTGTAAAAATGCAACCCCTTATTCCCAATTCCTCCGCCGCATCTGTTCCCAGGATGACCAATTCCACCGTAGAAAATCCCAGAGGGCCTCCTCCTTCCAAGTTCGCAATTTCTCTTCCCACGTGGTCGACAATGCCCTCCAGCACATCTCCTCCACATCCTGCAATACCGCCCTTGAACCCCACCCCTCCCAACGGAACAAGGACAGAACCCACCCCCAACCATCCTCACCTTCCACCCCACAAACCTCCGGATACATCACATCAGCCTCTGCTACCTACAAACGGACCCCACCACCAGGTATATTTTTCTCTCCCCACCCCTACCAGCATTCCAGAGAGACCATTTCCTCTGCGACTCCCTCGTCAGGTCCATGCGCCCACAACCAGCCCACATCCCACTCCCGGCCCCTTCCCCGCCACCACAGGAAGTGTAAAACATGTGTCCATACCACTCCTCTTCCCTCCATCCAAGGCCCCAAAGGATCCTTCCACATCTGACAGAAATTTACCTCTATCTCCACCAGTGTCATCCACTGTATCCATTGCATCCAATGTGGTCTTCTCTACGTCGGAGAGACTGGACGCCAACTTGTGGATTGTTTCAGAGAACCTCTCTGGGACACCCACACCCACAAACCTCGCCGCCCTGTGGCTGAACACTTCAACTCCCCCTCCCATTCCATCAAGATCATTGAGGTCCTGGGCTGTCTCCATCGCCAAACCCTTACCACCTGACACCTGGAGGAAGAACATCTCTTATTCCACCTTGGGACCCTGCAACCACATGGAATCAATGTGGAATTCAAAAGTTTCCTCATGTATCCTCCTCCTCCTCCTCTTCCTCGCCCCCCCTATCACAGCCCCAAGCCTCCACTCACCCTCCTGACCTGTCCATCACCGTTCCCATCTATCCGCCCCACCCTCCTCTCCGACCAATCATCTTCATCTGCTTATCGCATTCTCAGCTACCTTCTCCCCAACAACCCCCCCCCACCCTCCCCCCCCCCATTCCAGTTATCTCTCAGCGCTCCCGGCCCACAAGCCTCATTGCTGATTAAGGGTTTATGCCCTAAACGTCAATTCTCCTGCTCCTTGGATGCTGCCTGACCTGCTGTGCTTTTCCAGCACCACACTCTCGACTCTGGCCACCGATGTTGTCAGAGATATAGGACTTGCTCCAAACTGATCCACAGTCCAGTTGATGGGACAGGAAACCGCTTCCTTTCTCGAGACAAGTCTCCTGAAGAGAACTTGCTGGCTAACTGATGTACTGAACTTCACAGTGCTCCACTGCTCTCAGTTATCTGGAAGGGGTCCACACATGTGCCTAAGGTGGTGCTCGAGACCTTTAATATCTCTCTGGGATTGATCCCCATTCATTTGAGGCTGTGTAGCCATACAGCCTGGAAACAGACCGTTCAGTACATGATCCCCAACTAAACTAGTCCCACCTGCCTGCTCCTGGCCCTTATTCCATAGTCATAGAGTTGCACAGGACGGAAACAAACCATTTAATCCAACTCATCCATGCTGACCAGATATCCTAATATAATCCTACCGAAGGATGCAGGATTCAGAGTTCTCTTTGGCAAGAAACCTTAACAAGCTGTAGTAATGGACTCAAAGTATGCAATCATATTTCATATCATATTTTAGAGACATGGTAACTAGATTTAGCCTGTTTACAATAATATATATAAAGAGGAGGGGATCATAACACAGTTAATGGAAAAATGAATTAGGAATGGAAAGGGTGGGGGGGGGGGAATGGTAGCTAAAATAGAGTGAAATGGGGGATTTCATTCAAACCTAATTTGGAGGTATGTATGAAAATATAGAGACTGCAGTACTGAACATGACAGTAAAATGTCCCTTTCAGAAAGTAGCATGTGCAAGAAATCAGACAGAGATACATAAAATCCCTACAGTGCAGAAAGAGGCCATTTGTCCCATTGAGCCTGCACTGACACACCAAAGAGCATCCCACCCAGGATCATCCTGTTCTCCTGCATTTAGTATGACTAATCCACATAACCTACACATCACAGAGCAATTTCGCATGGTCAATCCACCTAACCTGCACATCTTTGGACTGTGGAAGGAAACCCATGCAGACAGGGAGAACATGCAAACTCCACACAGACACTTACCTGAGGCTGGAATTGAACCTGGGTTCCTAGTGCTGTGAGGTAGCAATGCCAAGCACTGTGCCACCCCAATATGATATAAAATTTAAACAAATGCTCTAAGCTGCAAATTTGTCCATGTGAAGAACTTACTGCAAATGATTTGAAGCAAGATCCATATGAATTGTGTTTTGGAAGAGATCCAGAACATATTTCATTAATGATTGAAAATCTTCGACCTTTGGAATGGTCTGGGAGAGAGAGTGTTGGAGTCAGATTCAATTATGGCATTCAAAAGATAGTTGGATCATTAAACTGAAAAGGAAAGTAATCAGTGTTCGGTGAAGAGTAGTACTGGATACTGTGGGTGATTATAATTAGGTCAGTCAGGTGAGTTCCCTTATTGGAGGTGTTCACCTGCTCTTAACATTTCACTTCAATAACCTTTAGATTCCCAATATCTGTTGGGTGCTTTCTCTGTTCAAGTGTCTACTCGAGTGACTCAGTGTCAAATTTTGTTCATGAATTGTTCCCCTGATATCTCATGAGAGGGGCTATGATATTAGCAGTTGTGGGTCACAATGTGCTCAAGTGAGAAAGAATAAACTGACCATTCTTAAATATTCATTTTTAAATCATGGAAATAAAATTAATGTTTGGAAAATACACAACTTATGTACTAAGAAGATCAGAAAAAGGAATGGGAATAGGCAATTGACTGTTGAGATGCTCTGTCTTTCATCACCATCCATGGCTGATCATTTATCTGAATTCTCTTTCCTGCACGTTTTGTTTTCCATGTCTTCACCTGATGAAGAGGCTACGCTCCAAGCGCGTACGATTTCAAATAGACGTGTTGGACTATAGTTTGTGTGACTTATGACTGAAAAAAAATTGAGTATGTTATTACACATACTGGAGCAGTGGGATTTAAACCTGAGCCTCAGGGCTCTATGGGAGACTACAGCTGCATCACAAAAAAAACCCCTCTGTAGTAAATAGGTCCTCTTCTGTTGAATGAGAGGAAACATCTTCTTCCTCAACAGGAGAGATGACCGCTGTACCCCCACAGCCCATTACAGTAAATTGAGCCCATCTCCTGTTGAATGAATGGGTGAGAACACTTTCCTCCTGAACCCCTCGAGCCAATTATAGTAAAGGGGCGGGGACAGTGAAGGGCCTGCGAACCTCTTCACCAATCCTAAAGGCTGCGGTCGGTGCGGACGAATCGGAGAGCGACAATCCGGGTTGTGGCTTCCTTTTTGACTGCAAAGCCGGCCGCCATTGGTCAGGTGGAGTAAGGTGCGCTCTGATTGGAGGAGGCGCGGATGACGCGCGTCACTGAAGGAGGAGACGGAAAGAAGAGAAAAACAAAGATGGCGGCGCGAGGCTGCGGTTTTCTCATCGACTCAGCGGACGGTTTCTGACGGAGGGAGGGGGGCAGACAGGCATCGTTTACCTCAGAAAATACCTTTAAATTACATTTCAAATCAAAGCCGGAACTTTTCAAACAAAAGTTGCGAAGAAAAGGAGACAGTCCCCGGTGGGGTTTATTGTTTATTTGTGTATAATTCCCGGGGCCCGGGAAGGGGGAGGTGACGGTTACCGGGTGAACGAGAAAACAAATTAAAAATGTCGGCGGTGGAGGAGAGAGAGCCGGCGCCCGCGGCTTCTTCGGCGGCGGCCGGAGCCCAGGAGCTCAACAACCCCCCGGAGCTGGAGGAAGGTCCGAGCTCCAAGAAGCGGGGGGTCCGGCTGGAGGCTGGATTTGCTCAAGGCTTGTATCTATTAACTTATTTAAATGGTACCTACTGTATGGAGATATGGTTTACATTAAAACCGGAGGATCATGTCAGTGTGTTTGTTTATATTGAGCAGTTGTAGGAAAAATACACTCCCTGGAGCAGCACCTTCTATGATGCTGCATTTCTTGCCTTCTGCCCTTCCCCCATTTGTTATCTCCCATTTGATTTTACTCTCTTTTTTGGTCAAATTTAATTTCATATTAATCAGCCTTGGTATTCACTGTGTGTTATTAATTAATCTGTTGGATTGTTGTAAAACAAAATTAATGGTGTAATTTCATTTATGATGTCGGAGTTTGACATTGAATGTGCAGATGTGAATGCCAGTAAGTTGTAAAAATAAATCAAGAGCTTGACCTTTTTTAACAAAAAGAGGAGTATAATGATATTATTGGCATTGTCTCCTTTGAGCATGATGATTCAAGTCTGACCAACAAACCATTTCATGCAGTCAATTTAAAGTCTAATTAAAGTTTAATTAAAGTCTAAGAAAATAATTCTGGCAGGCTAAGATTTATACAACCCAAAATACGATTGATTATCTTGTGTATTCTTACCTTGAAGCCGTAACAGAAGGCATTGCGTGGCAGTTTGAGACTGAAACATGGCTGGAAGGAATGTAGATTGATGAGGAAAATCAAATGGCAGAGTCTGGGGCCACAATCTATCAGTCTGGCTTGATTGCATGAGTGGTGGTTCTTCAAAAGCACCTTCCAAGCCATGACCTCAACCACCAAGAACACACAAGTGTGAACACAGGCTTCCGACTGCAAGATATATCGCATTGTTTCTTTGTTATTGACCAAAATGCTGGAAATCACTCCTGAACATTGTTGCAGACCACATCATGTTTGTGAAGCAATTTAAGAGGCAGCTCAGCACCACCTTTTCAAGGTCAGTTTGGGAAGAGTTGTTGGTACAGCCAATGATATTCACATCTCATGAAATAGTAAGCAAAGAGCCCAGGGTGATTGATGAGGAAAGTCAAAGTGGCAAAGTCTCTGGCAACAATCTATTAGTCTGGCTTGATTTTATGAGTGGTGGTTCTTCAAAACCATCTTCCAAGCCATGACTTCAACCACCAAGAACAAACAAGTGTGAGCACAGTATTCCGATTGTGGAATATATCGCATTACTTCTGTTATTGACCAAAATGCTAGAACTCACTTCTAAACATTGTGGTGGTCCACGTCATATTTGTGAAGCAATTTAAGAGGCAGCTCAACACCACATTTTCAAGGACAATTTGGGAAGAGTTGTTGGCACAGTCAATGATATTCACATCTCATGAAATAATCAAAGAGCCCAGGGTGTTGGAGGCTGTATGTTAGCATGGATAGAGGATTGGCTAACTACCACAGTTGTGGTAAGGGGTATGTTCAGGATGGCAACTTGTAACTAGTGGTGTACCACAGGGATCAGCGCTGGGGCCAACATTATTTACAATATATATACGAATTACTTGGATAAGTCAAGTGAATGTACTATTGCGAAATTTGCAGAAGAGACCGTTGATGTGAAAGCAGGTGGTGAGGATGACATTAGATATCTGGAGAGGGATATAGACAGGTTAAGCAAATGAGCAAAAGCTTGGCAGATGGGAAAATGAGGTAATGCAGTTTGTCAGGAGGTGAAGAACTGAATATTAAATGGAGAAAGCTTTAGAATAGAGGATTTAGAATCACATCCACGAATCTTTTCATCCAGTTTCAGTGAGTAATAGGGAGGCAAATGGGAGGTTGGCCTTTTCAATAGAGTAGAAATGTAGGGAGGTTATAGTGAACCTATGTAAGGCATTAGTCAGGCCACAACTGAATACTGTGAATAGTTTAGGGCCCTTTACCTGAGGAAAGATATATTGGCATTGGAGACAGTCCAGAGAAGGTTGACCATGATGATACCAGGTATGGAAAGAATGTCTTATGAGGAGAGATGAATAGGTTGGGCCTGTGCTTATTAGAAGTTAGAATAATTAGAAGTAACCTTATTGTCACGTACAAGATTCTGAAGAGACTTGACAGGCTAGATGTGGAAAAGTGGGTGAGTCTGGGACCAGAGGAAGTAACCTCCAAATAAGAGATTGCATGTTTAGGACAGATAGGAATTTCTCCTGAGGGTAGTAAATCTGTGGAACTTGATACTACAGAGGGCTGTTGAGCCTGGGTTGTTACGTGCATTCAAGGCTGAGATAGTTTTTTTTAATCAGTAAGCGAATTGAGGATTATGGGGAAATGGCAGCAAAATGGAGTAAATGTTTCCCAGAATAATCGTGATCTGAATAAATGGCAGAGTCAACTCAATGGGCTGAATTGAATAGTAAATAGTATGGAGGAAAAGGATGCAACGGGCAATTACAGACCAGTCAGTGTTGGGAAGCCTAGAGATTGTAGGGAGTTGGTGGCATTTGGGCATTGTTACTGGATTTAACATCTGGAGTTTCAAATTGATGCTGCTATGGCCCCGATGCAATTTGAAATCAATTTATGTATCTGCAATATAAACTTATCGCTGCTTTGGTGATCTTATCAATTGTCATAAGTACCTATCTTGTTCACTAATAACCTTTTTTTAAGGAAGGAAATCTTCAGTCCTTTCCAGTTTGGTGAATGTGTCACTCTTGATCCAAAGTCATGTGGTTGACTCTTAACTGCCCTCTGAATTGGCACTTGGTTATTTTTTGGGAGATCAAGTGTCACTTTCCATGAATGAATAAAGAAAAATATTCAGGACAAGATTGTCAATGTCACTGTCAGTGAAGGGAAGATTGTGATCTCGTGATACTGGTTAAGTAGCCCAGAGATCTCGGTCTTCTGAGAACAAAAATTAAAATCCCATCATGGATGCTAGTGGACTTTATTTTCAACTAATAAAAAGGTCTGGAAGTGAGAGTTTGTCTCTGTACTGGCAACCAGGAAACCATTATTGGCTAAGACAATGAATTGCAGATGTTGGAGATCAGCAACAAAAGGCACAATTGCTGGGGAAATGCAGCAGGTCTGGCAGCATCTGTGGAAAGAAAACAGTTAATGTTTTGAATCCAGCCTAATTTTGAAGGGCCACCGGGCTCAAAACAGTAACACTGTCGTCTCCTCATAGATTCTGCCAGAACTGTTGTTTTTGTCCAATCATTACAGAGTGTTGTGAACGTGTTATTTTCGGGAGGGAAATCTACCATTCACAACCCTACACACGCGTGCGCACGCTCACATCATATGACTCCAGACCTACTACAATGTGGTTGACTCTCAACTGCCTTCTAGCATGTAGCCAATTGCTCGGTCCAATGGCCATGAGGGATGGGGAGCAATGTTGGACTGCTAGCAGCAATCCCATCCCTCAAAATATTTTCTTTTATATTATAAAGCATAGGTTAATGAAGGACAACCAAAACAAACTGCTATGGGAAAGTCATGCCCAACTAACCTGATTTGCTTGTAGTTATAAATACTGTTTTAAAATCCTCTTCAGAGAGGACATTGGTTCCATCATTGTTGCAATACTGCATGCAATTCTGTGCTTTCTGCTACAGGAAGGGTGTTGTGAAACTTGAAAGGGTTCAGAAAACATTTACAAGGATGCTGCCAGGGTTGGAGGGTTTGAGCTACAGGAAGAGGTTGAATCGATTGGAGCTATTTTCCCTGGAGCTTTGGAGGCTGAGGGGTGACATTAAAGACATTTATGAAATCATGAGGGACATGGGTAGGGTAAATAGGCAAGGTCTTTTCCCTTGGGTGGGGGAGTCCAAAATTAGAGGTGAAAATGTGTTGCTGGAAAAGCGCAGCAGGTCAGGCAGCATCCAGGGAACAGGAGAATCGACGTTTCGGGCATAAGCCCTTCTTCAGGAATGAGGGCAAAATTAGAGGGCAGAGGTTTAAGGTTAATGGCAAATGGAGTTTAATATAGATAATTGTGAGGTCTTACATTTTGTATAGTCAAATCAAGGTAGGAATTTCATGGTGAATGGCAGGACCTTAAGGAGTGTAGTGGAACAGAGGGATCTTGGAGTACAGGTTCACAGTTCTCTGAAAATGGAGTCACAGGTAGAAATTTTTTGGCACACTGGCCTTCATCAGTCTTGGCATTCAGTATAAATTACCGAATTAGAGTCGAGATAAGCACCAAATCTGTTTCATATGCAGTATTTCAAACCAAGAGATGTAGGGGTGCAGGTTCATAGCTCCTAGAAAGTGGAGTCATGGGTAGACAGGGCGGTGAAGACGACTTTCGGCATGCTTGCTTTCATCAGCCAGAGCACTGAGTACAGGAGTTGGGATGAATTTGTTGCAGCTGTCACACATTCCACACAACAACACAAGACGTGACCCTGCCCTCCCCTGACTGACTGTCCCTTTGCATATCAGGGGGAAGACACCCCTTTCATTGTGATGATCAGGAAACATGCCATCCTTCAAAAAAAGGGCTGCGTTCACAAATATTTGGACAGAGAAAAGAAGTTCCAGTCTGGGTGAAGATCAATCTTCATTGCGTGAGAGAGAAAGAGCAGCAGCAGCTTCAGAAATTCATGGTCCAACTTCTGAAAAGACGTTGTCTGATTTGCAGTTGTTTCTGGGCTTGTAATATCGAACTGCAGCATATTGTAGATCTTCAGTAAGAGTGTCAATACTGCACTACAGAGGTCCATTCAGCAACTTGAGTCCATATGAACTCTTCGTGGAGGTATGCAGTCTGCCACATAACCCTGTTGGTTTACAGTTACATATAGATCTACACAAAGATCTTTGGGATTGAGAGGAAAGAATGTTCCACAGTAACTAGAATTACATTCAGATTTTCTATCATGGACTGACTGTGATGACCTTTGCAATCACGTCACTGGAATATTACAAGAGAAGAATTTGGCGGCAGAAATCTCAGACCAAACATCATATCAAAGTCTGACAGTCACTTGATTCACGAGGACGTGGATATTGATGGCCTTGAAAACAAAGGGGAGAAGGTCTGCTTAGTTAGGTTTTAAACGTCAGTGTGACTGGAAACTCAGAGTCTCACATACCCACACACCAGAGTAGTGACTGGAACAAGCTTTACAGACTGAATGAGAGTGTTCCAATTATCAGGGGGTTCACCAGTAACACCACACACATGCTGTAAGCGTCAGTGAGTTTTCAACTGATTGTTAAGGGCTGAGACAGACGAGGGCACCTGCACCATGGAGAAACCGTGGAAATGTGGGGAGTGTGGAAATGGTTTCGCTGAGAGTCACATCTTGAACCCTGTTTAGTGGGTGAAGTGGGAGGGGTAAGGGGTTCCTTTATGCTGACTGGCTGCTCATTCATCCACTTTACTTCCAGTGGGGGCTGACGCTCTCTGAGCCTGGCATTGCACCTTCCCTACGGAAACAGTCCACAGAAGCGGCTGAAGTGCAGGTAGATCTGAAATAGATACATTTGTCTCTGTCCCATTGAGTCTCCAGCACAGTCGATCCAATTGACCTCTGTCAGTGTTTATGCTCCACCTGAGCCTCCACCCACCCCTTCATCAGCATACAGGTATCCCATGCTTTTTGAAAGTTCACTTTACCCCCTACCCCCTCCCTGCTCAAGCCTGTGCCAATTCTTAATCCTAACTTAGACCTGCTATTTATTGCCGATGCGTGGTTTCTGTCCCTGTATTCACATCCCATTCATGTGTCTATCCAGATACACCTTAAGTGTTGCCAAGGTGCTTCTTTCCACTACGTCCACTGGCAGTGCATTCCAGGCATCCACCATCCAACTGTGTGAAAACCCTTCCCTTTCAATTCTCCCCCAGACTGTCCCCCTCTCGCCTTGAACCTGTGCCCTCTTGTAGTTGACTTTTCCACCCTGTGGGGAAAGCCTGAGTATCTAACAGACTATCTGGCCCAACACCAAACACCTGAAGAAGGGCTTATGCCCGAAACGTCGATTCTCCTGTTCCCTGGATGCTGCCTGACCTGCTGCGCTGTTCCAGCAACACATTTTCAGCTCTGATCTCCAGCATCTGCAGACCTCACTTTCTCCCCAATACCAAACATCCAAAGAATAATCCACACAGACCCATTTCCCTACCTCTATTACTCGACATTTACCCCTGACTAATGTACCTAACTTTCACATTCCTGAACACTGTGGGGTAATTTAAGCACGGACAATCCAACTTAACCTGCCAATCCCTGCGCAGTGGGTAATTTAGCATAGCCACTCCACCCTAACCTACACATTTGGATTGAGAGAGGAAACCGGAGGAAACCCATATCGACACAGGGAGAATGTGCAAACTCCACACAGACAGTCACCTGGGACTGAAATCGAACCAGTTTCCCTGGTGCTGTGAGGCATCAGTGCTAATGATTGAGCCACCATGCCGCCCCTATCCAGCTAATCTATGTGTCTCATCATTTTGTTGAGGTCGTCCCTCCGCCTCCATCTTTATAGTGAAAATAATCCAGGTTTATCACATCTCTTCTCATAATGAGACCTCCAGGCCAGGCAATGTCCTAGTGAACCTTCTCTATACCCTCTTCCCCAGAGCATCCATGTCCTTCCGGTAGTGTGGCGACCAGAACTGCATGCAATATTCTGAATGTGACCGGAATAAATAGCTGTAACATAACTCGCCAACTCTTACACTCAAGGCAAACGTGCTGTGTGCCTTCTTGATCATGTTACCCGCCTGTGTTGCCACTTTTGAAGATCTGTATGGCCAGATCCCTCTGTATGCCAGTGCTTCTGTGTGGTCTGAAATTTATCGTACAATTCTTGTATTTCCTATGTATCTGTATCCAGCTTCACCTTAATTGTGTTCCCCTCTTTATCTCTTTTCCCCCATTCTCATCCCTCCACACATCAGCAGATCATAAGATTATAGGAGCAGAAATTATGCCATTCAGCCCATTGAGTCTGCTCCACCATTGAATCATGGCTGATACGTTTCTCAACCCCATTATCCCCATAACCTTTGATCCTCTTGATACTCAAGAACCTAGTTATCCCCATCTTAAATATATTCAATGATCTGGCCTCCACAGCCTTCTGGGGCAGTGAATTCCATAGATTACCACTCTCTGTCTGAAGTTCTCCTTATTTCTGTTCTAAAAGGTCTTCCCTTTACTTGAAGGCTGAGGAGGAGGCATAGAGGAGCGTGGTGTGCACCTGTAAACTCCAGAACTTCCCAACCTTCACAAGTCAACAATAATGCTTTCTGGAGTAAGAAATGAAAGGGCTGACGAGAAACTGTGACACCACAGCAAGTGAAATTAGGCCATTCAGCCCATTGAGTCTGCCCCACCATTTACTCATTCTTGAGTTCAAAGGTTACAGGGAGAATGGGGTTAAGAAACATATCAGCCATGATTGAATGGCAGAGCAGATTCAATACGATAAATGGCTTGTTAACCATCCCTGGGAAGGAGGAGGCAACACAATAAGTTGTTTCTTGGGACAGGCAAGATAATGTTATTTAATAATGGTGTGACAAAAGGACAATTAATTCTGCCTGTAGAAGGAAAGCCCTGACATAGAGGGGTTAATTACAGGCTGTTTCAAACAGACAGCTAACCCTCAAGGATAAGAAGGTAAACTACAGACCTGAGGTCTCCAGCAATGTGAGGTGATGTTAGAGTCTTAAAAAAAAGTCACACCACAGATTTGAAATTGAGGAAACCCCACCAAAATTCAACTCCAGAATGATACAGCAGCAGCAGTACTTAGAAGAATAATACTACATCAAACCCCTGACACTTCCAGAGATGGGCACTGTCAGTGGAAACCCAGTTAAATTCAGCCATCAACTGGGTAATAGCCAAGTTTTGGGAGGGGGGGGGGAAGGGGGAGAGAAGCTGAATGAACTTGAGAGGTTTTATTTGAGGTTGCTACGTGCAATAAAGTGCAAATCATTGTTTCAGCAGTTGATTCTCTGTGCGGTTTCTGAGTCAGGAGCCAAATTAAGGTGATTCACCCACAGCCACACCAAGAGGCTGGGATTAATATTGACTCCATTGCATTCAAGAGAATGTCATCAATACTGTTATAAAGCGAACGCTGAGCCCACCCTCCCCCACTCACCAAGATCTCAAACCGAAACGTCCAAAGAGTGGCACGTTGCCCTTTAATCTGTAAAGTCAGTGTAACCTGCTGTAGTGTTAAAAGTAAATCCCTGACACTTTAAAATTGACAATCAGCAATTTATTTAACCAACTCTCACGGTAAACAAATGAACAAAATTACTAACAAACTGAATAAATCCGTCCTAACTACTGAGTATTCTGGAATAAATCAAGATTCTTCTGGTATGCTGTTCCAATCAACACATGTCCCACTCATAACAAAATAAAATTTAATCTCTCAGATTACAACCAGGTTGTGTGTCTTCCGGAATATTCTGTGCCATCTTCTGTCAGGAATGCCTCCTCCAATTCCTCTGTCAGGAATGCCCTTCTCTATTTTTCTAAATGATGCTTTCTCTAATACACAGGTGACTGAGAGCATCAATTCTTTATGATAGGATTGGTCCTGTTGTCAGAACTTTAGGATTTAAATTTAAGTTTTTGGTAGCCAATGGGGCTGATTTAAATTGATTGGTGAAATTGAAAACCTGTTTTCTTGTCCTGCTAACTGTACAGCCCTTTGATACAAATGTTTCAGTTCAAGTGCTTTCTGTTGTGATGATGCTGCTCCTTTAAGAAGATTATGTTGTTCTTGGTTTACTTTCAGGAGGAGTTGGAAAAGGCAGAGCTTCTCATTCATCTAGGATTAAGGATTTCGCTAATGGTTAACAGATACTGGCTAAGGCAACAATCAGGGAAAAGGGTTTGACATTTTATTTTCTAAACCACTTCTACAATGAAAGGGCAATTGTCCTATTCTTTTCCCCTGGTTTTGGTTTGGGTTTTAGCAAGCAGTCTGTCTGAAGCTGCTGCAGGAAGAGATGTTTCCTGATTCAACAGATGTTTCTGGCTGACTCTGAAGCTTCAGGGAAAATAGTACCAGCGTATTCAGCCTCTCCCTGTAGCTCAAACCTTGCAGCCCTGGCAACATCCTTCCAAACCTTTTCTGAACCCTTTCAAGTTTCACAATGTCTTAAAAAGACGTCAACTTTGCTCAACTAATGTGAGAGAATTTTCTGCATGACGTGTTGTGTCTGAAAGAGCCCTCCCCTGTGCTGTGACAGAGCTGCAATGACTTTCAAAAGCCTGACAAATGCGGTTATCAGTCAAAGGTTCATTGGGAGAAGCTTCTCAATCACATCTGTAAATGGAGAAAGTGTTTTTAATAATGAGACATGAATAAAGGGCTGCATTAATCTTTTGTTCTGAAGATTTACTCATACATCTCAAAACAGAGCATATGAACCCGGTCGCAAGAAGTCTACGGGAATATAAGACACCACTGCCTATTTCCTGACCAGGACCGACTTTACACAGAAAACATGGACATTTTAAGTGAATGGGGTGCCATTCGTTTTAAGATCAGGTGAACTTAGGAGGCACAGCATTGGCTTAGAAATGAGAGATCCTTGACACACACACAGCCAAAATCATCACTGCCATTATTATCAAATTAGAATTTAGGCTGGATAGGCTGGGATGTTTTTCCACTGGAGCAGAGGAAGTTGAGAGGCAATATTTTCAAACCTTGAGGGGTAGAGTTGGCTTAATAATAGCTGTCTCTTCCCGAGGGGGAGGATTTCAAGAGCAAGGACGCGTTTTTATGGCGAGAGGAGAAAGATGGAAGAAAAGATGTCGGGCAAAATATTTACAGAGTGTAGTTCGCCTGGGGAAACAGCTGCCAGTGGAAGTGGTTGAAGCAGGTACATTAACAACATTGAAAAGGCTTTTCAACAAATACATGGATAGGAAAGCTTTAGAAAGATATGGGCCAAGTGCAGGGAAATGAGGTTAGTGTTGACAAACATTTTGGTCAGCATGGACCGGTTTGGGCTGAAGGGCATGTCTCTGTGCTATAGTACTCGATGACTGGCGTCTCTTTGTAACTCTGACAGTGTTGAGTTTCCACATGAACCAGGAAAAAGTGAGGACTGAAAATGCTGGAGATCAGAGTTGAGAGTGTGGTGCTGGAAAAGCACAGCAGGTCAGGCAGCACCCGAGGCGCAGGAGAATCGATGTTTGAGGCATAAGGACATCCAGATGAATATCTCACTAAATCATGCTGAATAAAATCTGATCTCATTCGTCAACTCTGATGTGGAGGTGCTGGGGGTGGACAGGTCAGAAGTCACACAACACCAGGTGAGAATCCCAATAGATTGATGTGAACTCATGAGCTTTCGAAGCACTGTTCCTTCATCAGGTGAAGTGATGAAGGAGCAGCACTGATGAAGGAGCAATGCTCCCAAAGCTTGGGATTTCAAATAAACCTGTTGGACTGTAACCTGGTGTTGTATGACTTCTGACTTCTTCAACTGCGCATTCATGTTGAACTTTATGGGATACTTTATCCAACTCGGCATAGTTAAATCATATCGCTTGGAGGGGTTCATTTGAAACCTTCCAGGAGGTGAATTCAACAAGATTGAATTATTCAAAGTTACTCAATTCTAAACTTACATCAGGACCAGTAGTCATAGAGAGGTACTGCATGGAAACAGATCCTTCAGTCCAACTCGTCCACGCTGACCAGATATTCTAAATTAATCTAGTCCCATTTGCCAGCACTTGGCCCAAATCCCTCTAACCCTTTCTATTCATATCCCCAAACAAATGTCTTTTAAATTCTGTAATTCTACCAGCCTCCTCCACTTCCTCTGGCAGCTTATTCCATACACGCACCACAATCTGCATGAAAAGTTTTCCCTTTAGGTCCCTTTTAAATCCTTCCCCTCTCACTCTAAACCTATGCCCTCTAGTTCTAACAACATCCTGATAAATCATTTCTGATGGAGATGTCAACGTTTCGGGTAGAACCCTTCTTCAGTCCTGAGGGATAATACCTGAAATGCTGCCTTCTCCACCTCCTGGTGCTGCCTGCCTTGTTGTGCCCAGCCTCCTGTTTGTCTATTTTAGATTCCAGCATCTGCAGTTTTTTATTTTGTCTCAATAAATGGTGGAGCAGATTCGATGGGTCAAAATATCCTAACGTCTGCTCCAATGGTCTTGTGGTCGTAGGTTTGTGCAGGTCTTGGGCTCAATGAGCAGCAGCTCCCACTGGAAGCAAGGTTCATAGAAACATAGAGCCACTACAGTGTGGAAATGGGCCCTTCAGCCCAACAAGTTCAGAGCGACCCTTTGAAGAGTAACTCACCCAGACACATTTTCCGACCCTATCACTCTGCACTTACCCCTAACTATTGCACCACACATACACATTCATGAACACTATGGGACTATTTAGCTTGGCCAATTCGCCCAAACATGCACACGTTTGGACTTTGGGAAGACACTGCAACACGCAGAGGAAACCCACGCAGACACAGGGGGGAATTACATGCAAACGCCACACCGACAGTCACCCTGAGGATGGAATTAAATCTGGGTCCCTGGCGCTATGAGGCAGCAGTGCTAACCACTGAGCCACCACCCCCCCTTCCCCCCCCACTCCCCCAGTAGAAAATAAAAAAGCCTACCAACTCTCCCACTACCCCCACTGTCAGAAAGGGCAGGAGGTTCAGTCCTGGGAGTGACCCTCAGCAGCGTTACCGGCAAAATCTGATTGTTAGGAGCATTGATGCCTCCGCTGGTGCTTGTTCAAGCTGCAGGACATTGTGAACCTCTGCCCACACTTGGGGCAGGCAAATGGCCTCTCCCCAGTGTGGACCCGCTGGTGCGTCAGTAGAGTGGAGGAGACAGCAAAGCCCTTCCCGCACTCGAGGCAGGTGAATGGCCTCTCCCCAGTGTGGACCCACTGGTGTGTCAGCAGGTGGGAGGCCTGGGTAAAGCCCTTCCCGCACACAGAGCAGCTGAAGGGCCTTTCCCCAGTGTGGACCCGCTGGTGCTTCAGCAGGTCGGAAGAGCGTGTAAAGCACTTCCCGCAGACAGAGCAGGTGAATGGCCTCTCGCCGGTGTGGACCCGCCGGTGGGCCAGCAGGTCAGAGGAATCGCTGAAGGCCTTCCCACATTTGGAACAGGGGAAGGGCTTCTCACCGGTGTGGACCCGCAGGTGAATCACGAGGTGCGAGGAGCGAGTGAACACCTTCCCACAATCGGGGCAGCGGAAGGGCCTCTCCCCTGTGTGCACCCGCTGGTGCCTCATCAGGGCGGAGGAATCGCTGAAGGCCTTCCCACACTTGAGGCAGCTGAAGGGCTTCTCCCCTGTGTGAACCCGCAAGTGCCTCAGCCGTGCGGAGGAATCGCTGAAGCTCTTCCTGCACTCAGGGCAGCTGAAGGGCCTCTCCCCTGTGTGCACCCGCCGGTGCCTCAGCAGGGCGGAGGAATCATTGAAGGTCTTCCCGCACTCAGGACAGGAGAATGGCTTCTCCCTGGTGTGACTGCGCCGATGTGTCTCCAGGGCAGACGGGACACGGAAGCCTTTCCCGCAGTCACCACACTTCCATGGTTTCTCCATGGCCGAAGCTACAGTTGCACACAAACGCGTGTATGTCCCCTCCCTGCCTTGAATTCCTTTTTCCAGGCCAGATAACTGTTTCAGGCTCCACACTCAGTGCATTGCTGCAACAGTAGGGTCTCTCTTCCAGTCCCAATGCTGAAAACGTACTGAAACAGGAATCAATTGGATCACAGTTGAAAATTGTTGCAGTCCTGATGGATTGAGTGACTCACAAATGCTGGAGAATCAAGAGTCGAAAACTGCAGTTCAGGCAGCATCTGAGGAGCAGGAGAGTCAATGGTTCAGGCATAAGCCTTTCATCTGTTGATTTTGAAACTTCATCTTCAGATCAAGTACTCTGAAAAGAGATTACAAAAGTCATCACTGTCAGTCCAGGGTAGAAATTCAGAACAAGCAATTCTACTTTCTGCATAACATTCTTTTCTTTTGTTATTCCACAAAACTGAAAGCACCATCCTTCTCTCTCTCTCTCCCTCTGTTCTCACTCCATTCTAATTCTCCTGAAAGTGCTGATTCAGGATCTGACAGGGACATACAACTGACACCTCTCTGAATTTTGGATACCTCCACCTGAAAATTAATAAAATTCCACGATATTGGGATACTGTTGAGAGTGAGCAGGTCTGATTTTTGGAAGTAAAAATATAGTGTGTAAATTCAGGATGAACCTGCAATGCAACTTCTTGGCAATCAATCAGACACAAAATGGTTAACGTGCCCCCACAGGGGTGGGGGAGTTTTAGAATGAGACATCAAGGCTATGACACCAGAGAGAAATTGAACAGACTGGCGTGGCAAACCAGAGTCATCTAGATATATAGCACAGAAACAGGTCCTTTGGTCCACTGGTCTATGCTGACCAGATATCCTCGCTGAATCTGGTCTCATTTGCCAGCATTTGGCCCATATCCCTCTAAACCCTTCCTATTCATAAACCGATCCAGATGCCTTTTAAATGTGTCATAATTATACCAGCATCTACTACTTCCTCTGGCAGCTCTTTCCTTACACGCGCCATCTTCTGCATGAATTGCCCCTCAGGTTCCTTTTAAATTCCTCGCCCCCTCCCCGGGCCACCTCACCCTAAACCTATTACTCTATAGTTCTACACTCCCAGAGAAAAGAACTTGTCTATTTACCCTATCCATCCCTCTCTTGATTTTATAAACAATGGAAGCATCAACAGCTCAGGGCGGGGATGGGGAGGGGGGTTGGGGGAAGGAAGCTGAATGTGCTAGAGCCAACGCGGAAGAATTGATTTTATTTGTGGGAATCAAGTGCATTTTAAAAATAAAAACAAACAAGATATCTATCCCTCCCCTTTCCCAATCTCCCAATGCTGTCCTGGACACAGAGTGAGAGAATTGGGAGCAGGAGTTGGCCATTTGAGCCTGCACCAACACTGAACACATCATAACTGAATATGAATATACCTACAGCCAGGTGGATAGATTGGGTTTTCTTTCACTGGAGCAGAGGAGATTGAGAGGTGACCTTATAGAGGATTATAATATCATGAAGGGTACAGATGAGGTGAAAGGCAAGTGTCCTTTCCCTCGGGTGGGGCTTTCAAAATTAGGGAGCAAATTTTGAAGGGGAGAGGAGAAAGATTTTAAAAAGACATGAAGAGCTCCATTTCTTTCTCACAGAAAGTGGTTTGTGTGTGGAATGGGTGTCCAGAGGAAGTAGTGGATGCATGTACTGTGACAATGTTTAAAAGACATTTGGAAAAGTACATGAATAGGAAAGGTTCAGAGGTATATGGGCCAATCACTGGCAGATGGGACTAGTTGGGTTTGAGTCAGCACAGACGAGTTGGAGCAAAGGGTCTGTTTCTGTGCTGTATGACCCTGTAGCTGTTCTGTACTGGTCTTAAAACCATTTTCTTGGAAATCCAAGATGGCGGTGGTTTGAGTGGTCTGTTGTGCTGGGCTCTGTGCCATACCCCCGGCAAGGTGGACTTTTACCCCTCCCCCCACCTCATTAACCATCCGTAGGAGAAAACAATTGCTAATATAAACTTACTGAACGTCTGGAGCTGCTATAATTGTGGTTTGACAGCTTTAGGACCAGAATGAAAGCAAATGAAGGAAAGGGGCCGACGGGTGCAGCAGGTAGGGCACTCCCCTACTGCATCGCGGGCGCCTGGAGCCATTGCTCAAACTCCCAGGGCAGACCCTTTGGGTTTAATGGGGTAGCAGCAGTTACTCTCGGAGTTTGGCAAACTCTGAGAAAAGATTGAAGCAGCGGTGGAACCACTATCTGCCACGCTGGAAAAGCATGGAGCAAGAAATTCAAATGTTGGACCAAAGAGAATAGGCAGCGGAGGAGAGGACCGTGGCATCGAGACTGCAGCGGAGGTCTCAGGAGGAAGGATCCAAACGCTGGAAGACTAGGTTCGGGCCCTTCAGGAGCAGGTGGACGTCCTGGAAAACTAAAGTAGAAGAAAAATCTTACAGCTCGTGGGTCTTCCGGAATGCGACGAAGGCGAAGACCTTATTGGATTCCTGGGGCTGGAGTTGGAGTCGGGCCTGTTAAGTGCGGAGCGGGCCCACTGGATCGAAATGCGCAAGTCCGGATCGGACCCGCAGCCCCGCGTGGTCCTAGTGCGCCTCCTGCATTATAAAGAAAAACAGTTAGTGATTGAAACAGCAAGAAAACTGGGAAGAGATCCAAAGGCTTTAATGCACAAAGGCTCAAGAATAATATATTTTCAGGACTTCTCAGGAGCCTGGATTAAGAAAAGGGCATTTGATGAAGTTAAGAGAAAATTAAGGGATCTGAACATACAATATTCCTTGAGGTCCCTGACCGTATTGCGTTTCACTCATGGAGGGACGGTATATAATTTTCATTCAGCAGAAAAGGCGAAGGACTTTGCGAATTCTCTGAATTAAAGAAATCGAGTCGGGGTGAAGGCGGGAGGGACATCATTACAGACAATGCTACTTTTTTGCCCCTTTTTTTTGTGGTTATCGGCTTTATACGTACTGCCTTGACAAAAAAATGGAATTATTTAGTATATCGGTCAGTTACGTATTGTGTGGGGCCTTTTCTTTGACTGCTGTCCTTTTGTTTTTGGATTGGGGGTGGCTATACCTGTGCTTAAGATGTATGGAGAAGGGGTGTGGGGAGATGGGTAACCATTGTTAACTCTCAGAATGTAAATAACATGTTTTTTTCAATCTGTGAATTGCCTGGGGCACAGCCTCAGTGGAAAGGAGCCAGGATGGTGGCAATGGTGGGGTTTGGGGAGGGGGGTAAGAGATCTCTACATAATTGGGGGTTATTTGAGCGTTTGCTTAAGTTATATGTGGTGGTTAGATTTTTATTTATCGTAGTTTTTAATAGGAGCAGACTTTATAGAGTTAATGTCTTTCTTGCTCACTGCACCTCAGATAAGCTTCCTCCTCGTGGGAAACCACGGGCTGCCCTGAATGGCCATGGCTACTGATTCGTTCAGGTGGTACACCTGGAATGTAAAAGGGAGCCATTCCCACGTTAAAAAGAAAGAAGGTACTGTCAAGCCTCAGGAAGGAAAAGGTGGACATCGCCCTGCTGCAGGGGACACATTTAACTGATAAGGATCATCTGAAAATGCAGCAAGGAGGTTATGATAGGATATTCTTCTCCTACTTGAGCTCCAAGTGTAGAGGAGTGGCTATACTGGTAAGAAGGAACCTCCCTTTGCAGATAATTGAGCAAATTAAGGACAAACATGGACTGTCCATCATTCTTAAAGCTCGAATACATGGAGAAGAGTATGGCGTCCTGAATGTGTATTGTCCCCCCGGTGCACCCTCTTAAATTTCTAATTGATGCAGTTGCTAAATTAATGAGTCTTGGGGTTCGCCGCATGGTCATTGGAGAGGATTTTAATCACCTAATAGATCCCGAGGGAGACAGGGTGCCAAGGGGCCAGACAGGTACACCTGCGCAACCTGAGCAGTTGGTGGACATGTGCGAGGAGTTGGGATTAGTGGATGTGTGGAGGCATCTCCACCCTAATGGAAGAGACTTTACTTTCTCTTCCAACCCACACAAGTACCACATGGGAACTGACACTTTTTAATGCCATTGGATTGCTTGGACAGAACATTGGCTTGTGAAATTGGCAATATAGCTGTCTCGGACCATGTGCCAGTGTATTTAGATGGTAAAATCAAGAGTGGTGGAATGGATGCACAGCACTGGTGCATGGACCCATTCCTGTTAAGGGATAGCAAATTTGTTGAGTACATCACAAGAGTTCAGAGCCTTCTGGGATATCAACTCGGGTACGGCCAGTAATCCGGAAATACTGTAGGAGGCCACTAAGGCATATTTATGAGGCCTGATTATTTTTTATTCAACGACTATAAGGACGCAGAGGAAGGAGCAACAACAGATGTTGGAGACCCAGCTGCAGATAGCTGAGGAAGTGTATTATAATAGGCCTTCACTGGTCAAGCTGCAGCTCTCCGGGCTGCTCCCAACTCATTGCACACACTGGGAAAAAAAAGGTCTGCTTTGCTCAACAAAGATTGTTTGAATTTGGAGATAAGCCATGTAGATATCTGGCAAGAAAGAAAAATGCTTCCCAATCTATTATGTCTGTTAGATAGAAGGTTGGCACGGTTACCTGTGAGTTAATGAAGATTAATGTTAGATTTAGGGAATACTTTGCAGAGTTATATCAGTCAGAGGGAGATGAACACAGTGCAGCGAGAATGCAGGCCTTTTTTGAGATTCTGCATTTCCCTAGTATAAACACGGAACAGGTTTCCTGTTGAATGGGCCTATGACAATACAGGAGGTGCAGGAAGCAATAAAGCATCTCCAAGGTGGCAAACACTGGGGTCAGATGGATTCCCAAGTGAATTCTATAAGGAATTCATAAATGTGTTGGTGGAGCCACCTCTGAGGATGTATAGCTATTCATATGCACAGGATTATCTTCCACCCTCTCTTAGGGAGGCTAATATCTCCCTCATTTTAAAGAAGGAGAAAGAGCCCAAAGAATGTGCTTCATACAGACCCATTTCACTGTTGAATGTAGATTTTAAAATTCTACCCAAGACGCTGGCCCTGAGGTTGGAAAAGGTGTTATTCTGTATTGTGAAAGAAGATTAGATGGGTTTTGTTAAGGGCCGTAGCTCCTCCAACAATATCAGGAGGGTACTGAACCTGGTGCAGGTATGCCAGCAAAGGTTGATCCTGGGTTCAGTGGCCTCCCTAGATGCAGAAAAGGCATTTGACCAGATAGAATGGCTATACCTGTTTGGGGTCCTCAAGCGCTTTGGTCTGGGGACAACCTTTGCTTGATGGGTAGTGGTGTTGTATAATGATCCAAAGGCAGCAGTCATCACAAACGGCAATAAGTCAGATAACTTTAAACCTGGGAGAGGTAGTCAACAGGGGTGTCCTCTTTCACCGCTGCTATTTACCTTGGCAATTGTGGCATTAGCTGAGGCTATCAGGAGGGACCCTGAAATAGTGGCGCCAGGAGTGGGAATGGGGGAACATAAGATTACCCTATATGCTGATGATATCCTTTTGTTCTTGGCCAATCTGGAGGAGTCCGTTCCTCGATTGATTCAAACAATTAATTTATTTGGCTGTTTTTCGGGCTGCAAGATCAAATTTACAAAATCAGAAGCTATGCCGATGGGGGAGGGGAAGAATTAGTGGAGGTGCCTGATCTGAAGGAGGGAATGCAGTTCCTGTTTAGATCGTCAAAAGGGTTTTTGTATTTGGGAATTTTTATTACTCCTGCCTTCCACCAGCTATGTAAAGCTAACTATGTACAATCACTGGAGAGGATAAAGCAGGATTTACAGCGATGGGACGGATTACCGTTATCATGGTTAGGCCGAATAGCTCTGATTAAAATGAATGTTCTTCCTCGCCTGTTGTACCCCATGAGAATGGTCCTGTTGTTGCTACCCAGATGAGTCTTACTGAGGCTCAATGGTTGGCTAGGTTCTTTTATTTGGTGTTGCAGCCGCCCCCTAATTAAGTTTACCAAATTGCAGCTCTCATAGGGAGAGGAGGAGTGGACCTTTTGGACTTGAAGAGATATCAAATAAGCGCTTTCTTAGCATATGTGTGTGACTGGGCACGAGGGGACTTGGGTCGATTTTGCTTGACGTTGAAGCATTGCAGTCGAGATGTCCCCTAGTTAATCTATTATTCATTGATAAGATGAAATCCGAGACTGAGCAGTGTAAGAGTACAATCATTCTAAATCCAGTGAAAGCCTGGAGGATAATGAGGCAAGAGAAGGGCAATTGGCTGAAGACCTCACTGATTACCCCACTGGGGCAGCCCAAGGATTTAAACCTGGGGCAATGGACTCTGGATTTAAGTCATGGGAGAATAAAGAAATCTTCTGTCTGGGAGATTTATTCGAGGGTGAGGTC
This sequence comes from Chiloscyllium plagiosum, assembly GCF_037043375.1. NCBI lineage: Eukaryota > Metazoa > Chordata > Chondrichthyes > Orectolobiformes > Hemiscylliidae > Chiloscyllium > Chiloscyllium plagiosum. The sequence goes on along the minus strand of NW_028270165.1, from coordinate 19,289,249 downwards.
TTGATGTCATTTAGCCAGCTAAGTCAGAAATATGCATTGTCTAATAGGGACCTTTTCCGATACTTTCAGCCAAGGGATTATATACAGAGGAATACCACGCTCCTGGCTCAGCATTACAGGTCAAATGTGGAATAAAGAGTACTCTGGTGTACAGGTGCTCTTTCAGTTAGTAGGTTGTATCATTTACAGAAGGGACGTACCTTAAGGGATGTGAAGGGACTCTCTAGGATGTGGAATCGGGAGCTAGGATAGGATATTTCATTAGAAGTATGGCAAGATATATGGGAAAATGTAAGGAAAATTTCAATATGTAACAAAGCACAGGGCATGCAATTGAAGATTTTACACAGGGCTTATGTGGTGCCAGAGAGGCTAGCTAAGTTCAAGAGAGGAGCATCACCAGGGTGTCCCAAATGTAAAATTAGTATAGGCACTCACACACTGCTATTGGTCATGTTGTAAGATCCAGAGATACTGGAGTGCTATAGTAAGGGAGCTGAAGGACATCCTGGGGGATTAAAGTTAAAATGAATCCGGTATTTCTTCTTCTGGGGTTGCCAAATTTGCCTTCTCTCGGAGAACACAGGAACAGACTGTAACATTCTTAAGCACTGTGCAAGGAAGAACATGTTAATTAATTGGACGTTGGAAAAACCCCCAGGGCTTATGGGGTGGCATATGCTGGTGATGGAGCATCCACCCCAAGATGACCTCACAAATATGGTGCACCACAAAACAGTAGTTTTACAAGACGTGGCAGCCCTTTCTAAATTATATTGATGTAGACTGATCAGCAGTATTAATTAGAGCCGTGGTGTAACTGTGGGAATCAGTCTGGGCGCTCATGGGGCCCTGGGAGGGCAAGGCTGGGTGAAAAGAATACGGGTGCAATAACTGGTGCTCCCATGGATGGGAGCCTTAATGGAGGTGTGGTGAGTGAAATAGAATAAAGAATTGTGATAGAATTCAAATTAACTTATGTTTAATTTTATTTTTATTCAATTTGATTGTAGTTTAGTTTAAGCCAAGTTTGTTCTAGTAGAATAATAGGTAGCTCATTATTAATAGTATCATAATATGACATTGTTGTACTGCTATTTTTTTGTACTTTGGTATTGTTCTTTTTTGTATATAGAGGTGTTGTGAGAGATTTGAAAAAGTTTCTAATAAAAATATTATTTTTTTTTTAAATTCCTTGCCTTCCCCCATAACTATTTTTGACATTCAAAAGTCAGATGAACTCAGCTTTGAATATATTCAATATCTCCCTAACTACAGAAAGGCATCCCCACTTTGAACTCAATTCCTCTTGCTAACATACCACTTGCCTTGCTGACTGCTTGCTCCACCTCTGTGACAACTGGCATTGACTGGAGTAGAAAGCCTGAGCAGAAGGTAGCTGAGGCACGTTTGTACATCCACACATCATTCCTGATGAAGTGCTTTTGCCCAAAAAGTTAACTGTTCTGCACCTCGGATGCTGTCTGACCAGCTGGGCTTTTCCAGCGCCACAATTTTCGACTCTGATTTCCGGTATCTGCAGTCCTCACTTACTCCACATCCCAATATATCACCATTTAAACAATGTACCTCCTTTCTGTTTTTATTTCATAGGAAAGGCTGTAATTTCACACTGCGTTACTACATTTACCATGTGTTTGCCAATTAAGACACATACCTGAACCAATTTTGCTGCAAGTCAAGAACTGAACACCAGAGTGAAAAAATAAAATGGAAAAGGGGGTGAGAAGAGTGTGTTGTACTCACAGATGTTGGACAGAGGAAAGAAGTTGCAGTCTGGGATGAAGTTCAATCTTCATTCATAGAGAGAGGAGCAGCAACACCTTCACAAGCGCATAGTCCAACTTCCGCATTCAGACAATAGGGGGGAGGCTCTCAATGGCAGGAGGACCACACTCCTTCCGGTCCGTCAGGGCTTCCCATTGGTCGATCAAGAATGTTGCGTGCCGTTTCCGCTGACAGCAAAGAGCATGCGCAGTATTTTGCTGACACCAGCGTACATGCGCAATGCTTCCTGACATCGAGAAGCATGCGCAGTATGCCCAGTGGAGATGCTGTTCCAACTGCCGATCGGAGAGAAAAAAAGGCTGGAGCCAGACTTGTTTGTTTTCCTGAGGCTCAACAGTTTATTCCTTTTGCATTTTGTCTGGCTGCTCAATTTTTGAATGTCGTTTCCCCAGGGTAGAGGAAAGCCAAAACTGGAGGGGCATAGGTTTAGGGTGAGAGGGGAAAGGACCGAACTGGTAACATTTTCATGCAGAGCGTGGTATATGTATGGAATGAGCTGCCAGAGACAGTGGTCGAGGCTGGAACAATTACAACATTTAAAAGGCATCTGGATGGGTATATGAATAGGAAGGGTTGAGAGAGATATGGGCCAAATGGTGGCAAATGGATCACCAGATTAATTTAGAATATGTGGTTGGCATGCACCGAAAGGCTTGTTTCCCTGCTCTGCAACTCTATGACTCTATTTCTAATTAATCTGAACCAACTTCACAAGACGAGGAATTGGCCATTCCATCCTGACAGCCTGTCCTCAACTGTGGCCTAATTGCACAGATTTCAATGCAAGTTTCAGAAAAATGCAGCTTTTTAAAACAATAATTGAATTTGCTTTCAACCTTTACTGATGTTTTTGAATATATCATTTTAGCGATTCTCAATGTTAAAGATCAGCCATTTCTCACACCACACCCTCCCACCTCCCAGGTGGAGTCATCACCATCCACGCTCTCTCTATCCTTAGAAGGGCTGATACAGTGATCGAAGAGGGCTCGAGGCACAAGAAAGGATGAGGATGGGGGTGCAGGTAGAGAAATTGGACGGGAAACAGAGGCTAGGGGGAAGAGAGAGAGAGAAAAATGGACCCGGGGCAGAGCATTGGAGTTAGAGAAACACTGGGGGTGCACAGGGTGGGGGCAGAGCGTTTGACAGAGAGAGAGAATGGGGGTGCAGAGTGTGGGGAGAGAGAATGGACGTGGGTCAGTGGGTGGGGAGAGAGATTGGAAGGGGGCAGAGGGTGGGGGAGAAAGAGAGCAACAATGAATGTTAGGAGAGGGTGGGGGAGAGAGCGGGAATGGATGGAGAGCAGAGGGTGGGGCAAGAGAGAGAATGGAGGGGAGCAGGGAGTGGGAGGAGAGAGAGAATGAGTGTGGGGAGAGGGATTGGATGGAGGAAGGCAGAGGGTGGACGAGAGACTGGACTAGACAGGGGGAAGAGGGTATGGAGATAGAATGGATGGAGAGGATGGCATGTGTGTGAGAGGGGGGAAGCTAGGGATAGCGAGAGAGAATAGACAGGGGGCGCTGTGGGCATGATTGGGTCTTGATTGAATGGGGAGTTGGTGAATGCGTCCCACCCACTCCCAGCATCCCCTTCTTTGTACATGTGCAGATTATTGTGAATGACGCGAGAGAGAATCTGGAGCGTGAGCGCAATTCCCCTCAGCTCCTGGCATCAGCAAACCACTGCCTTTCTGTTTTAAAAACTAAATAAAGATGTGGGCAATATACTGGGAACGGCAAGAAGTGACTAAGAAACTGAACCGAGAGTCAGCACTTTCCGGTGAGGGGAGCTGGGCAAAAACAGGAGGATGGAAGGATGAATTCGAGTTGGAATCCATTGAAAGGTGGAGGAAATGGGAGACAGAGATTTCGGGTAGGAGATAGGGAAGGCTGTTCGGTACAAGCTAGAATTCTCTTATCCTATTTCCTGCCCTGCACTGACAGCAATGATCTGTTTTCGCAAGGTATTAGCAGAGGAGGATTTGCTGTTCAGGCGTGCACAAGACATTTACTCAGGGCCTGAATATCAGCAGCGTTTGAATCCAGGAGGGGAAATTATTTCGAACATCAACGTGACTTGAGAAGCCCCGTGATTACACGCAGCCTGCGTGGGAGTGTTCCAGGGTTTTGACTGTGCAGAGAACTTTAACTCTGCAGCGAAATGTGGACTAGTGTTCTCACTGTAGACGAGCCCTTCTTTGGATCGTTGAAGCTGCTGAGACGCAATGACCCCTGCACCGTGGAAACTCTGTGGAAGCAAATTAAATTCCCCAAACGGCTGGAGTGTCACCAGGACTGGCATGAAGCCAATCGATTCCTTCAATCCTGGAATGAAGTCAATCGATTCCTTCAATCCTGGAATGAAGTCAGTCGATTCCTTCAATCAAGACTGTGGGCGGCGCGGCAGCAGCTCAGTGGTTAGCACCGCTGCCTCACAGTGCCAGGGACTTGAGTTCGATCCCACCCTCACGGTGATTGTGTCGAGTTTGCACTTTTCTACCCTCCCATCTCTGGGTGCTCTGGTTTCCTCCCAAGGCCCCAAGATGTGCAGCTTAGAGTGGATTGGGCGTTCTAAATTCAGGGATTAGCTGTGGAGGTTATTGGGTGGGATGCTCGAACAGGGGTCGTGTGGATTGTTGGGCCAAAGGGCATGTTTCCACAGTGTCGGGGGTTTGATGATTCCCCCATCCTGTCTGCAGCCTGGCTTCCAGTTGCATCTCATTGAGCCGAAGGTCCTCCAGTATGTGTTTTCCCTAGTTTCCAGCAGCCAGAACCTCCCACCTTCTGCAAATCGAAAGACAAATCCCACCCTGCCCTCTCCAATGTGTGCTATGTAACTGCTTATTCAGTTTTAGTGGCCCAGCAGAGGCTGGAAGCCAAGTTCAGAACACATGAGGATGGCCTCAACCAGGATCTTGGGTTCATGTCACATGACAGGTAACCCCACTTCACTGTCACGCTCTCACACCCACTCAAAGCATACACTCTCACACACGCTCACATTCACACAGATCACTCTCTCAGACACGCACACATATACACCCTCTCACAGGCTGATACTCTATCACTCACACACTTTATCAAGCTCGCGCACACACACACACACACATACTCTCATGCATGCACACTTACATATAAGGCTTTTGTGTGATTTTGAATTTGCAGAATTATATTTGCAGATACATTGTGCGCTTTTTGAGCAAAATACAATCTGCAGGCAGTCAATCCATGTGAGATTTTATAAATTCCTACTTTGGAAATAGAACCAGTCTCACTCAAGATTGGGATACAGACCTTAAGTTGTCCCGAGAATGTGTCTTCAAACAAGTTCTGGGATTTACATATTAATGAACCAAAACCTGCAACCCATTCTAAAAGATGAAAGACTTCACAACAATCTAAGTTTGTTCTATATCATTTCTGTTGCATGAAACTGCGATCTTTTGCTATAAATTCTCCTATAATCCTGCGCCACAAACACCTGATGAAGGAGCAGTGTTCCGAAAGTTAGTGCTTCCAAATAAACATGTTGGACTATAACCTGGTGTTGTATGATTTTTAACTTTGTTTCTCATGAATACATCCCACACCTGCCGGTGCTGCCAGTAAACGTTACAATGTCGATGAAATGATGCAATACCTGCAGAGATGAAAAATTTACAATTTCTAACGATATTAGCTACTCATTCACTGCTCATTCTGATACATGACATTGGAAACTTAGTGCAAGAGGTTGAAAGGAATGAGCAGTTTTAACACAAAAACCTATTGGATCTCATAGCTTTCATTAACAGTCTGAGACTGGGGTTAAGTTCAAGTAACCTTTATTGCCACCCAACTTTGTTACAGCTTCAGATCTCCCCAGCAAAAAAAAAGTGTATGAAAAGAAGCTTTTTTTTTAAAACATCTCAAAGCTCACACACTCCTCCCAACTCCACTTCCTTTACTGTTGGTCAGCGCTGAGTTGTCCCTTTATAATTGGATCCTTGGTACAGCCTTAAGCTGAAGGAAGTATTGCCTCACTCAGCAATTTCAACCCACACACTGTATTCATTGAAGTTACTCCCACTCATTTGCCATGGGGAGGGGCAGTCAAGAGTCAACCATGCTGCTGTGGGTCTGGAGTCAGGTGTCGGTCAGACCGGATAAAGGATGCAGTTGAGATGACTGAGTGAATCCTTTCCCACAATGGCAGTTTCCTTTCCTAAAAGGGACATGAGTGAATTAGATGGCAGTTTCTCCCCCCAAAAATGGTTTCATTATTAGATTCAGAACTCCAAATTTCTGACCGAATTCCAATCCCACAATCTGCCTCGGCGGGATTCAAATCCCAGGAATCCCCGGAACTGGGTTGATAGTCCAGTCGATAATGGCACTCGGCCGTCGCTCCTTCAATCCCCCTGCAATGGTACATGAACTCAATAGACAATAGGTGCAGGAGTAGGCCACTCTGCCCTTCGAGCCTGCACCACCATTCGTTATGATCATGGCTGATCGTCCTCAATCAGTATCCTGTTCCTGCCTTATCTCCTTAACCCTTGATTCCACTATCCTTGAGAGCGCTATCCAACTCTTTCTTAAACAAATCCAGAGACTGGGCCTCCACTGCCTTCTGTAGCACAGCATTCCACACACCCACCACTCTCTGGGTGAAGAAGTTTCTCCTCATCTCTGTCCTAAATGGCCTACCCCTTATTTTTAAGCTGTGTCCTCTGGTTCGGGACTCACCCATCAGGGGAAACATGTTTCCTGCCTCCAGAGTGTCCAATCCTTTAATAATCTTATACGTCTCAATCAGATCCCCTCTCAGTCTTCTAAACTCAAGGATATACAAGCCCAGTCGCTCCAATCTTTCAACATAAGATAGTCCTGCCATTCAAGGAATTGACCATGTGGACCTACGCTGCACTCCCTCAATAGGCAGAATATCTTTCCTCAAATTTGGAGACCAGAACTGCACACAATATTCCAGGTGCGGTCTCACCAGGGTCCTGTACAGCTGCAGAAGAAACTCTTTGCTTCTATACTCAATCCCTCTTGTTATGAAGGCCAGCATGCTATTAGCTTTCTTCACAACCTGCTGTACCTGCATGCTTGCCTTCATTGACTGGTGTACAAGAACACCCAGATTTCTTTATACTACCCCTTTACCTAACTTGACTCCATTTAGGTAGTAATCTGCCTTCCTGTTCTTGCCACCAAAGTGGATAACCATACATTAAACTGCATCTGCCATGCATCTGTCCACTCACCTAACCTGTCCAGGTCACCCTGTAATCTCCTAACATCCTCCTCACATTTCACCCTGCCACCCAGCTTTGTATCATCAGCAAATTTGCTAATGTGACTATTAATACCATCTTCTATATCATTAACATATATTGTAAAAAGCTGCAGACCCAGCACTGATCCCTGCAGTAGTCCACTGGTCACCGCCTGCCGTTCTGTAAGGGAGCCATTTATCACTAGTCTTTGTTTCCTGTCAGCCAACCAATTTTCAATCCAAGTCAGTACTTTGCCCCCAATACCATGCGCCCTAATTTTGCTCACTAACCTCCTTTGTGGGACTTTATCAAAGGCTTTCTGAAAGTCCAGGTACCTACATCCACTGGATCTCCCTTGTCCATCTTCAGAGTTACATCCTCAAAAAAATTCCAGAACTCGCTGGTGGCTCCGTAAGTGGGAGGAGCGGGTGAAGCCCTTTCCACACGGAGAGCAGATGAACGCCCTCTCCATGATATGGAGATGTCTGAGTGAACCCCTTCCTGCACACAGAGCATGTGAACGACCTCTCCCTGGTGTGGATCCGCTGGTGCCTCCACAAGTTGCCCACATGACTGAAGCTCTTCTCGCACTTAGGGCAGGTGAACGGCGCCTCTCCGCTGTGGACCGGCTGGTGGGTCAGCAGGGTGTAAGAATCGACAAATCCCTTCCTGCACTCAGAGCAGGTGAACGGCCTCTCCCCCAGGTGAACCCGCTGGTGTTTCAGGACGTGGGATGCATCGATGAATCGCTGCCCACACAGAGAGCAGGAGAACGGCCTCTCCCTACTGTGAACCTGCTGGTGTGACTACAGGTGAGACGACTGAATGAATCATCTCCCACAATGATGGCAGATGAACAGCCTCTCCCTGGTGTGAACTCGCTGGTGTGTCTGCAGGTGTGGTGTAAAATTCCAAGCAGTGGAATGTGGTGAAACGGTTAAAAATTATGTCCCAATACATGTGTGAATCTAACCGGAATGGAGGTGTTGCTTAGTCCCGTGTGAATCTTCTTATCTGTATGTAACCAGAATGGAATGTGTTTTTTAGCCTTGCTCTGCTGTTCACATGAATGTTTATATCTGGAAGGGAGTATATCAGCTAGAAAAGTCTCCAGTTCGGTGAGTCTGCTCCGGGGTTACGTTTAACCGCCGAGCGTGGGTTGTTGGCAACCGCTCGACGAGAACTGACGGCTCCCAGTTTTTGTAACATGTAGAGTGAGTATAAGCCAGACCCGTTGTGCGACACTGCGGGGAATAAAATGCCCATATTCTAGCAGTCTCGCCTCTTGGTCGTTTGTTCTGTGTCAGACTACTCTCCTACGAACCTGACCTTGAGAATTTTTTAAAACAGCAGGCTGCACAGCCAACTGAATCCCTTCCCACATACTGAGCAGGAGAACAGCGTCTCCCCAGTGAGAACGCGTCTGTGGGTGTCTAGCCCCAATGGGGAAGGGAACCCTTTCCCAAAGTCCCAACATTTCCATGGTTTCCCCATGAGGGGAGCATTCTTTGTGTCGTGCTGGGTTTGAAATTCAAAACAGAATGGATACATAGTCTCTCCCCACTGTGAGGGGTGAGATTTTGATCCCCCAAGCTGAGTAAATTGTTTGACGCATTTTTCACAGACAGCGTACTGAATCTCCCTCACTCGGATGTCTCAGTATTATTCCTGCCATACCAGTGTTCAAAATCTCTCACACAGACAAAAGCAAACATTTCTTCTTGAATTGAATGGCTGCTGATATTCAAGCCCTCTGTGGCTCTGTCAGAAGATGATGTATCATTTGTTTTCAGATTTCTTTCTGCATGTCTTCCTCCAAAAACAAATCACAAATTGAGTGATCACTGGCAGTACTGTTAAATGAATATAACATCGGTGGCAATTCCTGTATATTGCCAGATGAGTGCTGACCATATATTATGCAGGATGCAGAAAACCCTCATGCAACAAGACAGCCTTCAGTATGTTTGGAGGAAAACTTAATTTAGATCGTAATAACCTGGAACAAGCTGTCGACAAAGGTGCTGGAAATGGAGCTGAATCACGAATATGGTAATGAAATGTCAAGACTGCTTGGGAAAAGAAAGCCAGTGAAGTTACTGAATGACTTCCTGCTGTCCTCGTAAATACAAAAGAGACAAGAGATATAGAATGTAACTCTATTTCTGCATTAGAAGGTGAAAAATCATAGCCACAAAGTTTTTATAACAGCCAACAATATCAGATATACACCATATGAAGCAACAGATGTCTACATTTGAAATCAATGTGCCAATCCCTTAAATACTGCTCAGTTCCATGAGAAACGACCCTTATAATTTTGAACATGAGGAAAGAAGTAACCTTTTCCAGGGTACAAACTCTATACGTGCCAAACCGAGGGAATACACAAGGAAAATGTCTTTGAGAGGGACAGAGAGCATCTGAGCACCTTTGGAGAGCCTGCTCCCTCCATGGAGTCACTCCAGTTGCTACAAGTGAACAGTCTCCACCCAACACAACCCCCCCACCCACGCCTCTCTCTCTCCCCCTCCCAGGATGAGGAATAGAAAGGGGGAGACGTTGCTTTGCTCCCAGATGTTGCCCAGAGGGAGGGAGTTTCACTCTGAAATTGACAGGGCTACCTCCACGTTGAGACGTCCACAATGTGGGAGGGGGGCACATGGGGAGGGGAGGACACTTTGCAAACTCCTTTCGCTTTCCTCCACGTCAATGTAGTTTGAGTTCAAGCAAAGCACAGGGTTTAATTTTAGCTTTACACTCTCAGAAAACCCCCACCTCTGTGAATCCAACACTTTACTCTCCCCTCCACTCCATGGAAATATCGATTTGAGAGATTCCAGAGTTGGAGTTGCTACCATACCTGCTGTAGGGGGTTTGATAGAAAATGTTTATTTTAATGAACCATTTCATTTCAACCTCATGCTTGCCATTCAAATACTAATTTTACACAGAGGGTGGTTGATGTGTGGAATGAACCTCCTCAGGAAGCGGTGGATGCGGGTACAATAAAAAGACATTTGTTTTAGTACATGAATAGGAAAGGTTTGGAGGGATACAGGCCAACAGCAGGCAGGAGAGACTGATTTAGTTTGGGATTATGGTTGGCATGGACTGGTTGGACCAAAGGTCCATGACCATGCTGTATGACTCGATGGTAAGTTCATAGTTCCTTGAAAGGGGAGTCGCACATAGACAGAATAGTGAAGAAGGTGTTGATATGCGTGCCTTTATTGGTCAGTGCACTGAGTGCAGGAGTTGGGAGGTCATGTTGCAACTGTAGAAGACATTGGTTAGGCGACGCTTGGATTATTGCAAGCAATTCTGGTACCAGTGATCCCACCCTGACACAGCATAAACCAGAGATAGTGCCTGAAATTGACTCTGATACAAAATCAAATCATTAAATCGCTGCAGTGCAGAAAGAGGCCATTTGGCCCATTGAATGCATTGGGTATAGGTGTTGGGAGGTCATGTTGTAGCTGTACAGGACATTGGTTCGGCCACTTTTGGATTATTGCATTCGATTCTGGTCTCCCTACTGTAGGATAGGAACGATGTTGTGAAACTTGAAAGTGTGCAGAAAAGATTGATAAGGATGTCGCCAGGGTTGGAGGGTTTGTGGTATAAGGAGAGCCTGAATAGGATGGGGCTGCTTCCCTGGACTGCCGGAGGCTGAGGGGTGATCTTATGGGCATTTATAAAATCATGAGGGGCATGGATAGAGTAAATAGGCTAGAGGAAGTGGTGGAGGCTGGTACAATTACAACATTTAAAAGGCATCTGGATGGGTGTGTGAATAGGAAAGGTTTGGAGGGATATGGGCCAAATGCTGGCAAATGGGACACGAGATTTAGATAGGACATCTTGTCAGCATGGATGTGTTGGATCAAAAAGTCTATTTCCGTGCTGTATATCTCTATGTCTATTTGATAACAGATGCTTTATTTCTGTTGATGTAAATATTGTTAGGGAGAGAGAATTCCTCAAGTAGGGAACGATAAGAATCCTGAGAGACCCCTAATTCTGGTTTACTACCTAATGAACACACTTTAAGCGCCAAATGTGCATTAATGTCTAATTTTGTTTCATTTTTCTTGTTTTATTCCCTGCTCCGATGACTCTCTCAGTCTGGATGGTTGTCAGGTTGAGAACATTGTGGATTGGGCCTTGATCGACTGAATGTTTTATTGCTCTGTAAGGTGTAAAAGGGGCTCAAAGTTTCAGCAGAAAGCCAGCTGAGCTGAGAACAGACAACATCTTACTCTGTGGGAACAGGGAGAAGAGGACAGAGAAATCAGGACCTGAAATCCGAGCTGACACCAGAGTACCATGTTGTTAGTGCTTTGATTAGCAGTGCCAACCCTCTACCTTTACCTCGCTTCCTATTCAACCTGAATGCCACGTACCCTCTCAATATTCAGATCCAATCCTTGTCATCCTGAAGCCACGTCCCTGTAAGGAGTCTCAGATCATAATTATTCTCTTCAATGTGTGCAGCCAATTCATTCAGTTGTGTTACATTGCAGCACACATTCAGCCATACAGTCTTCAGTTTCAATTCTTGTGTTCTGCAGAATCCAGTTTTGATTGATTAGATTCGATTCCCTACAGTGTGGAAACAGGCCCTTCGGCCCAACAAGTCCACACCGACACCCTGAAGAGTAACCCACCCAGACCCATTTCTTTCTGATTAATGAACCTAACACTAGGGAAAATTTAGCATGGTCATTTGACCTGACCTGCACATCTTTGGACTGGGACATTTACTTTCCGTGTCCCTTTCTATCATTCTCTGATGTTCATTTCCACATCACCACATTGCTCACCTGCCTTGATACGGATTGGCCATTAAAAATGCATGTTCATACATTCGCAGTAACAGAATCAGGAGTAGGTCATTTGGTCCATCGAACTACTCCACCATTCGTAAAGATCATGGCTCATCTATCCATCGTCTCAGCTCCTCTTACCTGCATTATCCTGACTATCCTAAATTCACCTACCATACAAAGTCCCATCGAACTATGTCTTGAATATGGCTGCTTCTACTGCTTCTTTGGGCAGAGAATTCCAATAGTTCACCACTCTCCGGGAAAAGCAGTTCCTTCTCCTCTGTCTTAAACCTACTCCCCCTAATCTTGTGACCTAGTCTCACTCACCAGCAGAAACAACTAGATAGGGTGGGTCTGGGTGGCATGCTCGTCGGATGGGTCAGTGTGGACTTGATGGGATGAATGGCCTGCTTCCACGCTGTAGTGATTCTATGATTTACCGCAGTTGTGTTTGCCATGGACCGTAGCACCAGAACCTCCCACCTTCTGCAAATCGAAAGACAAGTCCCACCCTGCCCTCTTGTACGTAGGTTATCAAACTGCTTAATAATTTCCAGTGAATCCAGCCCACGCCTCCCGCTGCTGCCAGTAGCCTTTACAAAGCTGATGAGACAATGCTATACCTGCAGTACTGAAAATCATAAGGCTTCTAACGATACCAGTTACTGATTCACCACTCCCACTGATGGACAGCATTGGAAATACAATGTTGGAGGCTGAAAGGAATGAGCAGTTTAAAACAAAAACTCACCTAACCCTTCATTAGGCTCCTTGCTCAGCACACTTTACTTAAATCACTTCAACTCCACATTGCAACAAATTCCCACTTTCCAACAATAGCCTGAATGTCCTCACTCACTCAGTTGCTGTCTCACAAATGAAAGATTTCATTGTAGCTTCTGCTCCCAGTAAGGACAAAACATCTTTGAAAGCTGCTTTGAAAGTCCAGTCTTCACAATGACACTTCTGCTTTCCTTCAGTCCAAATTGTCCGTGCTGAACAGATATCCCAAATTAACATGGTGCTCATTTGTCAGCACATAACCCATATCCCTCTCAATTCTCCCTATTACCAGATGCCTTTTAACATGCTTTAATTAACCAGCCTCCACCACTTCCTCTGGCAGCTCATTCCATACAAACAACACCCTCTGTGTGAGAAAGGTGCCTGTAAAGTTCCTTTTAAATATTTCCCCTCTTACATCACACCTATGCCCTCTAGTTTTGGACTCCCCACTCTGGGGAAAAGATTTTGGCTGTTCACCCTATCCATGCTCCTTATGAACTTCTATAAAGTCATCCCTCAGCCCCCAATGATCCAGAGTAAACAGCCCCGGCCTATTCAGCCTCTCCATATAGATCAAACCCTCCAACTCTTGCAAGAGCCTTGTAAATCTTTTCCAAATCCTTGCAAAGGTTCGTAACACTTTTCCTGTAGCAGAGAAACCAGAACCGAACACAGTTTTCCAAAAGTGGCCTAATCAATGTCCTGTACAGCCGCAACATGACCTCCCAACATCTGTATTGAAATGCACTGACCTATAAAAGCAAATATACCAAAAACCTTCTTTGCTATCCTGCCTACCTGCGACTCCACTATGAACCAACAATCCAAGGTATGTTTATTCAACAACAGTCCCCATTAAATGTGTAGATCCTGCCCTGATCTGCCTTTCCAAAATCCATATTTCAAAATGGGGTTGAGAAACGTATAAGCCGTGATTGAATGGTGGAGCAGATCTGATGGGCTAAATGGCTTAATTTCTGCACCAATGTCATATGGTCTCTTGCTGTCCTGGACACAGTGAGAGAATTGGAAGCAGGAATAGGTCATTTGTCTTTCCAGCTGGCACCAGTATTGAACAGTTCATAACTGGATATAAATATACCTGCATCTAAATGGAAAGGCTGGGTCTTTTTTCACTGGAGCATCAGAGGTTGAGAGGTGACCGTAGAGAGGATTATAAAATCATGAGAGGTATAGATGAGGTGAACGGCAGGTATTCTTTCTCTGGTGTGGGTGTTTCAAGATTAGGGAGCAAATTTTGAAGGTGAAGAAAGAAATATTTTAAAAAGAAATGAGGGGCACCTTTTTTTAAAAAGATAAAGAGTAGTTCGTGTGAGGAATCAATGTCCAGAGGAGTTGCTGGATGCAGGTACAGTTACAATGTTTAAAAGACATTTGGATAAGTACATGAATAGGAAAGGTTCAGAGGGATATGGGACAATCACTGGCAGGTGGGACCAGTTTAGTTTCAGAACACCGTCAGCATGGACTAGTTCGATTGAATGGTCTGTTTCTGTGCTGTATGACTCTAACTGTTCTGTACTGGTCTTAAAACCATTTTCTTGCCTTCTCCCATAACTTCTTTGTTCTTCAAAGTCACATGAACTCAGCCTTGAATACATTCAATAACCGACCTAACTGCAGGAAGACATCCCCACTTCTGAACTCAATTCCTCTTGCTGATATACCACTTGCTTTGCTCATTGCTTGCTGCACTTTCTGACAATTGGCAATGACTGGTGTAGAAGGACAGTAAGGCCCCTTTGTCTATCCACACATCACTCCTGATGAAGGGCTTGTGCCCGAAACGTCGACTCTCCTCCTCCTCAGTTGCTGCCTGACCGACTGTGGTTTTCCAGCGCCACAATATTCAACTCTGAACTCCAGCATCTCACTTTCGCCACATCTCAACATATCACCATTTAAACAATGCACCTCCTTTCTGCTATTTTTTCACACTACAAAGGCTATAACTTCACATTGTGATATTGCATTTTCCATGTGTTTGCAAGTTGACACACAGACCTGGATCAACTTTTCCAGAGTCTGGTCCCTCCCTCGGTTCACTCTTGAACCCCAGAATGAAAAAGTGGTGAGAGAAACACTGTTGTACTCACAAATGTTAGACAGAGGAAGGAAGTTACAGTCTGGGGTGAAGTTTAACCTTATGCAGAGAGAAGAGAAGAGAACAGCAGCAGCTTCACAGTTCATGGTCCAACCTCTGCATTTCCACAATGGCCGGCTCTGATTGGCAGGAGGACCAGACTCCTTCCGGTCCTCCAAGGTTCTCCATTGCTCCATGGAAAGGAGCTCGCTCGCCGTTTCTGTGGACACCCAAGAGTATGCGCAGTGCTTGCTGACACCATGGAGCATGCTCAGTGTGCAGGAATTTGTTACAAATTTTAAAGTTAAAAATCACAAAGCACCTGGTGATAGTCCAACAGACTTATTTGGAGGCACTAGCTTTCGGAGCCCTGCGCCTTCATCAGCTGATTGTAGAGTATAACATCGTAAGACACAGAATTTATGATCTTACGATCTTATATTCCACAACCACCTGATGAAGTAGCGGCGCTCCGAAAGCTAGTGCTTCCAAACAAGCCGATTGGACTGTAACCTGGTGTTGTGTGATTTTTAACTTCGTACACCTTAGTCCAACACGGGCACCTCCCGATCATGACAAATATTAAGCGTCCAAATGCTGGAAAATTAGGATTTTATTTCTTTTGCATTTTGTCTGGTTGCTCAACGTTTCTGTCTTTTCCCTAGGTAAGAGGTATTCCAAAACTAGAGGGTAAAGGTTTAGGGTGTGGGGGAAAGATTTTAAAAGATCTAAAAGACTAGGAATAGAACATTCACCCCTTACTGGGCGAAAGTGAGGACTGCAGATGCTGGAGATTAGGGTCGAGAGTGTGGTGCTGGAAAAGCACAGCAGGTCAGGGAGCATCCGAGGAGCAGTAGACTCGACGTTTCGGGCAAAACCCTTCGTCAGGAAATAGCCATGGGGAACTGCAGGGCTGTAGCCGAAACGAGTGAGTCTCAGTGGGATGCTGTTGGGAAGGTCGGTGTGAATGGCCTGTAGAGATGATATGGTTCCACTGCCTTAGCCACGCGTATTTTGAGAAATGTGGGAGGAGTGGGTTCCAGTTCGTGGGACACTGACACGAGTCCTGGAGAAGGTGGCATTTGTGCTGTCTCTTTCTTCACATTCTGCCCCCCTGTCCATTTTCTCCCCATCCACTGCCCCCTGCCTATTCTCTCTCCTCATACTGCACCCTCTATTCTCTCCCCCAAACCTCTGAACCCCAGTCTGTTCCCCTGTCCATTTTCCTCCCTTCTCCGCCACCACCAGCGACCCCTTCACCCACCCCCACCCCACTCCCACAATCGTCCTTTCTCGTGCCTCAGCCCTCTTTGATCGCTGTATGAAGTTTTTCTCAGGGAAGAGAGAGAATGGATGGTGATGACTTTATCTGGGGAACACGGCATGTGAGAAATAGCTGATTTTTAAAATTGAGAATAACTAAAACCAAATATTCAGAAACTTCGTTACAGTCGGGAAGAATGTTATTTTTTTTTCAAAAAAAAAGCTGCACAAATCTTTCTGAAACTTGCATTGATGTATGTGCAGTTAGGCCACAACAAAGGACAGGCTGTAAGGAGTGAATAAGTGAATAAAAGACAAGTCCAACCTTGCCCTCGAGGAGAAAGTGAAAAATGCAGATGCTGGCGATCAGAGTCGAGAGTGTGGTGTTGGAAAAGCACAGCAGGTCAGGCAGCATCCAAGGAGCAGGAGAATCGACGTTTCGTGCATAAGCACTTGGCACTCGGCCATCGCTCCTTCAACCCTCCTGTGATGGCGCGTGAACTCACTGGTGCCTCCGCAGGTGGGAGGAGCAGGTGAATCCCTTCCGGCACTTACAGCAGGTGAATGGCCTCTCTCCAGGTGGACCCGCTGGTGGGTCAGCAGTGCAGCTGACTGAGTGAAACCCCTTCCGCACATGGGGCACGTGAATGGCTTCTCTCCCTTGTGGACTCACTCATGCGTCTGCAGATGGCAGATCCGACTGAAGCCCTTCCGACACACTGAGCAGGTGAATGGCCTCACCCGCTGTGAATGCGTCTGTGGGTTTCCAGCAAGGATGGGAAAGGGAATCCATTCCCACAGACCCCACATTTCCAACGTTTCCCCTTTGGAGGGAGCTTTCCTTGTGTTGCTCTGGGATTGAAATTACAAACAGAACGGGTACATAGTCTTTCTCACCTTGAGGCGTGAGACTTTGATTCCTCCAAGCTGAGTAAATGGTTTGAAGCACTTTTCACAGTCAGCGCACTGAATCTCCCTCACTCGATGTCTCAGTATTCTTCCTGCCACAGGACTGTCCAAAATCTCTCAAATAAACAAAAGCAAACATGCCTTCTTGATTGGAATGGCAGCTGATATTCAAGTAACAATGAATCAAGTGGCTCTGTCAGAAGTTGATGTATCATTTGTTTTCAGATTTCTTTCTGCACTTCTTCCTGCAAAGAAAAATCACAAAATAAGTGATCACTGTCAGTACAGTTAATGAACATAACATTGGTGTCAATTCCTGCAGATTGAGAGATGTCTGCTGATCACATATTATCTAGGCCACAGAAACCTGAAAACCCTCATGCAGCCAGATCGGCTTAGCTGTGCATAGACGAAAACTTCATTTCAGTGATAATAACATGGAACAAACTGCCTACAAAGATGCTGGAAATGGAGCTGAATCAAGGATATGAAAATGAAATGTTCAGGCTGCTTGAGAAAAGAAAGGCAGTAAAATTGCTGAATGACTTCCTGCTGACCTATTAAATAAAAAATATGACAAAAAAAGGACGTAACTCCATTACTACATTAGAAGGTGATTAATAATTACAAAGAAACTTTTACAACAGCCAACAATATCAGATATACACCATATAGAAGAAAGAAAGTTTACAGCCCAGGAACAGGCCCGTCAAGCTTGAGCCGTTCCAAATGTACTGTCTAAACCTGTCGGTCAATTCCTAAGCATCTGTATCCCTCTACTCCCCACCCACTCATGCATTTATCCAGACGCATCTTAAATGAATCTACTACGTCTGCTGGCAATGCGTTCCAAACGCCCACCACCCTCTGTGTGAAGTAAAGCACGTATTCTCTTTGAATAAGTGCTGCCCTTGCCGCGTTCATTCGAACGGTATCTCGTTTAATGAAGCGGCTTTTTGAGAGTATTGACTGGCCATTTTTGCACAAGGAAGTGCAAGAAACAAGGGCTCGTCCGGGATTTGAACCCGGGATCTCTCGCATGCCGCGTTCATAAACTGCTTTTTGAGAGTATTGACTGGCCGTTTGCGCACAAGGCAGTGTAAGAAACAAGGGCTCATCCGGGATTTGAACCCGGGATTTGAACCCGGGATCTCTCGCATGCCCACGCACCAGAAGGCCCAAAGCGAGAATCATACCCCTAGACCAACGAGCCACAGGCCCAGGGCGTCCTCCATTTTTTGAGCAATGTGCCAATCCCTTAAATGCTGCTCAGTTCCTTGAGAATCTCACCTTTTCGTTGTGAACATGAGGAAAGGAGCAATCCTTTTCTAGGGTGCAAACTGTATACGTGCCAAACTGAGGGAATACACAAGGAAAATAGCTTTAAGAGAGATAGAAAGTATTTGAGCACCTTTGGAGTGTCTGCTCCCTCCCTGGATTCACTCCAGTTGCTACAAGTGAACAGTGTTTCACCCACACCTACCTCCCCTTCCCCCTCGCTGCTGGAGGATGGTATATGGAAAGGGGGAGACATTGCTTTACTCCCAGATGTTGCCCAGAGGGAGGGAGTTTCACTCTGAAACTGACAGGGCTGCATCCGCATTGTGACGTCAACAATGGAGGGCGGGCCGGACAGCTGTCCTGCAGTTAAGGCACGTGTGGAGGGGAGGGCACTTTACAAATCCCACTCTCCTCCAAGTCTATGCAGTTTGAGTTCAAGCAAAGCAAGGGGTTTAAATATACTATAGAAAACCTCCTTTGTGCCGTGGGAAATCTCCGGCCGCGGGAAATGCAGTGTTACAGATTTAAAGTAACAGAAGCAGGAGTCGACCATTTGGTCAAGCCTGCTCCGTCATTCATTAAGATCACAGCTCCACCAACCTGGATTATCCCGACTACCCTTAATTCCCCTACCATGCAAAAACCGATCCAACTGCGTCTTCAATAAACTTCATGAAGCTGTCTCAACTGCTCTCTTGGGCAGAGAATCCCATGGAGTCTCACAGAGTGACACAGATGTACAACACGGAAACAGACCCTTCGGTCCAGCTCATCCATGCAGCCCAGATATCCTAACCTAATCTAGTCCCATTTGCCAGCACTTGGCCCAAATCCCCAAAAAACCTTCCTACCCTCCAACCTCCAACCCTGGCAACATCCCTGTAAATCTTTTCTGCACCTTTTCTAGTTTCACAACATCTTTCCGATAGGAAGCAGACCAAAATTACATGCAATATTCCAAACGTGGCCTGACCAATGTTCTGTACAGTGGCAACATGAGCTCCCAACATCTATCCTCGATGCTCTGACCAACAAAGGAAAGCACACCAAACGCCTTCTTTACTATTCAATCTGCCTGCGTCTCTACTTTTAAGGAACTATCAACCTGAACTCCAAGGTCTCTTTGTTCAGCAACACTTCCAAGGAACTTACCATTAAGTGTAAAAGTCATGCTCTGATTTGATTTTCCAAAATGCAGCACCTCATATTTATCTACATTAACCTCCAACTGCCATTCCTCAGCCCATTGGCCCATCTGATCAATGTCCCGTTGTGATCTGAGGTAACCTTCTTTACTGTCCACTACACCTCCAATTTTGGTGTCATCTACAAACTTGCTAACTATACCTCCTCCATTTACATACAAATCATTTATATAAATGACAAAAAGTAGCGGACCCAGCATCAATCCTTGTGACACACCATTGGTCACAGGCCTTCAGTCTGAAAAGCAACCCTCCGCCTTCTAGCCAGTTCTGTAGCCAAATGGCTAGTTGTCCCTGCATGCCGTGAGATTAAACCTTGCTCACCAGTCTCCCATGAGGAACCTTGATGATCGCCTTTATGAAGTCCATATAGATCACGTCCATCGCTCTGCCCTCATCAATCCACTTTGTTACTTCTTCAAAAAATCCAATCATGTTCATAAGACATGATTTCCCAGGCATAAAGCCATGCTGACTATCCTTAATCAATTCTTGCCTTTCCAAATACATGTAAATCCTGTCTCTTAGGATTCTCTCCAAAACCTTGCCCATCACGGATGTCAGGTTCACTGGTCTATAGTTCCCTGGCTTTTCCTTACCACCTTTCTTAAATAGTGGCACCACATTAGCCACTCTCTAGCCTTCCAGCACCTCACCTGTGACTATTGATGATACAAATATCTCAGTAAGAGGCCCAGCAATCACTTCCCCAGTTTCCCATAGAGTTCTAGGGTACTCCTGATCAGGTCCTTGGGATTTATCCACTTTTATGCATATCAAGATATCCAGCAATTTCTCATCTGTAATATGGGCATTTTTTTCAACATGTCACCATCTACTTTCTCACATTCTATATCTTCCATGCCCTTCTCCACAGTAAACACTGATGCACAATATCCGTTCAGTATCTCGACCCCCCCCCCCCCCCCCCCACCCCCACCCCGCCCCCCATCTACTGCAGCTCCACACAAAGGCCGCCTTGCAGATCTTTGAGGGGCCCTATTCTCTCCCTTGTTATCCTTTTGTCCTTAATGTATTTATAAAAACCCTTTGGGTTATCCATGACTCCATTTGCCAAAGCTATCTCATGTCCCCTTTTTTGCCCTCATGATTTCCCTCTTAAGTATGCTCGTACTGCCTTTATACTCTAAGGATTCACTCGATCTCTCTGCCGATACCTGATATATACATCCTTCTTTATCTTAACCAAAATCTCATTTTCTCCAGTCATCCAGCATTCCCCAACCGACCAGCCTTTCCTTTCACCCGAACAGGAATATACTCTATGTCAGACAGTCACCTGATGAAGGAGCGTCGCTCCGAAAGCTAGTGTGCTTCCAAGTAAACCTGTTGGACTATAACCTGGTGTGGTGTGATTTTTTAACTTTGTACTCCCCAGTCCAACACCGGCACCTCCGAATCAGGAATATACTGTGTCTGGACTCTTGTTATCTCATATTTGAATGCTTCCCATTTTCCAGCAGTCCTTTAACCTGCGAACATCTGCCCCCAATCAGCTTTTGAAAGATCTTGCCTAATACCTGAGTCTTCCTCCAATTTAGAACTTCAACTTTTAGATCTGATATATTATTTTCAATCACTGTTCTAAAGTTAATAAAATTATGGTTGCTGGCCCTTAGGTTTTGCACCCTCGCCAGTATGTACATCCACATTGTGAATTAGAAAATGTCCTTGTACACACTTAACAAATTCCTCTATTTGGCAGATAGGTAAATGGGCAGGAGTTATACCTTGGGTCCACTCTTCCTTCATTCCCACCAAGCCTAACCCCATTCCCACCCCAATAGTCCAACGGCACTTTCCCCTGCAACTGCCGAATGTGTGACACCAGCCCATTTACCTGCTCCCTCGTCTCTATCCAAGGGTCCAAACTTACCTTCCAGGTGAAGCAGCACTTTACCTGCACTTCCCACAACCCAGTCGACTGCAGTTGCTGCTCATAATGTGGTCTCATCTACATTGGGGAAAACGCAGCATAAGCTGGGCGACTGCTGCACAGAACATCTACGTTCTACCTGCAAAAAAGACCCTGAGCTTCCAGTTGCCTGCCAATTCCACACCTCACCCTGTTCCCTGGCCAACATCTCTGTCTCAGGTTTGCTGTAGTGTTCCAGCGAAGTTCAGCACCAGCAGAACGAAGAGCACCGAATATTACACTTGGGGAGCATACATCCCTCCGGTCCCAATATCGAATTCAATAATTCTCGGGCCTGAAATCCATAGTATCCTCGACCCTTCCACACACACCAAGCCTTGTTATCACATAGTCTGTCATTACACACTACCTATTCTTAGCCACGAACAGTCTCCATTCACCCTCCCACGCAGATCGTTATCAACTCCCTTTCCTGTCCACAGTTCTTCCCTCGCTTTGGGCTCTGTCCTGATCTATCATTTACTGCATCCGCCTTCCTCCCACAATATCTTCTGCATATAAACCAACGTTTTCCCAATCACCATTAGTTCTGTGGAAGGGTCTCCGGCAACTCCTGTTTTTTGTTTCAGATATACAGCATCCACAGTTCTTTAACCTTTTTTATTGAGGTAGAGTTGGAATTTACTTCGAGAGACAGAAGGAGAGGGGGCAGAGACAAAACACACATGAACTGTTGATCTCCGTTGTTACTCATAACGTAAAATCATTGCAGTGCGATCACTTCCCTTAAGCATGAAGAGAGGTCGCGGGTAATCCGTGAGTTTGTGGCGCAACAGTAGCGCGTCTGACTCCAGATCAGAAGGTTGCGTGTTCGAATCACGTCAGGCTCACTGACGTCAACTTCTTACATTTCAAATCAAGAAAGGAGCAGGTTCACTCTCGATATCTGTTGAGCCAAATCTTCTTCACGGAAATTTTCGATCACACGTGTTTGATTTGTGAACACTGTGTCAGGGAGGTGGTGTGCCCATTGTCTGGGTAAATGCTCAGCTCCCCCAGTTCATCACCGGATTTAAACACAGCCGTCTCCCTCTGGGCAGCCGCTTCGTTTAGTTGGTTACAGCGAGGTGTGAATTAACGTAATACCGATATTTTTACAACATTATCCAGAGACTCCCAGCTTTATGTTTCAATCTATCAGGAGAGTGATAGCGAGTTCAGTTAGAAATGTTTCCCACCAACAGCAAATCCTTTCCTCTCACTGGACACAGTTAAAATTATCTTTATTCAACAGAAGGAGCGGAAACTACAGTCTGACGGCCTCTCTCCACATTAACGGTGAGCCTGAATTTTATAAACGGTGTCAGTAAAATCCAGTGGCGGACACTGATTTGGTTCAATCGATTTTTTTGCCAAGCGTAATTCACCGAGAGGATGCTGCTGTGTGAAACAGCGTGGGGAATTACTGCAGGGCCTCCTGCGCATGGAGCACACCGCAACTGATGTGTTTCACCTTCACCAGTTTATTCCTATCTCGGAGAAGAGAGGTTTGATGATTCGGATCATAGCAGCCAGACAGAGAACAGGAGAAGAGCACTCAGCCCTTCACAAGCTTGTCACCATAGCTGGGTCATCGTGGCCCGTGTGTCAGTATGGGATAGTAATCTGCATCTACTGACTGGAAGCACAGCAAATTGGAGTGCTGGTGGGACTATCACACAGGAGAAAACGGCTTCGACCTATCAACTGGAGTGGCTCCCAATGCGCAACTCCGCTCACCTCAACTGAATAACTGTAAACAAACTACTCAGTGATTCAAAGGAATACTCGGTTTTGAATCTGCATTGTGTCATGTACCTTCGAGAATGATGTAAAAACACCTTCATTGCTGTGATGGAGTATCCTGGTGGGCAGAATATACCCGTTGTCAAATTTCCTACGTTCTGTTGGTCCAACTCCGATTTCACTCAGAATCACGAAATGTGGGACAGCGCAGACTGAGGCTACGCAGCCCACCTTAGCTCTGCTGGTTCAACACAATATGTAAATAAGTGTCTCATTCTGTCGCCTTCTCCCTGTAAATCTGCACATTGTTATATTGAACATGCCCCACCGAACTCCCGTTTGTGTCCATTGAATCTACCTCTTTGTCACTGTCAGACAGCGACTTACTGACCCCACTCCCTGTGCGAAAACGTTCTTCCTAATGTCACTTTTACTTATTTTCCTGATGACTTTAAATCTCTGCCAAATCGTTCTCCATCTTTTCAGGCCTGGGAGCATTTTCACTGCATTATTTCCTCTGTCTAAAACCCTCATGACGTGGAAAACTTCAATCAGACCAGCTTTCAGCCCTCTGTTCTCCAAAGAGAGCTGCCCCAAATTTTCCAATCTCCCTTCATTGCTGACATTCCTCAGGACGGTACCATTCACGTTAACCTGTTCAGCGCTGTCTGCAATCAATTCACTTCCCCGCTTCCTGAAGTATCACCCTCAGAATTGAGCGGAATACAGGTGGAGGATTCATTCAGACTCGGATTGCGCGGGCGAAAAATCTGCAATACTTGTTCTCACTTTGAACAAGTGTTTCCCTTCGCCGTGTTCACTGCAATGGCAGCTCTGCGCCGTCCCTAATTCAGGCAGTCCGATCTTATTTAATAAAGCGGCTTTTTGAGAAAATTCATCGGCCATTTTTGCATATGCTCGAAGACCCAAAGCTAGAATCTTACCCCAGACTAACGAGCCACCAGCCATGGGTGCAGCCACCTCCGGAAGCAGGTGAGACCTGCTCAGTAGGAAATACATTGTGCATTGCTCCCAGAATTGCAAGTAGGGAAGTGTTTCAAGAACATCTGCTTCTCAATCAGTCTCCCTGCTCCCAAGACGCTGCTGTTTGTCCCGTCCCCAGGGACCGGGTTGTCTCCACAGGTGGATAATTGAACCATTTCGTTTCTACTTGCCAGCTGTGCTGGTGGAAGGCAGAGCCCATTCACTCTTCTGCTCTCTCACACTATTACGTGAGGCAGGATAAGTCAGTTACAGTCATGCGTAGGAAATGGGCAACTTTGAACTTGTTCCAAAAGTCTTGTTAACGGAGAGATAGAAAGATGCTGTGCTGCCGGGACAGAGAGAAATGGACACTGGAGACTCTTCCCTCAGGTAAATTGATATGAGTGCATTTTTGTGCAGCCTGCTTGGTGTTCAGAATTTGTCTTGACACAGCAATCCTGCAGAAAGTCTTTTATTACACGACTGTTGGTTTCTTTACTGCAGGAAATGGACTAAAACAGCAAGTCATGTGTTTCAACTTCACCGGTTCATCGCCACCTGAGAGAAGAGGTTTCAAACGAGATCAGGACACACCGACAGAGAACAGGACAAGACAACTCAGAGCTCCACAAGGGTGCCAGCGCAACTGTGTAAATTTGACTTGTGTATCGATGCGATATGTTGAGATCAGATACCCGAAGTTTTGGGAAGCAAATGACATGTCAGGGAACAGAACAGAGCGCCGATATCGACATTTAGACACTCAGGAAGTCGTTTGAAAAGCAAGATGCTGAACGAAGTACCATCGCAAAGGAAAGTCGCTCAAGGAGACACTGAACAATAACAGAGGAGGGTTTCGATTCATCAATCTCTGGGTTAGGGGCCCAGCACGCTCCCGCTGCGCCACGCGGCTCCGACGCACTGCGGCGCTTCCCACGGGTCACTTCAGCCTATCGTCTGGCGCGTGGCATGCACGTTCGAGACTGATGTCAACCTCTCCACTGCTGTCGTCTTATAGGCTGTTGCGCAGACGTATGGAGGCTGTGTAAATATCAACTCTTTCTAACTTCCCACATTCTGTTGGTCGAACTGTGATTTCACTCTGAATCATGTGCCATAGCGCAGACAGACGCCATGCGGCTCACCTTCGCTCTGCTGGGTCGACACAGTAAGTGAACGTGGGTCTCTATTCGTATCATTCTCTTGCCTTCTCCATGTAATTCTGCACATTGTTACTTTAAACATGACCACCGGATTCCCGTTTGCGTCTAATGCATCTGCCTCTTTGTCAGTGTCAGTTAGGGATTTACTGACCCCAACCACCACTCCCTGTACGAAAGCGTTCTTCCTAATGTCACTTTTGGTTCTTTTCCTCATGACTTTAAAACTCTGCCGAATCGTTGCCGATCCTTTCAGGGGTGGGAGCATTTTGACTACATTACTTTCTCTGTCTAGACTTCGCATGACTTGGAAAGCTTCAATCGGGCCAGATTTCAAACTTCTGTTCTCCGAAGAGAGCTGTCCCAAATTTCCAATCGACCCTCATCGCTGACATCCCTCAAACACCGCACCACTCACGTCAACCTATTCAACGCTATCTCCAATCATTTCACTTCGCTGCTTTCTGTCCCATTGGTACTCCAGGGAGGACCTTCTTCATTTCCTGAAGAAGGGCTAATGCCCGAAACGTCGATTCTCCTGTTCCCTCGATGCTGCCTGACCTGCTGCGCTTTTCCAGCAACACATTTCCATCTCTGATCTCCAGCATCTGTAGACCTCACTTACTCCAGGGAGCCCAACCTCGTTTAACGAAGGTGCTTTTTTGAGAAAATTAAATATGTACTTTTGCACAAGTCATGAAACGCGGGTTCATCCGGGATTTGAACCGGGGATCTCTCGCAAATCTGCGTTGACGAAGACCCAAAGCGAGAATCATACCCGTAGACCAACGAACCACACCGAAGACACACCTGCGTCCCCGCTCTCCCTCTTGAACCAGCTGAGGCTTGCTCAGAGTGAAGTATAGTTGACATTGAACAGGCTGGGGCTGTTTTCTCTGGAACGTCGGAGGCTGAAGGGTGACTTTATGGAGGTTTACAAAATTATGAGGGGCATGGATAGGATAAATAGGCAAAGTCTTTTCCCTGGGGTCGGGGAGTCAAGAACTAGAGGGCATAGATTTAGGGTGAGAGGGGAAAGATATAAAAAAGACCTAAGGGGCAACTTTTTCACGCAGAGGGTGGTGCGTGTATGGAATGAGCTGCCAGAGAAAGTGGCGGAGGCTGGTACAATTGCAACATTTAAGAGGCGTTTGGATTGATATATGAATAGGAAGGGTTTGGAGTGATATGGGCCGGGTGCTGGCAGGTGGGACTAGATTGGGGTGGGATATCTGGTCGGCATGGACGGGTTGGACCGAAGGGTCTGTTTCCATGCTGTACATCTCTATGACTCTATGAACAGCTGCTTCTCATTCTGTCTCTTTGCTGCTGTTTGCCCGTCCCGAGGAACCGGGCCCTCTCTAATGGCAGAAAATTAAACCGTTTTCTTTCTAAACTTTTCTCTGACACCGGAGTGACCAGTGACAAGCATTGCCCTCCTCAACATAGGGTACAGAGAACCCCGCAGACCTCCACGAGTGTGTCATCTCAACTGTGCACATTGGGCCTGTGTATCAATGTGAAATATTTACGTCGAAGTTTTTTGGGAAGCAGATGAGAAGGCGAGGTGCACAACAGTGCGCCGTGATACGGGAAAGCTGCTAAAGACGACGTTGAATGAATAGGAGAGAATGGTTTCTCTTTTGGGTTATGGTCCCAACACGCACGCGTTGTACCATTCTCCCGCATTGCTGGGCAGTTTTTCCAGAGAAGTATTCAGCTTTTCATCTGGCGTGTGGCAGGCACGTTTGAGAATGAGGTCAAAAGATCTTCACTGCTGTCGTGGCATATGCTGTTGTACAGACATATCGTCGATGTGCAAAAATAAACTGTGTCTAAATTCCCACATTCTGTTTTTCAAACTGTGATTTCGCTCAGAATCACTAATTTTCAAAACTCGCAATATTCAAACTTTAACAAAGTGCTCATAGAAATGATTAGTGAACACCTGGAAGAAATTCTTCCAAACTTACCTGGGGAATTTCGCTTTGAGGGGTCTTGAACTTTAAGTGGAAGGAAGGGAAGTTTGCCTCGAGGCTGTTTAATGTGGAGATGTGTTCTCCATGTAAACTGGTCGTAGTTGACCATCCCAGTGCTTCCCGATGCAGGGCTGTCTGGCCCATAGGGAGGTTTACTTGTAGCAACTGGAGTGAGTCCAGAGAGGGAGCAGTTTCTGCAAAGGTGCTCAAATACTTTCTATCTCTCTTTTAGGTATTTTCCTTATGTATACCCTCAGTTTGGCACGTATGCAGTTTGCACCCTGGAAAATGATTGCTTTTTTGCTCATGTTCACAATTAAAAGTGTCGTTTCTCATGGAACTGAGCCGCATTGAAAGGATTGGCATATTGATATATATATATATATATGTACACGTATTTAGTTTAAGATTAGATTAGATTAGAATAGAATGATGTTTTACTCTAAACACACCTAAGCCTATCTGGCTGCATGAGGGATTTCAGGTTTCTGTGTGCTGGGTATTATGTGATCAGCAGGCATCTGGCAAACGACAGGAACTGCCACCCATGTTATGTTCATTAACTGTACTGACAGTGATCACTTATTTTGTGATTTTTTTTGCAGGAAGACGTGCCGAAAGAAATCTGAAAAGAAATGATACATCAACTTCTGACAGAGCCACTTGATTCATTGGGACTTGAATATCAGCAGCCATTCCAATCAAGAAGACATGGTTGCTTTTGTTTTCTTGAAAGATTTTGGACACTGGTGCGGCAGGAAGAATACTGAGACACCGAATAAGGGAGATTCAGTGCGCTGACTGTGAAAAGTGCTTCAAACCATTTACTCAGCTTGGAGGAATCAAAATCTCACACCTCACGGTGGGGATAGACTATGTCCCCGTTCTGATTGTAATTTCAAACCCAGACCAACACAAGGAAAGCTCCCCCAATGGGGAAACTGTGGAAATGTGGGGACTGAGGGAAAGGATTCCCTTCCCCATCCCTGCTGGAAATCCACAGACGTATTCACAGCGGGGAAAGGCCATTCGCCTGCTCGTTGTGCAGGAAGGGCTTCAGTCGGATCAGCCATCTGGAGACGCACAAGTGAGTCCACAAGTGAGAGAAGCCATTCACTGCCCCATGTACGGGAGGGGGTTCACTCAATCAGCTGCACTGCTGACGCACCAGTGGGTCCACACCGGAGAGAGGCCGTTCACCTGCTGTCAGTGCCGGGAGGGCTTCACCAGCGCGTTCACGTGCCATCGCAGGGGGATGGAAGGAGCGATGGCCGAGCGCCACTAACAACCCCGTTCTGGGGACTCTCAGGTCCGAATCCCGTCGCGGCAGATGGCAGAATTGGGATTCGGTCAGTAATCTGAACTTCAGAATCTCAGGATGAAACCATTTTCAGA
The DNA here is from genome assembly GCF_037043375.1 of Chiloscyllium plagiosum. Lineage (NCBI taxonomy): Eukaryota > Metazoa > Chordata > Chondrichthyes > Orectolobiformes > Hemiscylliidae > Chiloscyllium > Chiloscyllium plagiosum. The sequence goes on along the minus strand of NW_028270165.1, from coordinate 19,260,594 downwards.
GGGCAAAAACCCATCTGATTCACTCATGTCCTTTTCAGTGATGGAAACTGCCGTTGCGGGAAAGGATACACTCAGTCGTCCCAGCTGCATGCTTTACCCGGCTGTACAAAGGATCCAGTTACAAAGGTACAACTCAACTGACCAATAATAAAGAAAGTGTGGTGGGGGGAGTGGGGGTGAGTGTGTGCACTTTGAGCTTGAGGTGCTTTTTTTTTAAAAAGAAAAGCTACTTTTTATACGCCTTGTGATGTGGAGATCTGAAGCTGTAACAAAGTTGGGTCGCAGTAAAGGTTACCTGAACTTACCGCCAGGCTCAAACTCTCATTGAAAGCTGTGAGATCCAACAGCTTCTCATTTCTTTCAGCCACGAGCACCGAGTTTCCAATGTCGTGTCTCAGAAGGAGCAGTGAATGAGTAGCTAGTATTGTTCGAAATTGTAAATTTTTCAGGACTGCAGGTTTATTGTTTCATTGGCATTGCAAAGTTTACTGGCAACAGTGGGAGGTGTGGGCTGTATTCACTGGAAACAAAGTTTTAAAATGACACAAACACCAGGGTATAGTCCAACAGGTTTATTTGGAAGCATTAGGTTTTGGAGCGCTGTTCCTTCATCAGGTAGCTGTTGAGTAGGATGGTAAGACACAGAATATATAGCAAAAGATTATAGTGTCATGCAACATAAATGATATATTGAAGAAACCTGTTAAGTCTTTCATCTTTTAAAATGGGTTGCAGATTTCGGTTCATTAATCTGTAAATGCCAGAACTTCTTTTTAGTCATATTCTCCAGGTAACTTAATGTTTTATAAAGGGAGGTGACACCTCAGGTCAGACAACGCATGAGAGCTGTGAGGTTAGAGTCTTTCTGTATCCCAGTCTTGAGTCAGACTGGTTCTATTTCCAAATATATAATCCTGCAAATGCAATTCACCCCAAAGACTTCTATGTGCGAGTGCATGCATGAGACAGAGCGTCTGTGTGTGTGCGTGTGCATGCTGGGTAAAGTGTGCGTGTGATGGAGTATAATTGTGTGAGAAGGTGTGTGCATGGATGTGAGTGTGAGGGGTGTATCAATGTGTGTCTGAGAGAGAGCCTGTCTATCAGAGAGGGTATGCACGACCGTGTGAGTACTTGAGTGTGTGAGAGAGAGAGAGTTTGTGTGTGTATTGTGTAGCTGGGTCTCCTGCAGTGAGACATGAATCCAAGGTCTCAGCTGAGGTCATTCTCGTGTGTTCCAAACTTGTTATCAGCCTCTGCTCGGCCACTAGAAATGATTAAGCAGTTAAGCAGTTTCACAACACACACTGGAGAGGGCAAGGTGAAGGGCTTATGTCTGAAACGTTGATTCTCCTGCTCCTTGGATGCTGCCTGACCTGCTGTGCTTTTTCAACACCACACTCTCGACTCTGATCTCCAGCATCTGCAGTTCTCACTTTCTCCTCATGGGCAAGGTGGGACTTGTCTTTTATTCACTCATTCACTCCTACAGCCTGTCCTTGGTTGTGGTCTAACTGTGCATATATCAATGCAAGTTTCAGAAAGGTTTCTAAGCTTGTTGTTTTTTTTTAAAAGAACATTCTTCCAGACTTTAACAACGTTTCTGAATATACGATTTTAGCTATTCTCAATTTTGAAAATCAGTCATTTCTCGCACACCCTGTTTCCCAGGTAGAATCATCACCACCCATTCTCTCTCTCTCCTTAAAAGGGCTTGATACAGTGATCAAAGAGGGCTCAGGCACCAGAAACGAGGGGGGGGGGGGGCGCTGGTGGGGGTGGAGAAGGGAGAGAAATGGAGAGGGGGACAGAAGTTGGGGGGAGGAGAAGGACTGGTGTTCAGAGGGTTATGGGGAGAGAATGGGGGTGCAGTGTGAGGAGAGAGAATGGGCAGGGGGCAGTGGGTGGGGAGAAAATGGACGGGGGGCAGTGTGTGAAGAGAGAGACAGCACAATCCTACCTTCCCCAGAACTGGTATCAGTGTCCAACGAACGAACCCACTCCTCCCACAGCAGACTTGGGGCAATCATTTCTCAATATACGCGTGGCTAAGGCAGTGGAATCATATCATCCCTACAGGCCATTCACACCGACCTTCCCAGCAGCATCCCATGCAGACCCACTCGATTATGCTGCAGCTCTGCAATTCCACATAGCTATTTCCTGACGAAGGGTTTTGCCGGAAACGTCGATTCTCCTACTCCTCGCACGCTGCCTGACCTGCTGTGCTTTTCCAGCACACACTCTCGACCCGAATCTCCAGCATCTGCAGTCGTCACTTTCGCCCTGTTGGGGGTGAATGTTCTTTGCCGAGTCTTTTGAATCTCTTCAAATCTTTCCTCCTCACCCTAAACCCGTACCCTCTAGTTTTGGAATACCTCTACCCTTGGGTAAAGGCAGGAACGTTGAGCATCCAGACAAAATGCAAAAGGAATAAAACGTCGAGGCACAGGGGAAAAAAAAACATTGGCGTTGGCATTTTTCTCTCGTATTCGCATTTGGAGACTTAAAATTTGTCATGATCTGGAGGTGCCCGTGTTGGACTGGGGTGTACAAAGTTAAAAATCACACAACACCAGGTTACAGTCCAATCGGCTTGTTTAGAAACACAACTTTCGGAGCGTGGCTCCTTCATCAGGCGGTTGTGGAGTGTAAGATCAGAAGATCATAAATTCAGTGTTACCATGTTATACTCCACAACCACCTGATGAAGGAGCAGCGCTCCAAAAACCCGTGCTTCCAAATAAGCCTGTTGGACTATTACCAGATGTTTTGTGATTTTTCACTCTAAAATTTGTCAGTAACACCAGCATCGTGACAGAGCATACTGAGCATGCTCCGCGGTGTCAGTAAGCACTGCGCATGTCTGTCGGTGTCATCAAAGTACTGCGAACACTCCTGTGTGTCCGCAGAAAAGGCGCACGAGCTCCTTTCCATGGACCAATGGAGAACCTTGGAGGACCCGGAGGAGTCTGGTTCTCCTGCCAATCAGAGTCGGCCGTTGTCGAAATGCGGAAGTTGGACCGTGAGCTCTGAAGCCGCTGATCTTTTGTCACTGAATGAAGATTAAACCTCACCCCAGACTATAAATTCTTTCCTCTGTCTAAAATTTGTGAGTATAATAGTGTTTTTGTCAACACGTTTTTCATTTTATTTTCATTCTGGGGTTCAATTATTGATTTGTAGCAAATGAAAGAGTGAATCGAGGGAGGGGACAGACTCTGTGTCTCACTTTTCAAACGCAGTGCCACAATGTAAAGGTATAGCCTTTGATGTACGTAAAAAAAAAGCAGAAAGGAGGTGCATTGTTTATGTAGTGATATGTTGAGATGTGGCGAAAGTGAGATGCTGGAGATCAGAGTTGAAAAGTGTGGCGCTGGCAAACCACAGCAGGTAAGGCAGCAACTGAGGAGGAGAGTCGACGTTTCGGGCATGAGCTCTTCATCAGGAAAGATGTGTGGATGGACAAAGGGGCCTCGGCGTCCTTCGAAACCAGTTACTGCCAGTTGTCAGACAGGTGCAGCAAGCAATGAGCAAAGCAAGTGATATATTAGCAAGAGGAATTGAGTTCAGAAGTGTGGATGTCTTTCAGCAGTTAGGCCGGTCATTGAATGTATTCAAGGCTGAGTTCATTTGACTTTGATGAACAAAGAAGTGGATGGTTTTGGGGGAAGGCAAGAAAATGGTTTTAAGACCAGTATAGAACAGTTACAGAGATGGAAATGTGTTGCTGGAAAAGCGCAGCAGGTCAGGCAGCATCTAGGGAACAGGAGAATCGACGTTTCGGGCATTAGCCCTTCTTCAGGAATGGCCGAAACGTCGATTCTCCTGTTCCCTAGATGCTGCCTGACCTGCTGCGCTTTTCCAGCAACACATTTCCATCTCTGATCTCCAGCATCTGCAGACCTCACTTTCTCCTAGAACAGTTACAGAGTCATACAGCACAGAAACAGACCCTTCAGTCCAACTAGTCCATGCTGACTATATTCACAAACTAAACTAGTCCCACCTGCCAATGTTTGGCCCATATCCTTCTGAAACTTTTCTATTTGTGCACTTATTCAAATTTATTTTAAATGTTGTTACTGTACCTGCATTCACTACTTCTTCTGGACATTCATTTGACACACACTCCACTCTCTGAAACGAAAAATGTGCTCCTCCTGTCTTTTTAAAAATTTTCTCTTCTCACCTTAAAAAGATTGCTCCCTGTTCTTGAAACAACAGCTGATATTGACCTCATCTATGCCCCTCGTGATTTTATAAACCTCAATAAGGTCACCTCTCAACCTCCGATGTTCCAGTGAAAAAGTTCCAGCCTATTCACCTAGATGTAAGTAGATCCATATTCAGTTATGATCTGTTCAATGCTTGTGCAGGCTTGAAAGACCAAATGGCCAACTCCTGCTCCCACTTCTCTCACTGTGGCCAGGACAGCAAGAGACCATAAGACATAGGAGCAGAAATTAGGCCATTCAGCCCATCAGGTCTGTTCATACCATTCAATCGTGGCTGATAGGTTTCTCAACCCCATTCTCCTGCGCTCTCCCTGGAACTCTCCATCCCCATGATACTCAGGAACCTATCTACCTCAGTCTTAAATATCCTCAGTGACCTGGCCTCTACAACCTTCTGTAGAAATGAATTCCATAGATTCACCACTCTTTCACTGAAGAAGTATCTCCTTATCTGCGTTCTAAAACGCCTTCCCTTTACTCAAAGGTTGTGCCCTCAGGTCCTAGTCTCTCCTACCAATGGAAACATCCTCTGAAAGTCTACTCTGTCCAGGCCATTCAGTATTCTGTATGTTTCCATTAGATCCCCCTGAGTGTGGGCCTGTTAATCAGCATGAAACAGACCCTTCAGGATGAGGTACAGCAGGGATTAGGTTCAGCAATGAGAGAATGGAGGGAGGTATGTGGGACAGAGATTTTCAGCTTCTAGCGAATAACAGAGGAAAGAGAGTTTAGCATAAATTAGAATTGATTGGATGGGCCAAGGAGTAGCAGATGGGGTTTAATTCAGAGAAATGTGAGATGTTGCATTTTGGTCCAGCAATCCAGGCAGGACTGACACAGTTAAGGGGAGTGTTGCAGAACAAAGAGACCTTAGAGTGCAGGTTCATAGTTCCTTGAAGGTGGAGTCTTACTTAGACAGAATAGTGAACAAGGTGTTTGGTATGCTTTCCTTTATTGGCCAGAGCATTCAGTATAGGAACTGGGAGATCATTCTGCCGCTGTACAGGACATTGGATAGGCCACTTTTGGAATACTGCATTCAATTCTGGTCTCTCTGATGTAGGAAAGATGTTATGAAACTTTGAGAGGGGTCAGAAAATATTGAGAAGGCTGTTGCCAGATTTGGAGGGTTTGAGCTGCAGGAAGAGGCTGAATAGGCCAGGGAGATATTTTCTTTGGAGCATCAGAGGCTGAGTGGTAACCTTTAAAGAAGTTTATAAGGGGCATGGATAGGGTGAATACCCAAGGTCTTTTCTCCATGGTAGGGGAGTCCAGAACTAAAGGGACAGAAGTTTAAGGTGAGTAGGGAAAGGGACCTGAGGGGCAACATACTTTCAGACAGAGGGTGGAACGAACTGCCAGAGTAAGTGGGGAGGCTGGTACAATGACAACATTTAAAAGCCACTGGATGGGAACTTGAATAGGAAGGATTTAGAGGGATGAGTCAAATGCTGGCAAATGGGACTAGATTAGTTTGTGATATATAGTTGGCACGGATGAGTTGGGCCAAAGGGTCTGTTTCTGTGCTGTATGACTTTAATCATCTTCAGTGAAAGCAGAAGTGTTGTTGTAAAGACTGGACTTTCAGAGAAGCTTTCAAAAATGTTTTCCCCTTACTCAGAGCAGAAGAAGTTATAATGAAATCTTTCATTTGTGAGACAGCAACTGAGTGAGTACATCTGGGATTTGGTGGAAAGTGGAAATTCATTGCACTGTGGGGATGAAACCCTACCCTATCTGGTCATTTCTGCTGGTAGATAAGACTAGGCCCCAAGTTAGGGAGGTAGATTTAGGACAGAGATGAGGAGGAACTGCTTTTCCTGGAGAGTAGTGAAACTATGGAAGTCTCTGCCCAAGGAAGCAGAGAAGGCAGCTTTGTCAAGTATATTCAAGACACAATTAGATGGGTTTCTGCATAATTGGGGAATTAAGGATAGTTGGGACATTGCAGGGAGGAGGAGCTGAGATGATGGATAGATCAGCCATAATCTTAATGAATGGCAGAGCAGGCAGGATGGGCCAAATGGCTGACTCCTGCTTCTATTACAATGAACCTATAACTCTGCATTTCCCATGGCTAACCCAACTAACCTGCACATCCCTGAACACTATGGGCAATTTAGCCTGGCCAATCCAAATCAAGGCTGGTGAGCAATGTCGTGATGTGGAAATGAACATCAGAGAATGATAGAAAGGGACAAGGAGAGTAAATACACCAGCAATCAAAACTGGATTCAGAAGATCACAAAAACTGAAACTAAAAACTGAATGTGAGCTGCATTGTAACAGAAGTGAATGAATTGACTGAACACATTGAAGAGAATAATTATGATCTGAGACTCCTTACAGGGACATGACTTCAGGATGGCAAGGACTGGATCCTGAATATCGAGGGGGTAGTCAAATGGGAAGCTCAGTAAAGGGAGAGGATTGGTGCTGCTCATCAAAGCACTGATCACAGGGTAGTCTGGTGTCAGCTTGGATTTCAGGTCCGGATTTCTCTGTCCTCTGTTGATCTCCCTGTTCCCACAGAGTAAGATGTTGGTCTGTTCTCAGCTCTGCTGGATTTCTGCTGAAGCTTTAATGCCCCCTTTTACACGTTCGGGAAAAATAAAACATTTATTCAATCGAGACCCAATCCATAATCTCCCAGACTGTCAACCAGTCCAAGTAAATCTGAAGTAGGGGTCTCCCAGGATTCTGATAGTGCTCTACCTGAGGAATTCTCTCTCTCCCTTACATCTAACTATTAATATCCAGCTATGATTTACAATCATACTTGCACCAACAAAAATAAAGCATCTGTTATCAAATAGACATATGGATATACAGCATGGAAACAGGGTTTCTCTATTACACACACAGAACCACACTCTCCATGGGGATGAATTTGAATTTGCAGCATTACATTTGCAGATACATTCTATTTTGCTCAAAAATTCTAAATTTGACGGTGTTAGGCAAGAACTTTCAAAAGCTGATTGTGCGCCAATGTTTGCAGGTAAAGGGACGGCTGGAAAATGGGAAGCCTTCAGAACTGTGATAACTCGAGTCCAGAGAAAGTATATTCTTGTTAGGGTGAAAGGAAAGGCTGGTAGGTATAGGAAATGCTGGCTGACTGGAGAAATTGAGGGTTTGGTTCAGAAAATGAAGGAAGCATATGTCAGGTATAGACAGGACAGATCGAGTGAAGCCTTACAGTATAAAGGGAGTAGGAGTATACTTAAGAGAGAAATCAGGGGGGGAAAACAGGGGACATGAGATAGCTTTGGCAACTAGAGTTAAGGAGAATTCAAAGGATTTTTACAAATACATTAAGGACAAAAGAATAAGTAGGGAGAGAATAGGGCCCCTCAAAGATCAGTAAGGTGGTCTTTGTGTGGAACCGCTGGAGGTGGGGGTGATACTAAATGGGTATTTTGCATCAGAGTTTACTGTGGAAAAGAACATGGAAGATATAGAATGTAGGGAAATAGATGGTGACATCTTGAAAAATGTCCATATTACAGAGGACCAAGTGCTGGATGCCTTGAAATGAATAAAAGTGGATAAATTCCCAGGACCTGATCAAGTGTACCCGAGAACTCTGTGGGAATCTAGAGAAGTGATTGCTGGGGCTCTTGCTGAGATATTTGTATCATTGATAGTCACAGCTGAGGTGTCGGAAGACTGGAGGTTGATTAACGTTGTGCCACTGTTAAAGAAAGGTGGTAAAGACAAGCCACGGAACTATAGACCAGTGAGCCAGACGTCGATGTTGTTGGAGGGAATCCAACTGAGGGACAAGATGTACATGTATTGGAAAGGCAAGGACTGATTAGGGATAGTCAATATGGCTTTACGTGTGGGAAATCATGTCTCACAAACTTGAATGAGTTTTTTTTGAAGAACTAACGAAGGGAACTGATGCGGGCAGAGAATAGATGTGATTTATATGGACTTCAGTAAAGTGTTCGACAAGATTCCCCATGGGAGACTGGTGAGCAAGGTTAGATCTCATGGAATACAGGGAGAATATGCCATTTGGATACAGAACTGGCTCAAAGGTAGAAGGTGGTGGTGGAGGGTTGTTTTTTCAGACAGGAGGCCTGTGACCAGTAGAGTGCCACAAGGATCTGTGCTGGGTCCACTACTTTATATCATTTATATAAATGATTTGGATGTGAGCATAAGAGGTATAGCTATAAGTTTGCTGATGACACTAAAATTGGAGGTGTAGTGGACAGCAAAGAAGGTTACCTCAGATTACAACGAGATCTTGATCAGATGGGCCAATGGGCTGAGAAGTGGTAGATGGAGGTTAATTCAGATAAATGTGAGGTGCTGCATTTTGGGAAAGCAAATCTTAGCAGTACTTATACACTTAATGGTAAGGTCCTAGAGAGTGTTGCTGAACAAAGAGGCCTTGGAGTGCAGTTTCATAGCTCCTTGAAAGTGGAGTCGCAAGTAGTGAAGAATAGGATAGTGATTGGATAGTGAAGAAGGCATTTGGTCTGCTTTCCTTTAATAGTCAGAGTATTGAGTACAGGAATTGGGAGGTCATGTTGCAGCTGCACAGGACATTGGTTAGGCTACTGTTGGAATATTACATGCAATTCTGGTCTCCTTCCTATCAGAAAGATGTTGTGAAACGTGAAAGGGTTCAGAAAAGATTTACAAGAATGTTGCTAGGATTGGAAGATTTGAGCTATAGGGAGAGGTTGAATAGGCTAAGGCTGTTTTCCCTGGAGTGTCAGAGGCTAAGGGGTGATCTTGCAGATATTGATAAAATCATGAGGGGCTTGGATAGGATAAATGGACAAAGTCTTTCCCCTGGGCTGGGGGAGTCCAGAACTAGAGGGCATAGGTGTAGGGTGAAAGAGACCTCAGAGGCAACTTCTTCACTCAGGGAGTGGTATGTGTATGGAATGAGCTGCCAGAGGAAGTGGTGGAGGCTGGTCTGGACGGGCATATGAATAGAAAGAGTTTGGAGGGATATGGGCAAGTTGCTGGCAGGTGGGACTTGATTGGGTTGGGATATCTGGTCGTCATGGATGAGTTGGACTGAAGGGTCTGTTTCCATGCTATCCATCTATGACTGTATAACTCTAAATGCACAATGTGCTGGCAGTCAATGCAGGCAGCCAATACATGTAATATTTTGTAAATTTCCGAATCTTGAGTCAGCGGGCTGACTCAAGATTCGGATATAGACAGACTCTGACCTCACTCCTTTCATGCATTATGTGAGCTGAGATGTCAGCTTTTCTTATAAAACCTTAAGTTATCTTGAGAAGGAGCCTGACAGGAAGTTCTGGGACTTGCATATTATTGATACCTGCAACCCATTCTAAAAGATGAAAGACTTAACAATCCAGGTTTGTTCAGTATATAATTTCAGTGGCAGGACACTAATGTTTTTCCATAAATTCTGTGTCTTATGATCTTGTACTCCACAACCAACTGAATAAGAAGCAGCACTCCGAAAGCCGGTGCTTTTAAATAAACTTGTTGGACTGTGACCTTTTATTATGTTATATGTAACTTTGTCCAGGTTGGGGTGGATTCGCCATGTTAAATGACCCATAGTGTTCTGTTTTGGATGGGTTCAGGTGGATTGGCAGTGTTCAGTTACCCATATCGTCGAGGGATGTGCAGGTTAGGGTGGATTGGCTGTGCTAATTTACCCATAGTGCCCAGGGATGTGCAGGTTAGCATGGATTGGCCGTGCTCACTTAACCTACACACCCCTGGGCACTATGGGTAAGATGGATTCACTGTGCTAAATTCACTCTTTCATTAAGAGAGTGGTGCATGGAAGGAATGAGCTGCCAGAGGAAATGGTGGATGCTTGTACAATTATGACATTTGAAAGGCATCTGGATGGAACTATAAAATGGAAGGGTTGAGAGGGATATGGGCCAAATGCTGGCAAATGGGTCTTGATTAATTTAGAATACCTGGTTGGCATTGACGAGTTGGACTGTTTCCATGCTGTATATCTCTGACTCTGGCTTGCCACATCTGTACGTTCAGTTTCTCCCTGGTGTCGGTGTTAATGCCTTTGATGTCTCATTTTGCTCTCTCCTTTCCAGGGATGTTAACCACTTCATGTCTGGTTGTTCCTCAAGAACTTGCATTGCAGGTTCACGCTGAACTGAGACTATTTTTTGAGCTTCCCAAAATCAGACCTGCTCACTCTCAGCAGTGGAGTTATCCAAAGTTCAGAGAGATGTCAGTCTTGAAGGTTTTGCTGTTCTGCCCCTGTAAGATCCTGAATCAACACCTTCAGGAGAATTAGCTAGAGCAGTGTGAGAACAGAGGGGGAGAGAGAGTGGGATGGTGCTTTCAATTTTCAGTGTGGAAAAACAAAAGAAAAGAATGTTCTGCAGAAAGTAGAATTGCTTGTTCTGAATTTCTACCTTGCACTGACAGTCATGACTTTTGTAATCTCTTTTTACAAAGCATTTGATGATCTGAAGATGGAAGTTTCAAAATCAACAGATGAAGGGCTGATGCCTGAAATATCAACTTTCCTGCTCCTCGGATGCTGCCGGACCTGTTGTACTTTTCCAGCGCCGCACTGTTCAACTCTGACTCTCCAGCTTCTGCTGTCCTCACTTCGACGTCAATGTCTGACAGTCACTCAATCCATCAGGACTGCAACAATTTTTGACTGTGATTCTGTGAGAAGGAGCAAAGCCTTTTGTTTCCTGTTGGAGCACGTCTTCAGCATCAATGGGACTGGATGAGAGACCCTACTGTTGCTGCGCACTGATTGTGGAACCTGAAGCAATTATACGGTCTGGAAAGAGGAATTCACGGCAGGGAGGGGCTGTACATGCGTTTGTGTGCAGCTGAAACTTCAGCCATGGAGAAACCCAATGGATCCCGCCCCGTGCAGAAACCGTGGAAGTGTGGCGTCTGCGGAAAAGGCTTCTGTGTCCCTTCTATCCTGGAGACTCATCAGCGCAGTCATACTGGGGAGAGGCCCTTCAGCTGCCCCGAATGCGGGAAGGCCTTCAGCAATTCCTCTGACCTGGTGAGGCACCAGCTGCCCCGAGTGTGGGAAATGCTTTAACCAGGCCTCCATCCTGCTGGCCAACTGGCAGGTGCACACTGGGGAGAGGCAGTTCACCTGCTCTCAGTGTGAGAAGGGCTTTACCCGCGCTTCCCATCTGCGGAGGCACCAGCGAATTCATGTTCCATCGCAGGGGGATTAAAGGAGGGATAGCCAATTGCCTTATTAACTGGACTATCAACCCAGTTCCAGGAACTGCCAGGTTTGAATCCTGCCAAGGCAGATGGTGGAATTGGATTTTGGTCAGAAATCTGGAGTTCAGAACCTCATGAAGAAATGATTGTTTGGGGGACATCACCCATCTGATTCACTCACATCCCTTTTAGGGAAGGAAACTGCTGTTGTAGGGAAGGATTCACTCAGTTGTCCCAGCTGCATCCTTTACCCGGTCTGGCCTACACATAACTCCAGACCCACAATAGCATGGTTGACTCTTCATTGCCCACCACTGCCACCGGTCATTGAGTGGGTAAACACTTACTTGTTTGAAATTGCTGAGTGAGGCAATACTTCCTACAGTTAAGGCTGTACCAAGGATCCAATTACAAACTGACAACTCGGTGATGACCATAGTAAAGAAGGTGAGGTGGTGTGGGGTGAGGGTGCACGCTTTGACGTTGAGCTATTTAAAAAGCAGCTACTTTTTCTACACCTTTATGCTGGGGGGGATCTGAAGCTGTAACAACGTTGGGTCACAATAAAGGTTACCTGAACTTATCGCCGGGTTCAGACTCTCATTGAAGGCTTTGAGCTCCAAGAGGTTTTTGGTTTAAAGTTGCTCATTTCATTTTAGCCTCCTGCAATAAGTTTCCAATGTCATGTATCAGATGGAGCAGTGAATGAGTAGCTAGTATCGTTAGAAGTTGTAAATTTTTCAGAAGTGCAGGTACTGCACCGTTTCATCAGCATTGTATAGTTTACTGGCAGCAGCGGGAGATGTGGGCTGCATTCACTGAAAACGGTGTGGAGGTGCCGGTGTTGGACTGGGGTAGATAAAGTTAAAAATCACACAACACTAGGTTATAATCCAACAGGTTTATTTGGAAGCACTAGCTTTCAGAGTGCTGCTCCTTCATCGGGTAGCTGTTGGCCGGGGAATAATACACCGATTGTATCGCAAAAGATCACAGTGTCATGCGACTGATAGGATATATTGAACAAACCTAGATTGTTGTTATGTCTTTCATCTTTTCGAATGGGTTGCAGGTTTTGGTTCATTAATATGTAAATCCCAGAACATCTTTAAAGTCACGTTCTTGAGATGACTTAATGTTTTATAAAAAAAAAAAGTGACATCTCAGCTCAGACAATGCATTAAAGATGTGAGGTTCGAGTCTGTCAGTATTCCAATCTCGAATCAGACTGGTTCCGTAAAGATTTACCAGGATGTTGCCAGGACTGGAGGGATTGAGTTATAAGGAAAGGTTGGGACTGTCTTCATTGGAGTGTCGGGGGTTGAGGAGTGGAGGTACAGTGAATAGCAAAGAGGTCTTCCTTAAACCATAAGACACAGGAGTGGAAGTAAGTTCATAAGTCCACTCCGCCATTTAATCATGGCTGACGGGCATTTCAAATCCACTTACCATACTCTCCCCATAGAGATACCAAGATTCCTTGCGATACCAAGAATTTATCAATCTCTGCCTTGAAGACACTTAATGACCCGGTCTCCACTGCGCTCCATGGCAATGAATTCCACAGACCCACCACTCTCTGGCTGAAGAAATGTCTCCTCATTTCCATTCTAAATTGACCCCCTCTAATTATAAGGCTGTGCCCCTGGGTCCTAGTTTCCCTGCCTAAGGTGAAAAAACTTACCAGCATCCACACTTTTTAAGCCATGCACTATCTTGTAAGTTTCTATTAGATCTCCCTTCAACCTTCTAAACTCTAATGAATATAATTCTAGGATGCTCAGCTGTTCATCGTCTGTTAGGCCTATGATACCAGCGATCATCTTGTGAATCTCTGCCAGACATGCTCCAGTGCCACTATGTCCTTACTGAGGTGTGGGGCCCAAAATTGGACACCGTATTCTAAATAGAGCCTAACCAGAGGTTTATAAAGTCTCAGTAGCACATCGCTGCTTTTACATTCCAACTCGCTTGAGATAAATGACAACATTATATTTGCTTTCTTAAGCACGGACTCAACCCGCAAGTCAACCTTTGGAGAATCCTGGACTAGCAGTCCCAGATCCCTTTGTACTTTGGCTTTATGAATTTTCTCACTGTTTAGAAAATAGTCCATGCTGTATTCTTTTTTTCCGAAGTGCAAGACCTCACATTTGCTTACATTGAATTTCATCAGCTATTTCCTGGAGCACTCTCCTAAACTGTCCAAATCTTTCTGCAACCTCCCCACCTCCTCAGAACTACCTGCCTGTCTGCCTAACTTTGTATCATCAGCGAACTTCATGGGAATGCCCCCAGTCCCTTTATCCAGATCATTAATATATAAAGTGAACAGCTGCAGCCCCAACACTGAGCCCTGCGGGACACCACTTGTCACCAGCTGCTATTCCGAAAAAGAACCTTTTATGCCAACTCTCTGCCTTCTCTCAGGCAGCCTATCCTCAATCCATGCCAGTAGCTCAACTCGAATACCATGGACCCTCACTTTACTCAGCAGCCTCCTATGAGGCACCTTATCAAAGGCCTTTTGGAAATCTAGGTAGATAACATCCTCTGGGTTTCCCAAGTTTAACCTACTTGTTAACTCTTCAAGTTTGTCAGGCACAACCTCCCCTTGCTAAATCCATGCTGACTTATTTTAATCCAACCATGCACTTCCAAGAATTTAGAAATCTCATCCTTAACGATAGATTTTAGAATTTTATCTACAATTGAGGTTAGGCTAATTGGCATATAATTTTCCAGCTTTTGTCTTGATCCTTTCTTGAACAAACGACTTACAACAGTGATTTTCCAATCATCTGGGACTTTCCCTGACTCCAGTGATTTTTGAAAGATTACAACCAACATCTCTGCTAATTCTTCAACCACCTCCATCAGAACGCTAGGCTGTAGCCATCAGGGCTAGGAGAGTTCTCAATTTTTAGACCTATTAGCTTTTCTAGCACTTTCTTTTTTGTAATGGCTACCATACTCAACTCTGCCCCTTAACTCTCCTTAATTGTTAGGATATTACTCATGTCTTCCACTGTGAAAACTGACACAAAGTATTTATTAAGTTATTCAGCTATTTTCTTATCTCCCATCACTAACTTCCTGCATTAATTTGGGGTAGCCCAATTTCTACTTTTGCCTCTTGTTTTTTTTGCAATACATAAGAAACAACTTTTACTATCATTTCTAACATTACTGGTCCGCTTACCTTCAGATTTGATCCTCTCCTTCCTTATTTCTCTATTTGTTATCTTCTGTTTGTTTTTGTAGTCTTCCCAAGCTTCTGATTTCCCAGTGGTCTTGGCCACTTTATAGGCTCTCTTTTTCGTTGATACATTTCCTGACTTCCTTTGTCAGCCATGGCAGTCTTCTTCCACCCCACGCTGCCTGATAATCTTTATTTTTTGGGGGATGAACCGCTGTACTGTGTCCTCAATTACACCCAGAAATTCCTGCCATTGTTGCTCTACTGCCTTCCCCACTAGGCTCTGCTTCCAGTCAATTTTTGACAGTTCCTCCCTTATTGCCCTTTATTTAACTGTAACACCATTACATCTAATTTTGCCTTCTCTCTTTCAAACTGCACACTGATCTCTACCATATTATAATCGCTGCCTCCTAAGTGTTCATTTGCTTTAAGATTTTTAATAAAGTCTGGCTCATTACATAGCACTAAGAATTGAAATATGCTCAGTTAGGCCACATTTGAGGACAGTGTGTAAGGGGCGAATGGCCAATCCTAGCCTTTTGAAATTGGTTCTGGCTCTGTGGAAATAGAACCATTGAGTTGTAGAGCACAAAAAAATCAATCCTTCGGTATGTGCCAACCATATAGCCTAAACTAATCTCATCCCATTTGCCAGCACTTTGTCCATTTCCCTCTAAAACTTCCTATTCATGTACCTATCCAGATGCCTTTTAAATGTTGTATTTGTACCAGCCTCCACCATTTTTCCTGGCAGCTCATTTAGTTCACACACCAACCTATATTTGAAAAAGTTGCCCCTTGGGGCCGTTTTAAATCTTTCCCCTTTCACCCAAAAACTAATGCCCTCTTGTACTGGACTCCCCCGCCCCAGGGAAAACCTTATCTTTTTCTCATATCCATACCTGTCAAGATCTTATAAACATCCATAAGGTCACCCCTCAGCCTCCAATGCTCCAGGGAAAATAGCCCCAGCCAATTCAGCCTCTCCCTGTAGCTCAAACCCTCCAACCCGAGCAACATTCTTATAAATAATTTCTGAACTCTTTTATGTTTCACAACATCCTTCTTGTTTAGTGAGTAATAGGCTGTGAACAATCTATTTTGTTCAGGTCGTAAGAGGGGGCTTTTCTTGAGCGAATTAACTTTCACACTTTTTTTTTAATCCTTGGGTTCCTTTTAAATTTTTCCCCTCTCACCCTAAACCTGTGCCCTCTAGTTTGGGATTCCCCCTCCCCTGCGGAAGAGACAGGCAACAGGAATGAGATGTGCAGTCACAGTGGAAAAACAATTGTGACTCCCGCCTTTTTTATCCCAAATTGGCAATTGGACACAAACTCTGTCAGTAACAACCGGCGCCGGTCGCCATTGGTCAGGTGGAGTAAGGTGCGCTCTGATTGGGCGGGGCGTGGATGACGCGCGTCACTGAAGGAGGAGACGGAAAGAAGAGAAAAACAAAGATGGCGGCGCGAGGCTGCGGTTTTCTCATCGACTCAGCGGGCGGTTTCTGACGGAGGGAGGGGGCAGACAGGCATCGTTTACCTCAGAAAATACCTTTAAAATACATTTCAAATTAAAGCCGGAACTTTTCAAACAAAAGTTGTGAAGAAAAGGAGACAGTCCCCGGTGGGGTTTATTGTTTATTTGTGTATAATTCCCGGGGCCCGGGAAGGGGGAGGTGACGGTTACCGGGTGAACGAGGAAACAAATTAAAAATGTCGGCGGTGGAGGAGAGAGAGCCGGCGCCCGCGGCTTCTTCGGCTGCGGGAGGTGGAGGAGCGGCGGCGGGGGGTAAAGTCCGGCGGAACACAAGCTGGAGGAGAGGCTGCACTCGGTGCTGTGCTGGACCGTGAGCCTGGAGCTGCCCGCGGCTTCACTCTACCAGGTACCGGGCTGGGCTGAGGGGGAGCCCGGGGGATAAGGCGGATCGCCATTAGCCTGGAGCCACAATCACTCCCATTCCTAAAACAAACATAATTTCTATTGGAATCACTATCTAATCCTCCATACACCTTCTATAATCCATGTAGGAGGGCAGGCTGTACCATCTGACTGAACTGTTCCGATGTTAAATTGTGTATAATGTATAGATATTTTTTTTTTATAAAATATACAATGTTATTTAACACATTAGATATGAAATACTGTCATCATGGGATTTGCAGCACTTCACAGCGCTGTAGAAGGTCACAGGCAATATTGTGTACGAGAGCCTGTGTAAACCTCTGTGGTTATGTTTTATAAATGTGATTTGAGGTAATTGCACGTAAAATGGGTAGGATTGTGTGTGTGTGTATGTAGGTATGTTATTTAGATCATGGGGTTTTGTCTTGCCCAGTGATGTGATGGAGGGAGGGGAGTGGGGGTACTAATTAATCATTCTACCAAATCCAGCATTTTTTTGAAGAGCTTCATTTCTTTGCGATTGTCATCTTCCGAAGAATCAACCTACCCAGTATTTAAATGGACATGTGCATATGTATAGTTGTGTATGAATGCTGGAAATCTCTTATTGAAAAAAAAATCTTTACTTTATTTCCTGTTCTCCATGCATGGCGAATTGGACGTGTTTGATTTCTTTTTCTTGCAAGTGTTGTGAAAAGTAGTCTGATCATGTAAAAGTCGACCCTAGTTCTTCATAGACAACAGACCCATGTTTGTGAGACAGTGTGATGGCCGTCATGTTCCACTCCAGCTCTGCAGTCTGTCGGTTGTTCGGCTCTGTTCCTGTCTTCCAGTCCGTTGTCTGTATGCTCCACTCAGTTTTCAGAATTACCATCTTTTTTTTGCTTTATTCATCAGTTGAGCTTCTGCTTATGATACGGTATGAATCTTGACAGGCATGAATTTCAGCCCCTCAAGTAGTATCCAAGTAACAGTCGACCCCCTAAATTTAACCTTAAAAAGTAGTCAAAAATTTGACTATTACTTGAGTATATATGATATAAATGAATTAATGTTCAGTGCTTCTTCGCTTTACGCTATTTTGCCTTATGAAAGGTTTCATAGGAACGCTCCACTTTTGGATAGTGGGGAAAACCTGCATCAGTACAACACAGTCACAAGCCCTTATTTGGTTTAGGCACCCCTGTCAACCCTGTGCCAATTCTTAATTCTCACTTGGACCTGCTATTTATTGCCCATGTGCGGTTTCTATCCTTCTGTTCATCTCGCGTTCATGTGTCTATCAAGATACACCTTAAACGTTGCTAAGATGCCTCCTTCCACCACCCATCACCCCTCTGTGTGAAAAACCTTCCCCTCCACTTCTCCTGTAGACTGCCCTCCTCTTGCCTTGAACCTGTGCCCTTTTGTTGTTGTTCTTTTCACTCTGGGGAATAAAAAAACCTCTGAGTAACAGAGAATCCCTGGTGTGGAAAAGACCATTCGGCGCAACATGTGCACACTGACCCTCTGAAGAGTAACTGACACAGACTTATTCACCTACTCCTATTACGCAACATTAGTCCTTGACGAAAGCACCCTCTCCCAGAGCATCCACGTCCTTCTGATAGCGTGGTGACCAGAACTGCATACAATATTCCGAATGTGGTTGAAATAAATAGCTGTAATGTAACTTGCCAACTCTCACACCCAGGAAAGGCAAGCGTCCTATGTGCCTTCTTGACCACCATACCACCTCTGTTTCCACTTCCAGATCCCTCTGCATGCCAGTGCTCCTACGAGTTCTGTCATTTATTGTACAGTTCTTGTATTTCTTTCTCCCTTGTGGCTGTATCCAGCTTCCCCTTAATTCTACTCCCTCTTCATCTCTTTGCCCACTCATCACCTCTCCACACATCAGCATATCATAAGACCATAGGAGCTGAAATTAGGCCATTCATCCCATTGAGTCAACTCCACCATTCAATCGTGGCTGTTAACTTTCTCAAGCCCATTCGTCCCGGAACCCTTGATACTCAAGAACATTTCTGTCTCCATCTTAAATCTGCTCAATGACCTGGCCTCCACAGCCTTCTGTGGCTGTGAATTCCATAGATACACCACTCTCTGGCTGAAGAAGGCTTTCCTTATCTCCCAACTAAAGGGTCTTCCTTTTCTTCTTAAGGCTGTACTCTCGGGTCCTACTTTGTTCTAACAATGGAAACGTCTTCCCAACATCCACTCTGTCCAGGCCGTTCAATATCCTGTAGGTTTCAATTGTAACCCCCCTCATCCTTCTAAACTCTATATAGTCCCAGAGTCCTCAAAAGTTCCTCATATGTTAAACGTTTCATTCCTGGGACCCATTCTCGTGAACCTCCTCTGAACACCCTCCTGGGCCAATACATCCTTGCTAATAGGAGGCCCAAAACTGCTCACAATGCTGCAAATGTGGCCTGACCAGAGCCTTTTAGAGTCTCAGAAGTACATCCCTGCTTTTGTATTCAAGTCCTGTCAAAATAAATGCGATTATTGCATTTGCCTTCCTAACTACTGACTCAACCTGCAAGTTTACTTTGAGAAAATCCTGGACTTGAACTCCCAAGTCTCTTTGCACTTCAGTTTTCTGTATTTTCTTCCCATAATGCTTCTGTTCCAACAGTGACTGTCTGGTGTCAGGGCAGCACTAGTAATTTCCTGACATGTGGATTGTATTTGGGGATACCAAGGAATGTCAGGAACTGCGAGTATCTCAGGAGCAGTCGTTATTCCTGGAAGAGGCAGACAGGAATGTGGTGTGGTCCTGTAAACTCCAGAACTTTGATAACTTCATGAGTCAGCAATAACGCTTTCTGGACCAAGAAACGAAAGGGCCAATGAGAAACTGCTACAAGGGAGTTAACAAATAACATACATTAACCATCGCTGGGAAGAAGGAGGCAAAACAATGAGCTGTTTCTTTGGACAGATGAGATAATGGTGTTTAATAACTGTGACAAAAAGGACAATTAATTCTGCTTGTAGAAGGAAGGCCTTGGTGTAAAGGGCATACAAGGAGCAGGAAAATCGACATTTCGGGCAAAAGCCCTTTATCAGGAATCCTGTATTCCTGATGAAGGGCTTTTGCTCGAAATGTCAATTTTTCCTGCTCCTTGAATGCTGTCTGAACTGCTGTGCTTTTCCAGCACCACTCTAATCTCGACTCTAGTTTCCAGCATCTGCAGTCATTGTTTTTACCTTGGCGTAAAGGGGTTAATTGCAGGACAGGCTGTTTCAAACAGGTGGAAAACCCTCAAGGATAAGAAGGTAAGCTACAGACCTGAGGTCTCCAGAAGTGTGCGGAGATGGTGTTAGAATCTAAAGAAACATGACACCACAAATCTGAAAGTGACGGAACTCCACCAGAATTCAACTCCAGAACGTTTCAGCTGCAGTGCTTGGAAGAACAACCCTGCATCAAACCCCTGTAAACTTCCAGAGATGAGCACTGTTGGTAGAAACAATGTTAAATTCCGCCATCATTTGGGTGATAGCCAAGGGGGTGAGGGTGAACTTGCTTATTTGAGGGGTTTTATATTTTGGTTCCTACCTACAATAAAGTGTAAATTATGATTCAACAGTTGGTTGTCTGTGCAGTTTCTGAGTCAGTATTCAAATTAAAGCGATTCACCCACAATCAGAGTGAGAGGTTAGGATTAATAATGACTCCTTTGCATTCAGCAGGACGGCACGTCAATACTGTTATAAAGCGAATGCTGAATCCCCTCCCCTCTGAGATCTCAAACCGAAACACCAAAAGAGGAGCGCATTGCCCTATAATCAGAAAATTAGTGTGAAAAGTAGTGTCATCTGCTCTAGTCTTAAAAACAAAAATAAATCCCTGACACTTTAAAAATCAACAAAAAGCAATTTACATATCCAACTTGAATGGTGAACAACTGAACTAAACTATTAACAAACCTAATAAATCCCTTCGAACTACTGACGATTCTGGCATGAAACAGGATTTTTGTCATATGCTGTTCCAGTAAATACAAGACCCACTAAAACAACAAAAAATAAAATTTAGTCTCTCAGATGACATCTTCCAGAATATTCTAAGCATCCTTCTATTGAATCTTTTGTCAGGAATGCCTCCTGCAATTCCTGCTCTTCTGGTTTTTTTGTAAATGATGCTGTCTCATTCACAGCTGACTGTCAGAGCTGATGTCTCTCTCTAGTGCTGAGGACTGTTAGCTCTAGCAATGGGGAGTTAGCTCTGGGGTTCTGTCCAACTGTCCCCTTCTTTTATACCCTTGATGCCATATTGAGTTTTTACAATAGGATTGGTCCTCTGTTGTCAAAACCATCAGATTTAAATTTAATAGATATTGGTAGCCAAAGGACTGGATTTAAATTGATTGGCTAAATTGAAAAGTCATTATCTTGGCCTGTTAACTGTACAACCTTGTGATAGAAATGTTTCTGTTTGTGTGCTCTCTGTTGTGATGATGTTACTCCTTTAAGAAGATTATGTCATCTTGATTTTTTTTCCCAAGAGGGGTTGTAAAAGGCGGAGGGTCCGATTCGACTGGGCTAAGGGACTTCACTAATGGCCAACAGATGTTGGCAAAGGCAACAATCGGAAAAAGGTTTGAGATTTTTTTTCTGAAACACTTCTACAGCGAAACAGTCTGTAAGGTCACCCCCAGCCTCTGACCCTCCAGGGAAAATAGACTGGGGCTATTTCAGCCTCTTGCAACAGCTCAAACCCTCCAACCCTGGCAGTATCTTTGTAAATCTTTTCAGAACCCTTTCATGTTTCACAACTTGTTACAAACATGTCGACTAATTCAGAGAAGCCTCTCAATTACAGCTGTAGCAGAGAAATTCTGTTTAATCATGAGTCATGAATAAAGGCTGTATTAATCTTTTATTGTGAAGTTTTACTCCTACATCTCCAAACAGAGCATACAAACCTGGTCAGAGGGGAGTGATTGAAAAAATATGTGGGGCAAAAATTTTAGAGTGTGGCTTGTGTATGGAATGAGCTGCCAGTGGAAGTGGTTGAGGTAGGTACATTAACAACATTTAAAAGACATTTGGTCAAACACATGGAGAGGAAAGGCTTAGAAGGATAGTGGCCAAGTGCAGGGAAATGGGGTTACTGTTGATGGACATTTTGGTCGGCATGGACCAGTTTGGGCCAATGGGCCTGTCTCCGTGCTGTAGCACTGACTCGTGTCTCTTTGTCTCTCCAACAGTTTTGAGTTTTCAGATGAGCATCTCACTTAATCTCACAGAATAAAATCTGATCTCATTAGTCAATTCTGATGTGGAAGTGCTGGTCTTGGATTGGGCTGGACAAGGTCAGAAGTCAAATGGCACCAGGTTAGAGTCCAACAGGTTTATTTGAACTCAAGATTTCAGAGCACTGCTCCTTTGTCGGTGAAGTGATGAAGCAGCAGCATTGAAGAAGGAGCAATGCTCCTAAAGCTTGTAATTTCAAATAAACCTGTTGGTCTGTAAGCTGGTGTTGTGTGATTTCTGATATCTTCAGCTGTGGGTTTGTGTCGAACTTAATGGGATATTTTGTCCAACTCGGCATTTTTAAACAGTATCACTTGGAGGGATTCATTTGAAACCTTTCAAGAGGTGAGTTCAACAAGACTGAACTATTCAAAGTTACTTGGACTCAATTTTAAAACTTACATCAGGACCGGTAGACATAGAGATGTACAGCACGGAAACAGACCCTTCGGTCCAACTCATCGACGCTGACAAGACATCCTAGATTAATTTGGTTCCATTTGTCAGTATTTGGCCCATTATCTTTCTGAACCCTTCCTGTTCATGTCCGAAACCAGATGCCTTCTCAGTGGTATAATTGTACCAGCCTCCACTTTCTCTGGAAACTCATTCCATATATGCACTACCCTCTGCGTGAAAACATTGCCCCTTACGTCCCTTTTAAATCTCTCACCCAGCCAAATAGCCTCTCCCTGCAGCTCAAACCCTCCAACCCCCGGCAACATCCTGGTAAATTGTTTCTGATACAGAAGTCAATGTTTTGGGAAGAACCCTTCTTCAGTCCTGAAGGAGGGTTAATACCCAAAATGCTAACTTCACCTCCTAATGCTACCTGGCTTGCTGCGTTCTCCCAGCCTCCTGCTTGCCTACTTTGGATTCCAGCAACCGCAATTATTTTTTGTTTCTAACAAATGGTGGAGCAGACTCAATGGGCTGAATGGTCTCATGTCTGCTCCAGTGGTGTTGTGGTCTTAGGTTTCTGCGGATTCTTAGGAACGTGCAGTCCCAGACTCCGAGTCATGTCGCCCACTGGAAGCAAAGTTTATGGAATCACAGAATCCCTACAGAATGTAAACGGGCCTTTTGGACCAACAAGGCAACACCAACCCTCCGTACAGTTACCCACCCAGACCTATTCTCTTAACCCTATTACTTTACATTTACTTGGAGAAAGTGAGGACTGCAGATGCTGGAGATCAGAGTCAAGAATGTGGTGCTGGAAAAGCACAGATGATCAGGCAGCATCCGAAGACCAGGAGAATCCTGATGAAGGACTTATGCCCAAAACATCGATCCTCCTGCGCCTCAGATGCTGCCTGACCTGCTATGCTTTTCCAGCACCACACTTTTGACCAGTCTACATTTACCCCTGACCACTGCACCACACTTACACATCCCTGAACACTATGGACAATTTAGCTAGGCTAACTCACCCTAACTTGTACATCTTTGTATTGTGGGTGCAAAAGCGGAACACCCGGAGGAAGCCCATGCAGACACGGGAGAATCAAACAGTAGATTCAAACCCGAATCCATGGCTCGATGAGCCAGCTGTGCTAACCACTGAGCCACCATGTCGCCCCGAGCCACTTTAGAGTTGCACTTGGGGGTGCGAGGCAGTGTGCAGTCCAGAAATTTTTTTAAAAGCCCACCAACTTTCCCACTGTACCCATTGTCAGAGTGGGGCACAAGGTTTAATCCACAGTAGCGTCACTGGCAGTATCCGATTGTTGGGAGCACTGGTGCCCCCGCTGGTGTCTTCACAGGTTGCTGGAAAATGTGAACCTCTTGCCACACTCAGGGCAGCTGAATGGCCTCTCCCCTCTGTGGACCCGCTGATGCCTCAGCAGGTGGGAGGAATTGCTGAAAGCCTTCCCGCACTCGTGACAGCTGAAGGGCCTCTCCCCCGTGTGGACCTGCCGGTGGGCCACGAGGTTGGAGGAGACCGCAAAGCCCTTCCTGCACACTGAGCAGGAGAATGGCTTCTTTCCAGTATGGACCCGCCGGTGGGTCAGCAGTTGGGAGGGCTGGGGAAAATTCTTCCCACACTCAGGGCAGGCAAATGGCCTCTCCCCAGTGTGGACCCGCTGGTGTGTCAGCAGGGAGGAGGAACTGCTGAAGCCCTTCCCACATTCAGGGCAGGGGAACGGCTTCTTGCCTGTGTGGACACACTGGTGCCTCAACAGGGCAGAGGAATCGCAAAAGGCCTTCCCGCACTCGGAGGAACTGAATGGCCGCTCCCCCGTGTGGACCCGCTGGTGCTTCAGCAGGTCAGAGGATTTGCTGAAGGCCTTCCCACAATCAGAGCAGGGGAAGGGCCTCTCTCCTGTGTGGACACGCTGATGCGCCAGCAAGTGGGAGGAGTGGGTGAAGCTGTTCCCGCACTCGGGGCAGGTGAATGGTCTCTCCCCAGTGTGGACTCGGCGGTGGTCCAGCAGGTGGCAAGAGCGGATAAAGCCCTTCCCACACTCTGGGCAGGAGAACGGCCTCTCCCTGGTGTGACTGTGCTGATGAATTTCCAGGGCAGATGGGACACTGAAGCCTTTCCCGCAGTCACCACACTTCAACGGTTTCTCCATGGCCAAAGCTTCAGCTGCACACAAACGCATGTACAAACCCTCCCTGCCGTGAATTCCTCTTTCCAGGCTGTATAATTGTGACCGGCTGCAAATTCAATGCGCTGCCACAGTAGCGTCTCTCATCCAGTTCCACTGATGCTGAAAGCGTACTGAAACAGAAACCAAAGAATTTTGCTCCTTCTCACAGAATCATAGTCAAAAATCGTTACAGTCCCAATGGATTGATTGACTGTCTGTCATTGACATGAAAATGAGGACTGCAGACGCTGGAGAGTCAGTCAAAATGTGTGGTGCTGGAAATACACAGCAGGTCAGGCAGCATCCAAGGAACAGGAGAGTTGCTGTTTCGGGCATAAGCCCTTCAACTACTGAATTTGAAACTTCAGTCTTCAAATCTTCAAATGCACTGGGAAAAACAGATTATGAAAGTCATCACTGTCAGTCAAGGTAGAAATTCAGAACAAGCAATTCGACTTTATGCGGAACATTCTTTTCTTTTGTAATTCCATGAAATTGAAAGCACCATTACCCTACTCCGATTGCTCTACATTTACACCTGATTAATGCATCTAACCTACACATCCTGGACACTATGGACAATTTAACATGGCTAATTCACCCAAACCTGCACATCTTTGGATAGTGGGAAGAAACAGGTGCACTGGAAGAAATCTGCCGCAAACACCAGTCGGAGAATGTGCAATATTCACACAGACAACGACTCTAAGGCTGGAATTGTATCTGGCTCTCTGGTGCCGTGAGGCAGCATCACTAACCACAGACACTGTACCTTCCTTTTCCAGTCCGCCACAAAGTCACTCAGCTTGAGCTCAAGCAAAGCACTGCGTTTAATTTTCGCTTCACACACACTGAATTTCGGCCCATCCCCACTTCCCCTACAGGAAATGCAAACGGGGGGGGGGGGGGGGGGGTTGCCACATCGAATCCCTACAGTGCGGAATGAGGCCATTTGGCCCAACACCTCTCCATTTACTTCCGACTAATATACCTAACCCACACATCCCTGAACACTATGGGGCAATTGAGCATGGCCAATTCATCCTAACCTGCACATCTTTGGACTGTGGGAGGAAACCGGAGCATCTCGATGAAACCCACACAGCCACGGGGAGGACAATGTCTGTGTGGAGTTTGCACAGTCACCTGAAGCTGGAGTCAAATCCTTGTCCCTGGTGCTGTGAGGCAGCAGTGCTAACCACTGAGCCACGTGCTGCCCGTGTGTGCTGAAAGAGATGCAATGTGGAACTTTATTGACTGTACCGCACAGTGGATTGTTGAGTAAGGTTGAGTCTCAAAGGATCTGGAAAGAGGTAGCCAACATTTAGGAGCGCATTGCGACAGATGCTGGAATCCGTCCTGAAAACAACAAATGCTGTAGATCACAGCTGGTCAGACAGCGTCCACATAGAGAGAGCAAGCTAACATTTCAGGTCTTCTTTGAGATTTATAAAATCTTGCTGGATACAGAGAAGGTGAATGTCAGGAGTCATTTCCCTGGAATGAGGGATTTCAAGACTAGCGGACATATTTTTAAGGTGAGAACAGAAAGATTTAAAAACAAAATAAGGGGCAACATTTTTACAGAGTGCTTCACGTGTGGAATGAATTTCCAGAGGAAGTGGTAGATGCGCTTACAGTCACAACATTTAAATGACATTTGGATAAGTACATGAATAAGAAATATTCAGAGGGATATTGGGCCAAGCACATGTAGGTGGGACTAGTTTAGTATGGGATTATGGTCAACATGGACTGGTTGGACCGAAGGATCTGTTTCCGTGCTGTGTGACTCTGACTGGATACAGTGGATGTGAGGAAGATGTTTCCACCAGTAGGAGAAACGAGGACCAGAGGACACAGGCTCAGGGTGAAGGAATGCCCTTCAGAACTGGGATGAGAAGGAATTTCTGCAGCCAGAGGATGGTGAATCTGTGGATCTCATTGCTGCAGAGCGCTGTGGAGGCCAAGTCATTGAGGGCATTTAAGACAGGGATAGATAGGTCTTTGATAAGTAAGGGGATCAAGGGTTACGAGGAGAAGGCAACAGAATGGGGTTGAGAAACATATCGGCCATGATCGACTGGTGGAGCATACTCAATGGGCCAAATGGCCTCATTCTGCTCCTGTATATTGTAGTCTTAAAACTGGGCAGATTACTGAAGTGGTTTTCATGAACAATTTCAGAGTCCTGAAGTAAAGTCGTAGAGGTGTACAGCACGGAAACAGACCCTTTAGTCCAACTCGTCCACGCCGACCAGTTATCCTAACCTAATCTCGTCCCATTTGCCAGGACTTGGCCACTATCGCTCTCAACCCTTTCTATTCATATACCCATCCAGATGCCTTTTAAATGCCGTAATTGTACCATCCTCCATCACTTACTCTGACACTCGTTCCATACATGCACCACCCTCTGCATGAAACACTTGTCCCTGAGGTCCCTTTTAAAGTCTTTCCCCTCTCACTCTAAACCTTTGCCCTCTAGTTCTGGACTCCAAAACCCAGGGAAAAGACCTTGTCTGTTTATAAAATCATGAGGATTATGGATAGTATAAACGTGTGGAAGGTCACCCCCGCCCCCCCCCCCCACACCACCCCCCCCCACCCCACAAAAGCTTCCTCACTGTTCTATCTACCTGCGACTCTACTGTCAAGAAGCTATGAACCTGCACTCCAAGGTTTCTTTGATCAGCAACACTCCCTTGGACCTTACCTGATTTGCTTTTCCAAATGTAGTACCTCACATTTATCTAAATTAAACTCCATCTGCCATTCCTTAGCCCATTGGCCCATCGGATCAAGATCCCATTGTCATCTAAGGTAACCTTATTTGCTGTCCACTACACCTCCAATTTTGGTGTCATCTGCAAACTTACTAACTGTACCTCTTATGCTCACATCCAAATCATTCATATGAATGATGAAAAGTAGTTGAACCAGCACTCATCCTTGTGGCACAACACTGGTCACAGGCCTCCAGTCTGAAAATCAACCCTTCACCACCACCCTCTGTCTTCTACCTTCAAGCCAGATCTGTATCCAAATGGCTAGTTCTCCCTGTATTTCTCGAGATCTAACCTTGCTAACCAGTCTCTCATGAGGAATCTTGTTGAATGCCTTTCTGAAGTTCATGGAGATCATGTCGACTGCTCTGCCCTCGTCAATCCCTTGTTGCTTCTTCAAAAAATTCAATCAAGTTCGTGAGGCATGATTTCTCACGCACAAAGCCATGCTGACTATCCCTAATCAATCCTTGCCTTTCCAAATACATGTAAATCCTGTCCCTCAGGATTACCTCCAACCACTTGCCCTCCGGCAATGTCAGGCTCACTGGTTGATAGTTCCCTGGCTTTTCCTTGCAATCTTTCTTAAATATTGGTACCACGTTAGACAACCTCCAGTCTTTCATCACCTCACTTGTGACTATCGATGGTACATATACCTCAGCAAGGGACCCAGCAATCACTTCTCTAGCTTCCCACAGAGTTCTAGGGTACAACTGATCAGGTTCTGGGGATTTATCCACTTGCATGCATTTCAAGACATCCAGCACCACCTCCTTTGTAGTATGGACATTTTTACATTTTTCAAGATATCATCATCTGTTTCCACACATTCTATTTCTTCCATGTCCTTCCCTACAGTAAACACTGATGCAAAATACTTGTTTATTATCTCCCCCAACTCCTGCAGCTCCACACATAGACTGTCTTGCTGATCTTTGAGGGGCCCTTTTCTCCTTAATGTATTTATAAAAACCCTTTGGATTTTCCTTAACTCTACTTGTCGAAGCTATCTCATGTTCCCTTTTTGCCCTCCTGAGTTTACTCTTAAGTATACTCCAACTGCCTTTATACTGTCAGGATTCACTTGATCTCTCCTGTCTTTACTGGTCATATGCTTCCTACTTTTTCTGAACCAAAAGCTCAATTCCTCTAGTCATTCAGCATTCACTACACCTACCAGCCTCCCCTTTCACCCTAGGTTCTAGATGAGAGTGGTGCTGGAAAAACAGCAGTTCAGGTAGCATCCGAGGAGCAGGAAAATCGATGTTTTGGGCAAAAGCCCTTCATCTAATCTAGAATCTGGTTTCCAGCATCTGCAGTCCTTGTTTTTACCTAGTTTTTCCCCTTTCACCCTAACAGGAATATACTGTCTCTAGACTCTCAGTTTCTTATTTTTGAAGGCTTCCCATTTTCTAGCCATCCCTTTACCTGCAAATATCTGCTCCCAGTTAGCTTTTGGAAGATCTTGCCTAATACCAAGTTAGCCATCCTCCAATTTAGATCTGGTCTATACTTTATCATCACTCTTTTATAGCTCATAGAATTATGGTCACTGTCCCCAAAGTGCTCCTCCACTGACAGCTCAGTCACCTGCCCTGCCTTATTTCCCAAGAGTAGGTCACGGTTTGCACCTTCACTAGTCAGAACATCCACTTACTGAATCAGAAAATTTTCTTGTACACATTTAAATTCCTCCTTAGCTCGACTTGTCGAAGCTATCTCATGTTCCCTTTTTGCCCTCCTGAGTTTACTCTTAAGTATACTCCAACTGCCTTTGTACTGCCTTTAAACAGTATGGCAGTCCCAGTCTATGTTGGGAAAGTTAAAATCCCTGACCATAACCACCCTATTATTATTACAGATAACTGAAATCTCCTTACAATTTTTTTCTCAATTTCCCTCTGACTATTAGGGAGTCTGTAATAAAATCCCAATAAGGTGATCATCCCTTTTCTTATTTCTCAGTTCCACCCAAATAAGCTTCCTGCATGTATTCCCAGGAATATCCTCCCTAAGCACAGTAATATATCCCTTATCAAAAAAGCCACTCTCCCTCCTCTCCTGCCCCCCTTTCTATCCTTCCAATACCATGTGTGTTCTAGAACATTAAGCTGCCAGTGCTGTCCATCCTTGAGCCATGTTTCTGTAACTGCCATGATATCTCAGTCCCAAGTTCCTAACCATCATCTGCCTTCCCTGTTTGGCCTCTTACAATTGAAATAAATGCAGTTTAATTTACCAGTCCTACCTTGTTCTCTGCTTTGTTACTTCCTGCTGATTGTTTAACTCAGTCCCTTTCCCAACTGGACCAGTCACAGACTGATCTCTTTCCTCACTATTTCTCTGGGTCCCAGCAATCCCTGCCCCCCACCCACCCCCACCTTACTAGTTTAAATCCTCCTGAGCAGCTCTCGCAAATCTCCCAGCAATATATTAGTCCCCTTCCAATTCGGGTGCGATCCATCCTTCTTGTACAGGTCTTTTCTACCCCAGAAGAGATTCCAATAGTCACATTTTTGGATCCTTTCTCCCATGCACCAGTTCCTCAGCCACGCATTCATCTGCCCTGTCCACCTATTCTCACCCTCACTAGCAACATTCCCCATTAACTGGTTAAGTCCTGGATTGCTTTCCTAAAATGCAACACCTGACGTTTGTCTAAATTAAACTCCATTGGCCAATTATCCCATCCAATCGATTATAATTTATAGCAAACTCTCTTTCCTCTCTTTTTCCCTAAAAGCTGAAAATCTCCATCCCACACACACTCCTTTTATTCTCATTTTACTGAACCTAATCCCTGCTCTGCCTCATCCTGAAAAGTCTGGTTCATGCTGATTAACAGGCCTACACTCAGGGGGGATTAAATTGAAACATAAGAATGCTGAATGGCTTGGACAGAGTTCATGTTGGGGGAGATGTTTCCACTGGTAGGAGAGATGGGGACTTGAGGGCACAGCCTTCGAGTAAACGGAAGATCTTTTCGAACGGAGATAAGGAGAAACTTCTTCAGCCAGACAGTGGCGAATCTATGAAATTTACTGCCACAGAAAGCTGCTGTAGCCAAGTCACTGAGTATATTTAAGACTGAAACAGATGATAGGTTCTTGAGTATCAAGGGGAGAAAGCTGGAGAATGGGGTTGAGAAATTTATCAGCCATGATTGAATGGTGGAGCAGACCCAGTGGGCTGATTGGCCTAATTTCTGCTCCTGTGTCTTATAGGCTCTTGCTGTTCTGGACACAGTGAGAGAAACTTGGGAGCAGGAGTAGGCCATTTGGTCTTTCAAGCCTGCACCAGCATTCAACAGATCATGACTGGACATTAATCTACCTACATCTAGGTTGATAAACTGGGATTTTTTTTCACTGGAGCATAGAGGTGACCTCACAGAGGATTATAAAATCACGAAGGATAGAGATGTCCTTTCGCTCAGATGTGAGCTTCAAGATTAGGGAGCACATTTTTAAGGCGAGAGGAGAAAGATTTTAAAAAGACATCAGAAGCACCCTTTTTTAAGAGAGTAGTTTGTGTGTGGAATGAATGTCCAGAGAAAGTCCAGAGGCCAGATCAGTTTTCCTTCGTGTGAATCAAGGAAAGCGATGGGATCAGACGAAGGACCAGGCCATGCACTCAGAGCATGTGCAGACCAACTGGCAGAGGTCTTCCCGTACACCTTCAACCTCTCCCTGCAGCAGGCCACTGTCCCTGCCTGTTTCAAGAGGGCCAACATCATCCCTGTGCCTCAGAAGACTCATGCAGCACGTCTCAATGACTACCGCCCAGTTGCCCTAACTTTGGTGGTCATGAATTGCTTTGAAAAGGTGGTCATGGCATTAATCAACTCCAGCCTTCCCACTACTCTTGCCCCACTCCAATTTGCCCATCGGCAAATTGGGATCCACGTCAGATGCCATATCATTTGCCCTTCCCTCCTCCCTGGAACATCTTGACACCAAGAACAGGTACGTAAGAATCCTACTTGACTACAGTTCGGCCTTTAACACTATTATCCCCTCGACACGGATTACTAAACTTAGTGATCTCGGACTAAGCCCGACTCTCTGCAACTGGATCCTCAGTTTCCTGACCCACAGGCCACAATCAGTGAAGACTGGGGACAATATTTGATCCTCACTAACACTCAACACTGGAGCCCTCCAGGGGTGCGTACTCAGCCCCCTACTGTACTCACTGTATACCCATGACTGCGTCACCAAATACAAGACTAATGCCATTTACCAGTTCACTGTCACCACTATAGTCAGTCAAATCTCAGATGGCAACAAAACAGACTGCAGACGGGAGGTGGAAGACCTGGAAAAATGATGCACTGAAAACAAACGAGATCTCAATGCTAGCAAAACCAAGAAACTCGTTATTGACTTTTGGTGGGATGTTACTCATGCACCCATACACATTAACAGCACAGAGGTGGAATGAGAGGAGAGTGTCAAGCTCCTGGGAGTGGTCATCCACAACAAGCTGTCTTGGATGTATCACTACCTGGTATGGCAACTGTACCATTCAAGATTGGAGACGGTTACAGAGAGTTGTGAACTCAGCCCAGACAATCACAAAGGCCAACCTCCCATCTATAGAATCCATCTACCAGACCTGCTGTCAAGGGAAGCTGCCAGCATTCTTAAAGATCCATCCCACTCTGGCAATGTTTGTCTACAACCTCTACCATCGAGGAGAAGGTACAGAAGCCTGAACAAATGCACCAGCCAGTTTTGTAACAGTTTCTACCCTACTATTGTTAGAACACTGAATGGACTCTCAAACTCTCAGGATTTGTCTGAACCTTTGTTTTTGTTTTTGCCACTGTTTACCTATTATTTACTATGCTACTTAACTATGTGATCGCAAGACAACCCTTTTCACTGTGCCTCAGTACATGTGACAATAAATAAATTCAATTCAGTTCAAGTGGTGGATGTAGTCCAGTTAAAAGGGTTAAAAAGCATTTGGATCAACACATGAATAGGAATGGTTCAGAGGGATATGGGCCAACACTGGCAGGTGCAACTAGTTTAGTTTGAGAACATAGTCAGCATGGACTAGTTGGACAGAACAGTCTGTTTCTGCACTGTCTGACTGTCTAACTGTTCTATACTGGTCTTAAACCCATTTTCTTGCCTCCCCCCATAACCATCCACTTCCTTGTTGTCGAAAATTCAAATGAACTCAGCCTTGAATATATTCAATGAACCCCACCCCCAACTGCAGGAAGACATCGCCGACGCTGAGGCCTGTTTGTACATCAACACATCATTCCTGATGAAGGCCTCGTGCCTGAAATGTCGAATCTCCTGCTTTTCAGATGCTGCCTGAACCTGCTATGCTTTTCCAGCCCTACACTTTTCGACTCTGATCTCCAGCATATGCAGTCCTCACTTTCTTCACATTCCAATATATCACTTTTTAAGGAATGCGTCTCCTTTCTGCTTTTTTTTAAAACAGCAAATGCGATAACTTCATAATCTGAGACACAATCTTGGACCAACTTTTCCAGACTCTCTCCCCTCGCCGGGATTCACTCCCTTTCCTTTCAATTACTGCAAAACAAAAATTGAACCCCGGAATGAAAACAAATGGAAAAGGGGGTGAGAAAAGAAAGTGCCGTACTCACAGATGTTGGACAGAGGAAAGAAGTTGCAGTCTGGGGTGAAGCTCAATCTTCATTTAGAGAGGAACAACAGCAGGAGCAGCTTCAGAAGCTCATGGTCAAACTTCCGTATTCAGACAATAGCAAGCCTCTGATTGACAAAGGAACCAGGTTCCTTCCGGTCATCCCAAGCTCCCCATTGGTCCATCAAAAGAAAGTCACGGTCCGTAATTGCGGACAGCGTGGGGCATGCGCAGTTCTTGTTAACGCCGCTGAACATGCGCAGTACTTACTGACACCGAGGAGTATGCGCAGTGTGGTCTGTGGCGATGCTGGTGTTGTTGACAAGATTTTGTAGGAGAAAGTGAGGTCTGCAGATGCTGGAGATCAAAGTTGAAACTTTATTGCTGGAACAGCACAGCAGATCAGGCAGCATCCAGGGAATAGGAGATTCGACGTTTCGGGCACAGGCCCTTCTTCAGGAATGAGCAGAGAGTGTTCAGCAGGAGAAGATAAAAGGTAGGGAGGAGGGACTTGGAGGAGGGGCGTTGGAAATGTGATAGGTGGAAAGAGGTCAAGGTGAGGGTGATAGGTCGGAGTAGGATGGAGGCGGAGAGATCAAGAAGAAGACCGCAGGTCAGGAAGGCGGTGCCGGGCTGGAGGGATCCGGCTGAGACAAGGTGGGGGGAGGGGGGATGAAGAAACTGGTGAAGTCCAAGTTCATCCCCTGCGGTTGGAGGGTTCCCAGTCGGAAGATAAGACGCTCCTCCTCCGACCGTCGGGTTGTTGTGGTTTGGCGGTGGATGAGTCCAATGACCTGCATATCCTCGGTGGAGTGGGAGGGGGAGTTGAAATGCTGTGCTACAGGTTGGTTGGGTTGGTTCGTCCGGGTGGCCCAGAGGTGCTCTCTGAATCGCTCCGCAAGTAGGCGGCCTGTCTCCCCAATATAGAGGAGGCCACACCGGCTGCAGCGGATGCAGTAGATGATGTGGGTGGAGGTGCAGGTGCAGGAGGTAACCCCACTGGTCCTCACCTACCACCCCACCAATCTCCATGTAACCCCACTGGTCCTCACCTACCACCCCACCAATCTCCATGTACCCCACTGGTCCTCACCTACCACCCCACCAATCTCCATGTACCCCACTGGTCCTCACCTACCACCCCACCAATCTCCATGTACAGCGCATCATCCGCCGTCACTTCCGCCACCTCCAAACAGACCCCAGCACCAAGGATATATTTCCCTCCCCTCCCCTATCAGCTTTCCGTAGAGACCACTCCCTCCGCGACTCCCTTGTCAGATCCACACCCCCCACCGACCCAACCTCCACTCCCGGCACCTTCCCTTGCAACCGCAGGAGGTGCAACACTTGCGCCCACACC
This sequence comes from Chiloscyllium plagiosum, assembly GCF_037043375.1. NCBI lineage: Eukaryota > Metazoa > Chordata > Chondrichthyes > Orectolobiformes > Hemiscylliidae > Chiloscyllium > Chiloscyllium plagiosum. Next base: position 19,226,410 of record NW_028270165.1, on the reverse strand, counting down.
TCCCCCCTCACTTCTCTCCAAGGCCCCAAAAGAAACTTCCATATCCGCCACAGATTCACCTGCACCTCCACCCACATCATCTACTGCATCCGCTGCAGCCGGTGTGGCCTCCTCTATATTGGGGAGACAGGCCGCCTACTTGCGGAGCGATTCAGAGATCACCTCTGGGCCACCCGGACGAACCAACCCAACCAACCTGTAGCACAGCATTTCAACTCCCCCTTCCACTCCACCGAGGATATGCAGGTCATTGGACTCATCCACCGCCAAACCACAACAACCCGACGGTCGGAGGAGGAGCGTCTTATCTTCCGACTGGGAACCCTCCAACCGCAGGGGATGAACTTGGACTTCACCAGTTTCTTCATCCTCCCTCCCCCCACCTTGTCTCAGCCGGATCCCTCCAGCCCAGCACCGCCTTCCTGACCTGCGGTCTTCTTCTTGACCTCTCCGCCTCCATCCTACTCCGACCTATCACCCTCACCTTGACCTCTTTCCACCTATCACATTTCCAACGCCCCTCCTCCAAGTCCCTCCTCCCTACCTTTTATCTTCTCCTGCTGAACACTCTCTGCTCATTCCTGAAGACGTGCCTGTGCCCGAAACGTCGAATCTCCTGTTCCCTGGATGCTGCCTGACCTGCTGTGCTGTTCCAGCAATAAAGTTTCCGACAAGATTTTGTACCCGAATGTCAAATGTCAACAGGAGTTTAAAAAAAAAGCTGAAGTCACATTTTTCTAAACCTGTAGATCGACATTTTATTGCGTTTGCATTTTGTGTGACTCCTCAACTTTTGAATGTCTTTTCCCCAGGGGAGGGGAGTCCCAAACTAGAGGGCATAGATTTCGGTTGAGAGGGAAAAGATTTAAAGGGACCTCAGGGTCAGAAAAAAACAGTTTGAAAGTTAATTCCCCTCAACAAATGCCCCACCTTATGCCCTGAATAAGATAGATTGTTCACAGCCTATTAATCATGAGTAGCAATGATGTTGTGAAACTTAGAAGGGTTCAAAAACGATTTACAAATATATTGCAAAGGTTAGAGGGGTTCAGCTGCAGGGAGAAGCTGAATAGGCTGGGGCTGTTTTTCATACAGCGTTGGATGCTGAGGGTTTATAAAACCTTATAGAGATTTATAAAATCATGAGGGGCTTTGATAGGTTAAATAAACAAGATCTTTTCGCTGGGGTGGGAGAGTCCAGAACTGGAGGGCATTCATTTTGGGTGAGAGGGGAAAGATATAAAAAGGACCTGAGGGGCAAATTTTTCACGCAAAGGGTGGTGCATGTATTGAATTAGCTGCCAGAAGAAGTGGTGGAGGCTGGTACAATTACAAAATTTAAAAGACATTTGGATGGGTATATGGGCCAAGATTAATTTAGGATACCTGGTCAGCATGGACCGACGGGTTTGTACAACTCTATGGTTCTATTTCTGCATAGTCAGAATCAATTTCACAAGACTAGGAATGGGCCATCCACAAATTACACCCTGTCCTCAACTGTGGGCTAACTGGACATATTTGAATGCAAGTTTCAGAAAGATGTCTGCAGCTTTTCTATAAAGTTGAACATGCTTTCATGATATTTCTGAATATATCAATTTAGCTATTCTCAATTTTAAAGATCAGTAATTTCTCGTGCAGCCGTGTCTACCAGGTAGAGTCATCAACATCCATTCTCTTTCTCTCTTCCTAGAAGGGTTTGACACAGCGATCGAAGAGGGTTTGAGGCATCCACAAGGACAGGAGTGGGTGGAAGAGAAGGAGAGAGAATGGACGGAGGGACAGAGTGTCAGGGAGTGAGAGAGATAATTGACTGGGGGACAGAGGGTAGGAGGATGAGAACACTGGGGGGAACAGAGGGTGATGGGAATGGAGAAGATTGTGGGGTCCGATGGTGAGGGAAAGAGAAAGACTGGTGGGCAGAGGTGGGGAGGAAGAGAATGCAGGGCAGAGGGTGGGGGTTGAGAGAGAAAGGACGGGGACAGTGGGTGGGGAGAGATTGGACAAGGGGGCAGAGGGTGGGGTGGAGAGACTGCCCAAATCCCACCTTCCCTAGGACCGGTGTTGATATCTCACGAACTGGAACCCACTCCTCCCACAGCAGACTTGTGTCAATCATTTCTCAATATATACGTGGCGAAAGCAGTAGAATCATAATTCTGACAGGCCATTTGGCCCATCGAATTCACACTGACATTCCAAATAGCATCCCATCCAGACCCATCTGCTGACCCTACAGCCCTGCAGTTCCTCATGGCTAATCCACTCTAATCTGCACACTTCAGCATGGCCAATCCACCCTAAACTGCAGATCTTTGGACTGTGGGAGGAAACCAGAGCACTTGCAGGTAACCCACACAGACACAAGGAGGAGGACGTGCCAAAGTCCACACAGACAGTTGCCCAAAGATGGAATCAAACATGATCCCCTGGCACTGTGAGGCAGTGGTACTAACCACTGAGCCCCTGTGCCGTCCAGAGTTAGCTTCTAACTTTTCACGCACCCTCAGCAGAGGCTCTCTCCTGACATTTGTGGACCACACCTGCTGTAACCTCCATTTCCCACATCTTCAGCCCTGAGCACATTGCTTCCCGAATCCTGGCACCAGATAGACACCGATGTCATCTGGTCTCCTGCTAACAACTGCGGAGACCGGAGACAATCCCTGTCACTATTCTGTCCCTTACCACCACATCCCCAATGTTGTTCGTACTCCCAGCACCCAGCCAGTTCGCTCCTCCACTCCCTTGCAGCCTTCTCTCAGATCCCCTTTACCTGCCTGATCCACGCTCACACCTCCTGACCCTGTCCACTGACTCAATCAGAAGGGTCTGTCCGGAGAGGAATGACCAATTCCTGGAATAAAATGTCTGCTTATCTTTTTCATCAAAGGTCTGAGCCAAATTTCCACCCGCATGTGTTTGCCCTGGATCACAGCATCCAGAGCCTCCCACCTTCTGCAAATCAAAAGACAAGTCCCACCCTACACTCTCCAATGTGTGTTGTGTAACTGCTTAATCATTTCTGGTGGCCGAGCAGAGGCTAAGTTCAACTTGGATTCCAAACTTGGGTATCAATATCCATGAGGATGGCTTCAAATGGACCTTGGGTTGATGTCACACTACATGTGACTCCACTACACTATACAGTCTCTCTCTCTCTCTCTCACACACACATGCATGTAAGTCAATATGGTGAATTTGCGGAATTATGTTTCCAAATACATTGTATTTTGCTCAAAAAGTGCACAATCTGCAGGCAGTAAATGCATGTAATAATTTTATAAATTCCTACTTTGGAAATAGAACCAGTCTGACTCAAGATTGGGATACTGACAGACTTGAACCTCACACCTTCCATGCATAGTCTGAGCTGTCACTGCTTTTTATAAAATAGAGTCATAGAGTCTTAGAGATGTACAGCATGGAAACAGACCCTTCGGTCCAACCCGTCTACGCCGACCAGACATCCCAACTCAATCTAATCCCACCTGCCAGCACCCAGCCCATATCCCTCCAAACCCTTCCTATTCATATACCCATCCAAATGCCTCTTAAATGTTACAATTGTACCAGCCTCCATGACATCCTCTGGCAGCTCATTCCATACACGTACCACCCTCTGCGTGAAAAAGTTGCCCCTTAGGTCTCTTTTATATCTTTCCCCTCTCACCCAAAAGGAATGCCTTCTAGTTCTGGACTCCCTGATCACAGGGAAAAGACTATTTATCGTATCCATGCCCCTCATAATTTTGTAAACCTCTATAAGGTCACCCCTCAGCCTCCGACGCTCCAGGGAAAACAGCCCCAGCCTGTTCAGCCTCTCCCTATAACTCAAATCCTCCAACCCTGGCAACATCCTTGTAAATCTTTTCTGAACCCTTTCAAGTTTCACAACATCTTATGGGTGGCACGGTGGCACAGTGGTTAGCACTGCTGCCTCACAGCGCCAGAGACCCGGGTTCAATTCCCGTCTCAGGCGACTGTGTGGAGTTTGCACGTTCTCCCCGTGTCTGCGTGGGTTTCCTCTGGGTGGTCCGGTTTCCTCCCACAGTCCAAAGATGTGCAGGTCAGGTGAATTGGCTATGCTAAATTGCCCGTGGTGTTAGGTAAGGGTGGGTTGTGCTTCGGCGGATCGGTTTGGATTTGTTGGCCCGAAGGGCCTGTTTCCACACTGTAATGTAATCTGTAATCTTTCCGATAGGAAGGAGACCAGAATTGCATGCAATATTCCAACAGTCGCCTAACCAATGTCCTGAACAGCTGCAGCATGATCTCCCAATTCCTGTACTCAATACTCTGACCAATAAAGGAAAGCATACCAAACGCCTTCTTCACTATCCTATCTACCTTAAGTTATCTCGAGGATATGACTTAAAAGAAGTTCTAGGAATTGCATATTAATGAACTGAAACCTGCAACCCATTCTAAAAGATGAAAGACTTAACAGCAATCTTGGTTTGTTCAATATATCATTTCAGTTGCATGACACTGATCTTTTGCTATAAATTCTGTGTCTTATGATCCTGCTCCACAGCTACCTGCTGGAGGAGCAGCGCTCTGAAAGCTAGTGCTCCCAAATAAACCTGTTGGACTATATCCTGGTGTTATGTGATTTTTAACGTTGTTTCTCATGAACACAGCCACAACACTTCCTGCTGCTGCCAGTAAACATTACAATGCTGATGAAAAGATGCAGTACCTGCAGAGATGAAAATCTTAACAGTTTCTAACGATACTTGCTACTGATTCACTGCTCCTTCTGAAACACGACTTTGGTAACGTAGTGCTGGAAGCTGAGTGAGCAGCTTTAAAACAGAAACTGTTGGATTTTAAATCTTTCAATGTCTGAGTCCGAATTTAGGTAACCATTATTGCGACCCAACTTTGTTACAGCTTCATGATCTCTCCAGCAAAAAAATTACAAAAAGTAGCTTTCCTTTTCTTCAACAGCTGAAGCTCAAAGCACACACACACACACACCCCTGACCTCCCCTGACACCCCAGTTGCTTTATTATTGGTAAGCACTGAGGTGTCCCTTTGTAACTGAATCCTTGATACAGTCTTAACCCGGAGGAAGTAATGCCTCACTCAACAATTTCAACCCATATACTGTATCCAAGTAAGTTTCTCCCCACTCATTTTCCGGGGGCAGGGGTGGGGACAGGGGTTTAAAGTCGACCATATTGCTGAGAGTCTGGAGTCATGTGTAGGCCAGACCGGGTAAAGGATGCATCTGGGACGACTGAGTGAATCCTTTCCCACAACAGCAGTTTCCTTCCCTAAAAAAATCATGAGTGAATCAGATGAGGATGTTTTCCCCCTGAAAATGGTTTCACCATTAGATTCTGAACTCCAGATTTCTGACCAAATTCCAATCTGCCATGGCAGGATTCAAAACCGGGAATTCCCAGAGTTGAGGTAGTAATCCAGTTGATAATACCACTTGGCCATTGCTCCTTCGATCCCAGTGATAGCACATGAACTCACTAATGCCTCTGGAAGTTGTCCACCCAACCAAATCCCTTCCTGCACTCAGGGCAGGAGAACAGCCTCTCCCAGTGTGGACCCACTGGTATGTGTGCAGGGTGGATGAACTCATGAACCTCTTCCTGCAGTGACAGTAGGTGAACGGCCTCTCCCCAGTGCGGACCCAAGGATGTTTCAGCAGGCCAGGAGAATTGACGAATGTATTCCTGTACTTGGAGCAAGTGAACGGCTTCTCCCCGGTGTGAACATGCCAGTGCATCAGTTGGTTGCACAGCCAACTGAATCCCTTCCCACACACAGAGCAGGAGAATGGCCTCTCACCTTTGCGAATGCTTCTATGAGTCTCCAGCACTTGACGGGGAAGGGAACCCTTTCCCACAGTCCCCACATTTCCACAGTTTCCCCATGGGGAGAGCTTTCCTTGTGTCGCTCTGGGTTTGAAATTACCAACAGAATGGGTACACAGTCTCTCTCCACCGTGAGGGGTGAGACTTTGATTCCCCAAACTGAGTAACTGGTTTCAAGCACTTTTCACAGTCAGTGCACTGATTCTCCCTCACTTGGGTGTCTCCGTATTCTTCCTGCCAAAGTGTCCAAAATCTCTCAAGCAGACAAAAGCAAACATTTCTTCTCAATTGGAATGGTTGCTGATATTCAAGTCCCAATGAATCAAGTGGCTCTGTCAGAAGTTGATGTATCATTTGCTTTCAGATTTCTTTCTACATGTCTTCCTGCAAAAATAAATTCACAAAATATGTGATCACAGTCAATACTGTTAAATGAACATAACATAGGTGACAATTCCTGTCGTTTGCCAGATGCCTGATCACATATTATCCAGGACACAGAAACCTGAAAACCTTCATGCAGCCAGATAGCCTTAAGTGTGTATGGAGGAAATCTTCATTTCGGTGACAATAACCTGGAACAAGCTGCCGACAAAGACACTGGAAATGGAGCTGAATCAAGGACAATGAAAATGAAATGTCAAGGCTACTTGAGAAAAACAAACCAGTAAAGTTGCTGAATGACTTTCTGCTGTCCTATTCAATAAAAAAGATGACAAGAAATACAGAATATAACTTCAGTGCTAGATGAGAATGTGAAAAATAATAGCCACAAGGCTTTTATAACAGCGAATAATATCAGATATACACCATATGAAGCAACATATATCTACATTTTATATCAACGTGCCAATCCCTTAGATTCTGCTCCATCCCATGAGTAACCCTTTTAATTCTGAACATGAGGAAAGAAGCGATCTTTTTCCACAATGCAAATTGTATTTAAATAAACGTATCAAACTGAGGGGAAAAATTTAATATACCGTTAAGAAGGACAGAGAGCATCTGACACCTGTGCAGAGTCTGCTCCCTCCCTGGATTCACTTCAGTTGCTACAAGTGATTAGTGTTTCCTCCCTCTCTCTCTCCCTCCCAGGATGAGGAATAGAAAGGGCGAAGATATTGCTTTGCTCCCACGATTTCTCCATGATGTGGAAATCCTTGTCTCTCTCCAGCTTTGACAATCGGTTGAAACACCACTCATGTATGGAACGTGTTCCATCTATTGCTGCTGCGAATGGGGTGTTGCTATTTCAGGCTGTGTACCCGCTTAAAGCTCTTCCCACGGTCAGTTCATTGGAACACTCTCACTCAGGTATGTATACCTCAGTCTCACTGATGTTTGAAACCTTGTGAAGCAGACAGGACAGGAGAGAAATAAAAAAATTCTACTAGATTCAAAGGCCGATGATATTCCCGTGCCAATGAATTGATTGTCTCTATCAGATCTTGTTTTGAGATTTCTGGCTGTAAATCCTCCCTTTCTCGTATCCTGTAAAAGGAGATTACAGAAGACATTGCTGTCTACACAGTATAGAAATTCAAAACAGACAATTCTGGTTTCTGTGGAACATTCTTTCTTTTCTCCTTCCCTCAAAAATGTGAATCGTAATGCTACAGTCTCCCTCCATTCTTACTCTACTGTGGCTATTATCATCCTCATTCCCGTTCTCCTAAAAATGCTGAAAAATGTTGACTGACAGATCCTGTGGAACCCTAGGTCTGAATATCATACATAAGTTGAAGCATTTTATCCATATCTCCCCTGTCAAGGTCCCACAGGATGTTTATAAGCCCTTTGGCCAAAATAATCCATTCACCCCATCGAATCTGCTCCACCATTTATTACCATAATGATTAATATTATAATCCAAAAATCCACATTCATGCCTTATTATTGATTCCCCTATTGATTAAAATTCTGCCCAACATCTGCCTTGACTATACTTAGTGATAGAACTTCAATAGCCCTGTCATTCATTACCCTCTGAGAGAAGATATCCACCTCATCTCCATCATAAATATGCAAACACTTAAGATTAGAAGCTATTCCTTCTGGTCTGAGACTCTCCCACAAATGAACACTACCTTTTTGGCAACTAACCTTTCAGGCCCACTAAAATTCTGATATTTATTCATTCAGATCTCCTCTCATTCTTCCAAACTCGAACGAATGCTCAGCTAAGCTACTCAACATTGCATCATGAGCAAACACGTCAATTCCCGGGATTAATTTTGTGAACGCTCTCTCACCAGCTTCCAATGTTTCTGTCATCTCCTCTACTTCGAGGGACCAGAGTGCAAAACACGCAAGTTACAGCATAATAAAAGAATGATAAATAATAGACATTTTTCTAGCAGAAATTCGAAAATGTGCAAAAATAGTCAGACGGAAAAGCGTCCAATCATGTAGTGGTAAGGAGCCTGATGGCTTGGGGGAAGAAACTGTTGCCTAGTCTGGTCGTGATAGATTGAATTGGGAGGTGGGTGTGAGGATCTAAAGTTGGAATTTAGGCAACAAAATATGTACATTTTTATTTCAACAAAATGGCTTCTCGATTTAAAAGAATACTACAAAATGGCCTGTGAACCATACTGCTGAACATATTGCTGATTCGCTGAATGAACTTGCAGTTCAAAGATAAGAGGACAATAGAATTTTCATAAGATGAATACTGACACATTATTTGACCATTTGAACTAACCGTGAACTAATACATGGCATGACAATTTATGTAAATTAGATATCCTTCTTAAAGAAAATATCATTGGATTAACTTGCTGTAAATCATGTCACCTTATTATATGTGATTGGTCTTTCTCGTAATTAAGACTACTATTTCTTAAAAAAACATATAAATCATGTGCAATTTTCAAATGTAATTGCGCAACATCATCACGGAACACAGAAGCTTCAATCTCTGTGTTGCTGGATAGAATTGCGTTAAGATACCTTAATTCAATAAACTAGTGAACCTTGCTTTTCGAATACACCGCATTTGTCGATTCCTTTAACCGATCTCGAACCAAGAGGCCCCTCTTGAGGAGACGCAGATCTTCATTTTGGTGCAGTGACACGTTTCGGCTCGGACAGATTGTGAACAGCAGTGTACGAGTTAAATGTCCTTCACTATTGAGTGTTGAGGAATTCGGCCTGCCAGACGTGATTATTTTTAGAACGTTTGGTTTTCCTGTCAGTCAAGTGGTGTCTGACGTGACCAGTCCAGCCCGAAAGGATCGGTCTTAGCAATGGTTGAGTCTGGGGGACTTGTTAAATGTTTAAAAAGGGGGGAGAGATTCATTGAAGTTGAGGGTGCTTTGGTACTTACGGACAGTGGTCTTCGAAAATTGCTGAACTCTGAGGGGAGGGTTGAAATCTGAATTCCCAAGCTTTGTTAATTTTTGGTTTTTTAAAAAAATTCTTTCTCCCGAGCTTCGTTGCTTTCAGAAATAAAACAAAATCAATCTCCAGAGATTGGTTATTTTCTGGTGTTATCTTTTTAATAAAAAAAATTCGATCGCTTAAAATTCATTTATTTTCGGTTCGGGTTGTGTTAACTTTGTTAGTTTTCGTTTTAAAAAAAACTCCGGTTGCCTAAACTTCGTTTATTTTCGGGTTCGTTTCATTTGAACTTCGTTATTTTTCAGGTTGTAGCTTCGTTTATCTTCGGGTCGCGTCATTTAAACGTCGTTACTTTTCGGTTTAAAAAAACTCCGATTGCCTTGATTTAGAGATGCCGGTGTTGGACTGGGGTGTACAAAGTTAAAAATCACACAACGCCAGGTTATAGTCCAACAGGTTTAATTGGAAGCACTAGCTTTCGGAGCGACGCTCCTTCATCAGGTGATAGTGGAGGGCTCGGTCGTAACACAGAATTTATAGCAAAAATTTGCAGTGTGATGTAACTGAAATTATACATTGAAAAATTGATTGTCTGTTAAGCCTTTCATCTGTCAGAATACAGTGATAGTTTCACTTCTTTCATGTGTAAATCACAAAACCCTTTTTTTTAAAAGTTGCATCCTCGGGTTAGCTGTTAACAGTGGTGATAGCTAGACAATATTTTGAAGGAGTTAGCCTCCTGTGTTCTCTGTCTATGACCTGATGTTTAGATTGATTCTAATCTAAAAAGTGATATAACAGAGTTTTACATAAATTCACGCAGTTTTTGAGCTCAGAGTTCTACATGAATGTATGCAGTTTTTGAGCAAAGTGCAATGTAACTCTGCAAGTACAAATTCACCACACAAAATATATGTGTGCATGTGGGTCTTTGTCTGTGTGTGTGTATCTGTCTGGGTTGGGAGTTGTGAGTTTGAGAATGTGTGTGTGCGTGTAGTGAGTGCAGAGTGTCTTAAGTCTGTGAGGGGGTGCGTGTGGGAGTGTGTGTGTCTATAAGGGTGTGTGTGGGCGCCTGTGTGCACCTGTGTCCGTGTGTGTTTGTGTAGGAATATATGTGTGTGTGTGTGTGTGTGTGTAGTGCAATGGTGATCACCTGTAATGTGACATGGTCCCGGTTGAGGCCCTCCCTATGGGTACCGAACTTAGCTATCAGCCTCTGCTCGGCCACTTTCCTCTGCTGCCTGTCCCGAAGTCCACCTTGGAGGATGGTCACCCGAAGGTCAGAGGCTGAATGTCCTGGACCACTGAAGTGTTCCCCAACTGGGAGGGAACCCTCCTGTCTGTTGATCGTTGTGCGGTGCCCATTCATCCGTTGTCGTAGCCTTTGCTCGGTTTCCCCAATGTACCATGCCTCCGGGCATCCTTGCCTGCAACGTATAAGATAGACAACGTTTGCTGAGTCACATGAGTACCTGCCAATTACAAGGTGGGAGGTGTTCCCACGCGTAATAGTGGTATCTATGTCCACAATCTGACACGTCTTGCAGCGTCCACCGTGACAGGGTTGCATGGAGTTGTCCTGAGAGCCGGGCAGTTTGCTATGAACAATGATCTGTTTTGAGGTTTAGCAGTTGTTTAAAGGCAAGCAGTGGAGGTGTGGGGAAGGTCTTGGTGAGGTGCTCATCCTCATTGATAATGTGTTGCAGGTCATGAAGAACATGGCGTAATTTTTCAGCCCCTGGGAAGTACAGAACAACGAAGGGTACCCTGTCAGTTGAAGCATGTGTCTGTCTCCTGAGGAGGTCATTACGGTTCCTTGCTGTGCCACAGAATCTCCTACCCTGGGGAAAAGACTTTAAGTACTCACCCTATCCATGCCCCTCACAAACGTCTATAAGATCACCATGCAGCCTCCGATGCTCCAGGGTAAATACTGTCAGCCTATTCAGCCTCTCCATGAAGCTCAAACCCTCAAAATCTGGCAACAGCCTTGTCAATCTTTCAAAGTATCACACATATTTCCTACAGCAGGGAGACCAGAACTGAACACAGTATTCCACAACTTATCCTCTCAACTCCTGTACTCTCTGCTCTGACCAATAAAGGCCAGCATACCAAACACCTTCTTCACTATCCTGCCTACCTGCAATTCCAATTTCAAGGAACTATGAACCTGCAGTCCAAGGTCTCTTTGCTCTACAACACTCGTCTTAACTGTCAGTCCTGGCTGGATTCACTTCTCCTAATCAACAGCTCAAGGCCAGGAGCCTGGAACATTTGAGGTCCTTTTCATGTATGGAGTTGTTTTTCTTATTCCTTGACTGTTGATATGGTAGTTTACTGGCCTTGTAAGTCTGCTGTTAGGTCGTTTAACTTTACATTTTTTTTCTGCCTGTCTGCAAAGTCAGGCCCTTACTTCTTTGTTTCCCTGTGCTTTTATAGATTTCACAATAAATGTTAATTTTCCATTACACCAGCTGGGTACCTTTTAAATGCTGTAATTGTACCAGCCACCACCAATTCCTCTGGCAGCTCATTCCTTACACGCACCATCCTCTGAATATAGGAGTTGCCCCTTAGGTTCATTTTAAATCTCACCCTCACCCTGAAGCTATGACCCATCCAGGGAAAAGATCTTGTCTATTTACCCTATCCATGTCCCTCCTGATTTTATAAAAGTTTGTAGGGTCACCCCTCAGCCTCTGGCGCTCGAGAGAAAACAGCCCCAGCCTGTTCAGCTCAAGCCCTGACAACATCCCTGTCAATCTTTTCCGAACACTTTCAAGTTTCACAACATCCTTCCTCTAGCAGAGAGACCAGAACTGCATACAATATTCCAAAAGTGGCCTAACCAATGTCTGGTGCAGCTACAACATAAATTCAACTCCTATAATCAGAGGATTGGGAAAGTTTTCAAAACCCACAAAAGACAACTGGGAAAGAACGGAGGGGCAAACCGAACTTTTGCGGGTCAGCTTGGCCATCAGGGCGGGGAGATGGGAATGAGGGAAGGAAGCTGAATGTGCTGGAGCCAAGGTGCAGGAAGAACAGAGGATGCAAAACCCGGCGTGAAGCTGCAATGAGGAATATTGCATGTGATGTACTTGCACCTGTTGCAGTTATTTGTGGGAATCAGCTGCATTTTAAAAATAAAAACAGGAAACCGAGCTACCCCTGACACAAAACTACGTGGAAGCCATTTTGTCACGAAGCAATGTTTGCAGTAAAATGTAGCCTGTTAACATAATGCTGTCTGACCCCTGGCTAAGGAATTCTGTTTTGATAGCCTGACCTTGCAGCTGCAGGCTGTCTCTGCTCCTCAGGCCATTAGACTGTGCTGCTTCATAGAATCATGGATTGGTTCTCTCTGTCCCTTATCGGTAATTCGAGCCTAGCTGAACCTGAAGTATAAGATAACATTCAGATTTGTAGACATTAAGAAACGTAGGTCTGGACAACGTATGAGAAACTTACGACTGCCCCTCAGTTGCATAATTAATGGAGATTGTGCTTGTGATTTACCATAAAACTTGTAACATTCTGTATTACATTAGAATACGTCAGACTTTGTTTGACTCCCCATGGCAACGAATGAAGCTAGTTAATTGCTCAAGTTCTCCTCTCATGACTACTTTGCTTTAAATGATTTGACACACGAGTTACTTTGCCCCAACAATACTAATAGTTACATCTAGGGAGAGAGAATTCCTCAAATAGGGCATTCTCAGAATCCTGGGACAAGCCTATTTCTGGTTTACTTCCTAATGAACAAACATTAAGCATTTATTTATTTTTGATTTTGTTTCATTTTTCTTGTTTGATTCCCTGCTCTGACTACACTCTGAGTCTGGATGGGTGACAGGCTGAGATTGTGGGTTTGCTTTCGATTGACTGAATGTTTTCTTGTTCTGGAAGCTGTAAAAGAGGCGTGAAAGCTTCTGCAGAAGTCCAGCAAAGCTGAGAACAGACCGACATCTTACTCTGTGGGAACAGGGAGATCAGAGGACAGAGAAAACAGGCCCTGAAACCCGAGCTGACACCATACTACTGTGTGCTCAGTGCTTTGGTGAGCAGTGCCAACCCTCTGCCTTTACCTCACTTCCCATCTGACTACACCTCAATATCCAGGACCCAATCCTTGCCATCCTGAAGCCATGTCTCTGTAAGGAGTCTCAGATCATAATTATTCACTTCCAATGTGTGCAGTTAATTCATTCACTTTTGTTACAATGCAGCACACATTCAGACTCACCATGTATCATTTCAATTTTTGTGACATTAGTATTCAGTTTCGATTGCTGATACATTTCCTCTCGTTGTCCCTTTCTGTTGTTCTGATGTTCATTTTCCACATCACGACATTGCTCACCGGCCATGATTTGGATTGGCCATGCTAAATTGGCCACAGTGTCCAGGGATGTGCAGGTTAGGTGGGTTAGCCATGGGAAATGCAGGGTTATAGTTTCATAGTAATAGAAGCAGGAATAGGCCATTTGGCCCTTCCAGCCAGCTCCGCCATTCATTAAGATCATGGCTGATCTATCCATTGTCTGAGCTCCTCCTCCCTGCATTGTCCCAACTACCCTTAATTCCCAGACTCAACAGAGACACTCAGCCTTGCAGCTGTACTGCTACCTGATAAACAAATTCTTTCCTTCCATGGGAATATCCTTCTCTTTGCAAGGATCTATTGCACACTTATCAGCTACTGACCAACACCGTCCAGACACTACGTCGCTGGGCAATGTGACTTAGTTACTCAATATCCTGCAATTAACAGTTTGCTAATTGTTAAATTACTGTAACCTATATAATCACATAACTCTCTGTTTCTCGTCGGAGTGACTTGTGACTATTAGGTCGACTTGGCTCTCCCCGTGAGCTCCCGAATAATCAGTCAATAACTCAAGGTTTGTGTGTCATGATTACTTATCCAATACTTATTGGACTACTACGAGCAAGTCACCCACAGCATAATCCACTTCCATCCCCAACATGGATCAAGAGGCCATACTTTTTTGCCAGACAAGTGAATGTATCAAGCTCAGGAAACAAAGCCTGTCAAACATTAACAGGCACAGATCTAAACCAACCTTTTCCAGAGTCTGTCCTTTCCCCTCGATTGACTTCCTTTTTCCCTCAGCTCCTACAAACCAACAGCTGAACCCAAGGATAAGAAACGAAAGGGGAAAGGGGGCGAGAAAAGAGAGTGCGGTACTCCAGATGTTAAACAGAGAAAGGAAGATGCAGTATGTACTGAAACTCAATCTTCATTCAGCGAGAGAAGAGCTTCAGAAGTTCATGGTCAAACTTCCGCATTCAGACAATGGCGGGGGTTTTAATTAGCAGGAGGACCAGACTCCTTCCGGTCCTCCTGGGATTCCCAAAGGTTGGTCGCACCTTCCATCAGAACGACGAGGGGCGGGGCCCCATTCCGATCACACACATGCGCACCATGAACATTGCTCACAGCCGATAGAGCAGTATCTGGGTCGCATGGGATTGTGGGTAGAACATCAGCCATGAAAGAGATGAAATAAAGAGTCCCATATGCATTCTTACCGGTCCTTTTTCATGTGTTCATGACGTACACGCCAGGAGCCAATCTTTAATCGATTTTCAATTGATCCACTGAGTGAAACACTACAGATGTTTAACTCGAAACTCTATTTCCAATTTAGTGTCAGTATATCGCTCTTTGTCCGTCCTCAAATAAGGACCAAATCATGCCTGCCTTGAAGAAGTTTTCCTCCTCTCTCTACAAGAATCTCAGGGAGTCCCTCTCCCACTGCAACTCCCAGGTCATTTCCTCTGCCCTGAAGCTCTTCAAACTTCCAGCTCAGCACTGTCCCCATGACTTGTCCGGACTTGTCCGACCTGCCTAGCTCCTTTTCCACCTATCCACTCCACCCTCTCCTCCCTGACCTATCACCTTCATCTCCTCCCCCACTCACCCATTGTACTCATGCTACTCTCTCCCCACCCCCACCCTCCCCTCGCTTATCTCTTCACGCTTCAGGCTCACTGCCTTTATTCCTGATGAAGGGCTTTTGCCTGAAACGTAGATTTCAAAGTTCCTTGGATGCTGCCTGAACTGCTGTGCTCTTCCAGCACCACTAATCCAGAACCAAATCAAAGCCCAACGTCTATTCCACCTGAACATTATTTTTTTTTTAGTTTGCAGATTCCAACCATTTATTAAAAGTTATTCATGGTACATGAGCATTGCTGGCTGGCCAGCATTTAGTTCCGCTTGAAAAGGTAATGGTGACCTGCCTTCTTCAACTGCTGTGGTCCACACGCTGTACGGTGACCCATAATGTCCTTACGGAGGGTATTCCAGGATTTAGACCCAGCAACACTGAAGGAACAGCAATATATTTCCAAGTCAAGATGGTGAGTGGCTTGGAGGGGTACTTGCAAGAAGTTGTGTTCCTAAGTATCTGTTGCCTGATCCTTCTAGATGGAAGTGGTTGTTTGTTTGGAAGGTATTTTCTAAGGATCTTTGGTGAATTTCAGCGTTGTGTCTTGTAGATCATATGCACTCCTGCTTCTGAACAGTCGGGCAGAGGGAGTGGATGTATGTGGAGATGGTGCCAATCAAGCAGGCGACTTTGTCCTGGATGGTATCAAGCTTTTTGAATGTTGTTGAAGCCGCACCCATCCAAGCTGGTGGGAGAGTAGTCCGTTATACTGTTGACTTCTGCCTTGTAGAAGATGGGCAGTGTTTGGGGAGTTTCTTCCCACAATATTCCTGACCTGTTGCCTGCACTTGTTGCCAATCTGTCTGTTGTTAGTCTAGTTGAGTTTCTGGTCAATGGTAAACCCCAAGGATGTTGATAGTGGGGTGTTTAGTGACAGTAGCACTGTTGAATATCACGGGGCAGTGGTCAGATTATCTCTTTTGGGGATGAGTCATTGTTTGGCATTGGCGTGGCATAAATGTTACTTGTCACTCATCAGCCCATTGGATATTGTTAAGATCTTGTTGCATTTCAAACTGAACTGCTTCAGTTTGTGAGGAATTGTGAACATCGTGCAATTATTTGTGAATATCACCACCTCTGACCTTATGTTGGAAGAAGGTCATTGATGAAGATGGTTGAGCCTAAGACACTACCCCATGAATTCCTGCAGAGACGGTCCTGGAACTGAGATGACTGACCTCCAACAACCACAGCCATCTCTCTGGGTGCCAGGTACACCTTAACAATTAAGATACATAACAATTATTTTAAAACAAATTGAAGGAATACATACAAGACACCCCTCTTCTGGGAGACGCCAGTGCAAGTTTTTCTGTTCCAGAAACAATCTGATAAATGTTTACTGTCATCAACTTTTTTGATCTTGGCCATCCACAGCTCTCCCTGTCCATTCACCCCATCACCCACAGATCCCACTGTCTATTCTCCCCCGCCATCCACAACGCCCCTTGTCCATTCTCTTTCCATCCACAGCTTCTTGTCCATTCTCCCTCTATACTTCAAACAGCCTGTCCATTCTCTCTCACGCAACCCTCTGCAACCCTGTCATTTCATTCCTCACCCTCTGCCTTCTGACCAGTCCTTCTACACACCCTCTGCCCCATCTATTCTCTCTCCACCACACCTTCTGCCCCCATCTATTCTCTCACCACACCCTCTGTCCCATTTCTATTCTTCCAGGCCTCCACCATCTCCTCTCTATCCATTCTCTCTCTCTCCCTCCCTTCCCCCCACCATCTGCCAACCCCGCCCATTCTCTCTCCCCTGTTGTGGGGAAAAACACCAGGCTCGGATTCAGAATTGAGGTTCAATGACAGAGTTTATTGCACGAGGAAATACCGGAGCTCCGGGGAGAGAAAGGCACCAACAGAACAGTGTCAGCTGCGAGACTTCTCTCGACCTGGCGCACACGTCAAGAAACTTTTATACATCTTATGATCCAATCGGTCAGGGATGAGATTATTGTCTTTGTAACATGATTTGTTTATGGTAATCCTTGTAGAATTGTTGATAGTTTCGGTACAGTCTTTGTCAGTTCAGGCACAGCCTTTGTTAATTTCCGCACAGTCGTTGTCAGTTTCAGTGCAGACATTGTCCATTTCAATGTCTGCATGGAAATCCATTGTTGTAGTAATGGGCGCTAATTACTCTTCCTGAGAAGGGGGATTTCTGCAGCCCTGGCTATTAGCATTTGGTATTGAGTCTGTATCAAGCTCTTAGCACTTCTATAATGGGTGTTGGCTGGACCCAGACAATTCGGCGGGCAGTGTTCATTACTCATGTGTATTCTCTCCCCCACCCGCCTTAAACTAATCACCTGGGTTGTGAGTCCATTGTGCTGGCATTCTGGTGGCCCCAGGCAGTATCTGTATCAGCTCTGCTGTTTCTCTCCGTATTGTCATCTGGCGGCTATCTTGTGTGTCAAGTTGGCCATCTGATGGCTCAGTGATCATCTTGTGTATCTGTGTGCCTAGTATCACCCTGCCCTGTTCCATCTCCCACTTCTCCGCCACGCCCACTCTCTCTCCCCCGTCCAATCTCTCTGTCAACCCCACTTATTCTCTCTCTCTCTCTGTTCCCCCCCACAGTTTCTCTCTGTCCCCCATCCATTCTGTCTCTTTTCTCCCCAGCCCCAACCACACTCTTCTTTTCTCATGCCTCGAACCAGCTTTGACCGCTGTATCAAGCCCTTCAAAGGACACACACACACACAGAGAAAATGGATGGTGATGACTCTACCTGGGAGTCGGGAGGGGTGAAAAAATGGAGAAAGTGAGGACTGCAGATGCTGGAGATCAGAGTTGAAAATGCGTTGCTGGAAAAGCACAGCAGGTCAGGCAGCATTTAAGGCTTTTGTCTGAAACGTCGATTTTCCTGCTCCCTTGGATGCTGCCTGATCTGCTGTACATTTCTAGCACCACTCTGATCTTGACTGTAAGGGGTGAATGGCCCAATGAAGTTGTTCCAACTATCTAGAAATAGCGTCACAGAGCACAGAAACATACCCTTCGGTCTATGCCGACCAGATATCCTGAATTAATCTAGTGACCCATTTGCCAGTATTTGGCCCCTTATCCCTCCGAATCTGTCCTATTCATATCCCCATCCAGATGCATTTTAAATATTATCATACATACTAGCCTCCACCAATTCCTCTGGCTGACACGCACCACCGTCTGTGCAAAAAGGTTACCCCTCAGAAACCTTTCTCCTCTCACCCTGAACCCATGCCCTCCAGTTCTGGACTCGTCCCCCAACGTGGTGAAAAGACATACAAAAGTTGAGCAGCCAGACAGAATGCAAAAGCAATGAAGTGTCGAACCACAGCGAAAAAACAAATTGTGCCTCAACCCCTTATTTACCCATTGGCATTTGGCCTCTTAAAATCTGACAGGAACACCAGCATCCCTAGTGAGCATACTGCGCATGTCACCCGGTGTCAGCAACGCAGTGCGTATGCCCACCGGTATCAGCAAAACTCTGGGCATGCACATCGCGTTCCGCAAAAAAAAGGCTCGCAACCTTCCTTTGATGGCCCAGCAGGGAACCCTGGAGGAAGGAGAATGGTCCTCCTGCCAATCAGAGCCACAGCATTGTCTGAATGCGGAAGTTGGACCATGAGTTTCTGAAGCTGCTACTCCTGCTCCTCTCTTTCTGAATCAACATTTAGCTTCACCCAGACTGCAAATTCCTTCCTCTGTCTAAGATCTGTGAGTACAGCACTCTCTTTTCTCGCCCCCTTTTCCGTTTCGTTTTCATTCTGGGATTCAATTGTTGATTTGCAGGAACTGAAAGGAAAGGGAGTGAACCCAGGGAGGGGACAGACTCTGGAAATATGGTCGAGGTCTGTGTCTCAATTTGCAAAATAGACAGACAGGAGGCTGGAACGACACAGCAAACAAATAAGCATCAGGAAGTGGAGAAGTTGATGTTTTGGGTGTAACTCTTCTTCAGGACTGGGGATGGGTGCTGGGGCAGGGGACTGAAGTGGGGATAAGTGAAGACAGGGAGAGGTTACGGCCTGATGAGTCAATGGGTGAAAAAAATCAGGTTAATGAAAGGGAGAAGTGGAAATGAGGGGCACGGGGCTGAGAAGGGAGTCGGGGGGTGGAAAGGGAGGTTATTTGAAATTGGAGAACTTGATGTTGAGTCCCACAGGCTGTAGGCTGCCCGGGCGGAAGATGGGGTGTTGTTCCCCCAGTTTGCGGTTTGGTTCGTTGTGGCAATAGAGGAAGCCTAAGATGTTCTTGTCAGAAAGGGAGTGGGAGGGGGAATTAAAATGAGTGGTGATTGGGAGGTCTGGTCAGCCTCTGCAGACCCAGCTGTGATGCTCGCCAAATTGTTCCCCAAGTTTACACTGGGTCTTCCCAATGTAGGTAAGACCACAATTTACAAACACGTGACAAATGCAGTATCTCAATGTGAAGTTATAGCCATTGCTGTGAGAAAAAAAAGCAGAAAGGAGATGTATTGTTTAAATGGCGATATATTGGGATGTGGAGAAAGTGAGAACTGCAGATGCTGGAGATTAGAGTCAAAGTGTGGGGCTGGAAAAAGGCAGTAGGTCAGGCAGCATCCGAGGACCAGGAAAGTCGACATTTCGTTCCCGAGCACTTCATCAGGAATGATCTGTGGATGTGCAAAGGGGTCTCAGCATCCTTCTACACCAGTCACTGCCAGTTGTCAGACAGGTGCAGATGAAGAGCTTTTGCCTGAAATGTCGATTTTTCCTCTTCCTCAGATGCTGCCTGACTGGCTGTGCTTTTCCAGCATCACTCTAATCTCGACTCTGATTTCCAGCATCTTCAGTCCTTACTTTTGCCTGGACAGGTGCAGCAAGCAATCAGCAAGGCAAAGGGAATATTAACAAGAGGAATTGCGTTCAGAAGTGGGGATGTCTTCCTGCGTTAGGGGGTCATTAAATATTATTCAAGGCTGAGTTCATCTGATTTTTGAACACCAAAGAAGTGGATGTTTCTGGGGGAAGGCAAGTAAATGATTTAACATCAGTATAGAACAGTTACAGAGTCAGACACCAACAGAACCAGACCCTTTAGTCAAACTAGTCTAAGGCCGACTATATTCACAAACTAAACTAATTCCACCTACCTGTGATTGGCACATATTCCTCCGAACCTTTCCTATTCATATACTTATCCAAATGTCTGTTAAATGTTGTTACTCAACCTGCATCCACATTCATTCCACGTACAAACCACTCTGTGTAAAAAGAAAAGTGCCCCCCCCCCGCCTTTTTAAAATCCTTTCTCCTCGCACCTTCAAATTTGCTGCCTAATCTTGAAACCCCCACCTTAGGGAAAGGATACCAGCGGTCACCTCATCTCTGCCCCTCGCGATTTTATAAACCTCTGTCAGGTCACCTCTAAACCTCCTGTGATCCAGTGAACAAGTCCCAACCTATTCATCTCGATGGTTGTGAATCTGCCGATAATCTGTTGAATGTTGGTGCAGGCTTGAAAGACCAAACAGCCTACTCCTGCTTCCAATGCACTCTGTGTGTGTCCAGGACAGCAAGAGAACATAAGGCATCGTAGCAGAAATTGGACCATTCAAGGTTTGCTCTGCCATTCAATCATGGCTGATAGGTTCCTCAGCCATATTCTCCCACTTCATCTCCGTAACCCTCCATCACCTTGAGACTCAAGAACATCTCCATCTCAATCTTGAATATCCTCGGTGACCTGGCCTGCACAGCCTTCTGTGGCAGTGAATTCCATAGATTCACCGCTGTCTGGCTGAAGAAGGTTCTCCTTATCTCCATGCTGAAAGGTCTTCCCTTTACTCTAAGGCTGTGCCCACTGGTTCTAATCCCTCCAACCAATGGAAACACCTTTCCAAATTCCACTCTGTCCAGGCTGTTCAGTATTCCTTGTTTCAATTAGGTCCCCACCCCCTCTCCACCCTGAGTGTGGGTCTGTTAATCAGCATGAAGCAGACCCTTCAGGATGAGGTCCAGCAGGGATTAGGTTCAGCAAACTGAGATTGGAGAGAGGGTGTGTGGGGTGGAGATTTTCAACTTCAAAGGAATAAGAGAGGAAACAGAGTTCACTATGAATGAGAATTGATCAGGTGAGCTGATGGGCCAAGAAGTGGCAGTTTAGTTTAAGAGGTGTGTAGTTTGCATTTTGGTCAAGCAATCCAGGCAGGACTGACACCGTTAAGGGGGATGTTGCAGAACAAAGAGACCTTGGAGTGCAGGTTCATAGTTCCTTGAAAGTGGAGTCACCGGTAGACAGGATGGTGAAGAAGGCATTTGGTATGCTTTCCTTTATTGGTCAGAGAAGAGAGTACAGGAATTGGGAGGTCATGTTGCAGCTGTGTAAGTCCACATTTGGAAGACTGCATTCATTTCAGGTCTCCCTGTTATAGAAAAGATGTTGTGAAACTTTGAAAGGGGTCGGAAAAGATTTTTAAGGCTCCTGTCAGAGTTGGAGGGTTCGAGCTACAGGGCGAGACTCAAATGGCTGGGGATATTTTCCCTAGAGCACTGGAGGCTGAAGGGTGACCTTATAGACGTTCGTAAGGGGCATGGATAGGGTGAATACCCAAGTTACTTTTGCCAAAGTAGAAAGGTCCAAAACTAGAAAGTATATGTTTGAGGTGAGGGAGAATTTTAAAAGGCATTTGGATGGGTACATGAAAAGGAAGGGCTTTGAGGGATATGAGCCACATGCAGGCAAATTGGATTAGGTTGATTTAGGATATCTGTTTGGCCGGACAAGTTGGACCAACTGGGCTATTTCCGTGTGTATGACTCTAATCTTTGGTGAAAGCAGAAGTGTGATTGTGAAGGCTGGAGTTTCAGAGCAGCTTTCAAAGATGTTTTACCCTTAATGGGAACAGAAGAAGTTACAATGAAATCTTGCATTTGTGAGACAGCAACTGAATGAGTTGCATCCAGGATTTTGGTGGAAAGTGGGAATTCATTGCACTGTGGGGATGAAGCTCTACCTATTGAGTAATTTCTGCTGGTGAATGAAACCAGGCCTCAAGATTAGGAGGAGTAAATTTAGGACAGAGATGAGGAGGAACTGCTTTTCCTGGAGAGTAGTGAATCTTTGGAATTCTCTGCCCAAAGAACCAGTGGAGGCAGCTTCATTAAGTATATTCAAGACACAGTTGGATGGGTTTTTGCAATAGTAGGGGAATTAAGGGTTGTTGGGATAATACAGGGAGGAGGAGCTGAGAGAATGGATAGATCAGCCATGATCTTAATGAATGCCGGAGCGGCTGGATGGGCCAAATGGCCTATTCCTGCTTCTATTACTCCGAAACTATAACCCTGCATTTCCCATGGCTAACCCACCTAACATGCACATCCCTGGACATTATGGCCAATCCAAATCAAGGCCAGTGAGTAATGTAGTGATGTGGAAAATGAACATCAGAGAACAATTGAAAGGGACAAGAAGAGTAAATGTACCAGCAATCAAAACTAGATTCTAAAGATCACAAAAATTGAAACTAAAAATGGTGTGTCTGAATGTGTGCTGCATTGTAACAAAAGTGAATGAATTGAATACATACATTGAAGTAAATAATTGCAATCTGACACTCCTACAGAGACATGGCTTCAGGATGACAAGGATTGGATCCTGAATATTGAGGGTGTCCTCAAATGGGAAGTTAGGTAAAGGTGGAGGGTTGGCACTGCTAATAAAAGCACTGATCACAGGGTAGTCTAGTGTCAGCTCAGATTTCAGGTCCTGATTTCTCTGTCCTCTGTTGATCTCCCTGTTCCCTTCTACACCTTCTGGAACAATAAAACATTCAGTCAATCAAACCCCAACCCACAATCTCCCAGCCTGTCAACCATCCAGGCACAGTGTAGTCACAGCAGGGAATCACACAAGAAAAATGAAACCAAATTTGAAATAAATAGGTGCTTGTGTTTAATGTTTGTTCATTAGCAAGTCAACCAGAAATAGGGCTCTCCCAGGATTCTTATACTGCCCTATTTGAGGAATTCTCTTCCCCCTTATATCTAACTATTAGTACCCAGCTATGATTTACAACAATACTTACACCAACAGAAGTAAGGCATCTGTTCTCAAATAGGTAGAGACATACAGGATGGAAATAGACATTTTCTCTCTCTCATGACCACACCGCACCGCACCGCACTACACTTCACTTGCAGAGCTGGGCTAAAATGTCACTTTTTGTTATAAAACTTTAAGTTCTCTTGAGAAGGTGCCTTACAGGTAGTTCTGGGATTTGCATGTTAATGATGCCTGCAACCCAATCGAAAAGATGAAAGACTGAACAATCCAGGTTTGTTCAACATGTCATTTCAATGACATGGACATTGTCATGTTTTTCCATAAATTCTATGTCTTATGACCTTATTCTCGACAACCACCTAATGAAGGAGCAGCGCTCCAAATGCTAGTGCTTCCAAACACACCTGTTGGTCTCCAACCTGGTGTTGTGATTTTTAACTTTATCCATTTTAGGGGGGGATTTGCAATACAAAATTATCCATAGTGTGTAGGGATGTGCAGGTTAGGATGGATTGGCAGTTCTAAATTACCCATAGTGCCCAGGGATGTGCAGGTTAGGTGCATTAGTCAGGAGCGTTAGTATTGTTAGAAACAAGTTTAATAAAATTTAGACGAGACCACCAAAACTGGAAACAAGACAATTTATTCTACGATCTTGCAAGAAAGGGCATCAAATGCAGAAGCAAATGAGCAAATTAGAACTTAGGTTAATGTACAGTTATACCCTTTGAGCTGAGTGAGGGCATCTCTCCAGACTCCTAATTACCCAATCTCTCTTACTGTACCAGACCACTGCCCAGCTGCACTCCACCCTTATTACTTCCCCCTTCCCCAGGTTGGCAACCTTCCTTTCTGTAAATGCTGACACATACATTTATTTTGTCAAGATCTGGTTTAACATTTTGTATCAATTCTGCTGGTAAATTCCACCCTCGGACATTTCATTAACTTGTATCGTTTTGTATAGCTCAAACATTTCGGTTATCTCAGCTTTTTGCTGAAAGCATAACTTTACAAAAAGAACTTTTTGTTATAGTAATTACACACCAAAGTTAGCATTTAATTAACCACAATTATACACTGAAAAGTCCCTAAATACCTGCAGGGTTAATAGTTCTCTTGCTGTACCCCTTTTCTGTATGCTTTTTCTATATCTGCAAAAACGTACTTTACCCATTTCTAACAATTCCCCCATTTCTTTTCTTAACCATTTGTTGTTTTTGCAATCTTATGTTCTGCCCTCTTTTCACCCTATGGTGTCGAGGTTCACAATCTAGTCATTTCTGACCTTCTAAGTTTGTACCATTATTGGTTGTTATCCTCCCAAAGACATTACCAGCTTAGTCATTATCCATTTTATCACATTAAACCCTATCAGTAAACCTACAATTATTAGTAGCTCATAAATGCCTAAATTCACTAACCGTTTTCCCACCCGGTCAATCTCCAGTTACCCCATCCCCATCCTTCATCTTTTCGGAGTTCATCTTCAATTTCTCTATTTACTATTTCCACCTTATCTTCCACTATGGAAGAGATGTCTGGGATGAAGGTGCAGCATTCTTTACCAATCAGAGCACAGGTTCCCCCTTTTTCGGCCAAAAGATAGTCTAAAGCCATTCGATTCTGTAAAGCTGTCAGTCTTGTGGCAATCATTTCAGTGGTTATGGCTGATATTTGGGATTGAGTTTCTCCCATCATGCCGGTGGTATCATTAATTAAATTTTCAAGGGCAGCCGCTATTTCTGTATTTTCACCCCTGCCCTTGTAGTGCCGTATTGGGAGTAGTGTCCACAGTAGACGGTCTCCTTCTGAGACCTCTCTGGTCTTGCGTCTTATCCCCCCCTCCTTTCTCAGGTTGGGCTCATGCTTTTCTATTCGGAGGTGAGGGACTATATAAGCGAGGTAACAGCAGCCACTCCAACCTTTCTGGTTTTGGGGAGGTGTTTCGTCAACTTCATAACATGACACATTTGATCACACGAACATATTTTTTCCCGGGAATAAATGGATAGGCCTTCAGACCGCATACCCAATATGTTCCATTTAATATTCGGGGAGGGGTCGTGGCAGTGGCTTGACTGGTGTGGACACAAGATGATTTTCCTAGTTGGAAAGGTGCAGCATCATTCTGATTACAGAAACCGGTGGTGTTTACTGCTCCTTTCGGTGGGGAAATTCTAAGACTATCAATAGCGCCCTGATGTTTTGGAGCTGGCCTTGGGAACCATCCCGCAAAGCTATATTTGCTTCTTTCAAACCTCCACTTTGTATTATTTGAACCCACATCAAATTATTGTACATCGTACACTTCTTTTTTAGTGAGCAATATTACTGAGGGGGGGATCCCAGATTCGCCATGGTGTGGGACCTCTGCACAGACCCAACAGTCGGCAAGTCCCTCTTGTTTAGCATAATTCTGGCACAGCGTAGTGAAGTGATTTTTCCCACTTCCTTGAATAGTTAGTACTACTAACATTACAATACTATACCAGTATCTACCCATCTCTGAATTCTGCCTACCATCCTGTCTTAACATTTTAGGTGTCACACAGCCCTTACAATCAATAACAATATATACGTTAAAAGAGTCTTTTGTCTCCGTTCATTCTTTCTTTCTTAACTTTCAGAGGGTTGTCTGTAGGATGAGCGTGCCACTCCACCTTTGGGGCATTCACAGGACCTTTAACGTGAGTGTGATGACTCCACCCTTTCTCAGCAGTCCGAATAGCTGTTTCACTAGTTAGGAGGGTTAGGAATGGTCCCTCCCAGCTCGGGTGCAGTTTGGTATCTTTCCAGGTCATGATCAGGACCCAATCACCCGGTTGTATTCGATGTACTGCAAACTCGAGTGGCGGTGTCTGTATTCTTATTCCTAAGAATAGACAAAGAAGAGCCGAGCGCCACAATACAGTTCGTTAAAAACTTATCATTGAACTCTGACCAGCCGTTAGGCAGTCTTTCAGCCTCGATAATGCTTCCTTCTATCCCGTCTACTACAGTATATTCATTGTGCTTTTTACCCTCAATCATCCGGGAGGACCCGTCGATAAACAACCGAGCTCCCGCATGCAACGGTACGTCTCTTAAGTTCATTCGCACTTTAGTCTGATATTCAGTAATATCAAGGCAGTCATGTTCTGGATTGACAGGGGCCACCCCCCTCTCTCCGCCACAGAAATGCAGCTGGATTCAAGCAACTGTCTGTGACTAACACAAGGTCATCCTGTTCTATTAAGATTGTCTCATATTTCAAGATCCTAGAGTCTGTGAGCCATTGTCCTGCATTCTGATTTAAGAATTCTTTGCCTTTTACTCCAGAAACCTTGAGACCTTTGTTAGTTAATTTAACACCGCTAGGTCTAAAGCTTAGGGATGATCGTGCTGCTCCCGTATCCACTAAAAACACTGTTTCCTCTCCTTCAGGTCCCACCTTTAAATTTATCAAGGGTTCCCAGTGGGTCACAGGAGGAGGGAACCCCTGACTCCCCTAATCTTCATCAAAAATCATCAATGATACCGCTTCTCTTTGTCATCCGAACCTTGGACATTGTCTTTTAAAATGTCCTGTTTTTCCGCAGTAATACCATCCTGCCAGTTGCTTCCTTCCCCTACCATCTGCTCTCTGTCTCTCTTGTCCTCCTCTGTTCTCTGATTCTAACTTTCTCGTCGTAATTTCTTCAACTGCTACAACCATTATTTTAGCTTTTTGTTTTTGTTTCTCCACTTCCCTTCTCACACACACTTTCTGTGCCTCATATAACAGATCTTCTATCTGTTTTTCACTCCAGCCTTCTAATTTCTGTAATTTCTTTTGTATGTCCGGCCATGATTTAGTTACAAATTGGACCTTTAAAAGTCCCTGTGCTACCGGATCATCGGGATTCATTCCCGAATATTTTCTACAGGCTTCTTTTAATCTCTGTAAAAAGGCTGATGGGGCTTCCTCCTTTTCCTGTCTTACTTCAAAAGCTTTAAAAGAATTCTGAGATTTAGGTGCTGCTTCTTTAATACCCAAAATGACCATTTCTCGAAAGTCCCTCATTTTTCCTCTATCGTGTTCATCCATACCCTTCCAATGGGGGTCCACATTGGGGAATTTGGTTTTGGCTGGTATCACTCCCTCACCCACCGGATGTCTCTTTTCCATTCCCTCAGAGCAGCTCTTCTAATCATGCCCCTTTCTTCTCCTGACCGTACCTGATGTGGGGTGCTGACTACTAAGGCTCCCCTAAAGGTAAGTTTCCGACTCTCCTCTACCAATAAGGCTATTGCTCCCACTGCCTGCACACACTCTGGCCAGTAATGTAGCTTTCCATTCTTTAATTAACAATGAATTAATGCAGTCATGTTTTAAATTAACCATGAATCAATAAGACAGGTCACTGAGAATGTATGAAGGAATCCTGCCAATTAATATTGATTCAGGCTAACACAATTGAATTATTATAAATATTAATTATTAATTATATATATTATATAATTCAGGATGGAAACACAACCAAGTGATTAAAACATTTTTAAAACTGTAATCGCGCAGTTCTGTTTGTTTACCAGTCACTTGTGACTTCTCGTTCTGTTTCTGTCATTGTTTTGCTCGAGCACATTCATTTTTAAGAACCTCAACAGATTCCATAGCACCTTTTGCAGTTAATTCGATCCCCAATTTGGTGGCAATATCTCGTCATGAACGCAAAACTGATTCTTCATGCCTCTCATCACAAAACTGTTTCCATAATCCAATTAACTTTTGTTTTTGTTCCCACTCCCTTGGGCTTAAAATTTAAGGATGACCTTGCTGCCCCCGTCTCGACTAGGAAAACTACGTCCTCTTTGTAAGGTCCCACCTTTAAATTTATCAAGGGTTCCTGGTGGGTCCCCGGGGGCAGGAACTCCTGACACCCCTATTTTTCATCAAGGTTCATAAACGGCACTGCCTTTACTTCCTTTTTCAGCTCTGGACACTCTCTCTTAAAGTGACCTGTCTTTCCACAGTAATAACATCCCGCCTGTGGGGATTTCCACTTTGATCCTTGATCCTTGTTCCTGTTTACCAGACCCCTTAACATCTCCCCCCCGATCCTTTCTCCTCACTTTATTTTCAACATGCTGCCCGCCACCATTCCGGTTTCCTTATCCTTTTAGTTTTCTCCTTTTCTTTATTACCTCATTAACTGTGGCTTATCATTATTTTTGTCTTCTGTTTCTGCTTCTCATGTTTCGTTGCCAGATTAATTACTGAGCTGATTTAACCAACTGAACAGCTTTAGGGCCACCTCCTGGCCATTCCTCATCACCCAATGTTTTGTTTAGACCTTGATTCTTTTCAAGAAATATTGCAATTTTTCTTGCTCCCTGTAATCTCAAATACAGTTTATCAATTGATGCTTGCTTTTCTTTCAAGCCTGTTCCTAACTATACATTTTGGAATCTTACTTGTAAATATATATTAATATATTATAAATTCACTTAGTCAGTGTTTAATATTCAAAATGCAAAATGCACACAGTTCCCAACTCTGAAATCCACCACAATCACCCGGTTCCAGTCCCCTGATTCAAATCCAAAACTAGTCCTCCCAAGTAGTCCTGACCAGTCATTGCTCAATTGCAATGCTATAGGTCGTGAAATAACCAGAGCTGCCTTAAAAGGATTTGTCTGTTCAAGTTAAAACTTCAACTGTCCTCCATAAATCGCTTTTATGTAAGGATAAAAGAGATTAGTTAGAAACTGGTAGTAAAGCAGTTATGACCTGTAAAAAGAACAGTTTATTTCATAATCTTGCAAAATCCTTAACCTTAAAAGAAATCATGTTAAAATTTCCATAATGGAAATCAGATTCAAAACAATTCCGGATCTCAAGCTCCAGGGAACATTCAATCACCAACAAACAAATGTGCATTCACACTGAATCACAAAGGGATAAACTTTCTACGAGCTGTACAGCTCTTTTCTCTCACTCTCTCACACTCTCACACTCTCACACTCTCACACAGACACTTTTTGAGTTTCCCGCAACGACTCCTCTAGCTTTTGAATATTTTTTCTGGACGTCTGGCCATAAGTTAGTTACGAAGTGCACCCTCAGAAGCCCTTCAGCTACTAGCCCTTCTGACACGAAGCATAATCTGATTCCTCTTGACTTTAAGGCTGTTTTTCATTGACATTTTATCATCTTTTTTATCCTTTCCTCGCGTCCAGGATTGTACTTCCAATCTCTTAACATTTTTCCTAAAGGACTGTCCATTGGAATGTGGTCCTCGGACGTCCCTCTCATGTCCCCTTCGACACTTAAACAACTATTCTTGTTTCCCATTTTAATAGTCGGCCGTTTCTTTATGTAATTTAGTTAACCTTACTGAGGCCCGGTGTCACCTTCTTCCACACCCATTTCAGGGTCCTAACCTTCGCGTGGGGGATTTTCCCTCTTAACAACCGGTCTAAGGCTGGGTGATCGAATCAGGTAGACACCTTAGTCATCAGATTAATCTAGCCAATTAAACACTTTATTTTTAAAGTTGCCAATTTCCCATACTTCTCGTACGTCCCGTACTTCTCGTACATCCCCGACCACCAAGGCAATACTTAAAGATCCCTTTTCTTACCTTGGTCTGTGCACAAGAGTTACTTGGTCGAATCCACGCGCCCTTATCCCACGGCAATACCTGGCAACCACTACCGTTGACTATCCCGGTCGCTTACCGACCGAACTTCCCGCCGTGTGTTTGTGCACCCTGTCCCGCAGCAATTCCCCGGATATATCCACCTGGCAACAGTGACAACTGCTACCTACCCTGGTTGATTGGGTTCGCCTAACCCGGTCGCCCAGAACCCCGGTTCCCTGGATACCCAGATATATCTGACTGGCAACAACTGCCGCTGCCGGCCACCCGGATATATCCACCTGGCAACAGTACCAACGGCCATCCACCCTGGCTGATCAGGTTCGCCTATTCCAGTCACCAGCACTCCGGTTCCCCGGATATATCCAACTGGCAGCAACTAACGCTGCCTACCCCGGTCGCCCGGATAAATCTTTTAAGACCTTTCTTACCCGGGTCTTGTGCACAGAAGAGTCACCCGACCGAACCTGCCGTGTCTGCCCATCTTGTTTTCAGGGTCTCTCAGTCCGGATCACGCTCTCCCAAAGCCGCTGCGGAAACAAGGGGAAACCAGAGATCCCGAAATCAGCGAGGTGCACCTTTTCCGTTTCTCCAAGAATGCCGAGCGACCGGAGTTTGGGATCCCAGAACTAGCCCCCAAATCTGTTAGAAACAAAATTCAATAAAATTTAGACGAGACCACCAAAACTGGAAACAAGACAATTTATTGCGAACTTGCAACTAAGGGCTTCAATTGCAGAAGCAAATGGGCAAATTAGAACTCAGGTTAGTGTACAGTTATACCCTTTGAGCTGAGTGAGGTCATCTCTCCAGACTCCTAATTACCCAATCTCTCTTACTGTGCCAGACCACTGCCCAGCTGCACTCCACCCTTATTACTTCCCCCTTCCCCAGGTTGGCAACCTTCCTTTCTGTAAGTGCTGACACATACATTTATTTTGTCGACAGTACATCAAGATCTGGTTTAACATTTTGTATCAATTCTGCTGGTACATTCCATCCTCGGACATTTCATTAACTTGTATCGTTTTGTATACCTTAAGCATTTTGATTATCTCAGCTTTTTGCTGAAAGCATAATTTTTAAAAAATAACTTTTTGTGATAGTAATTACACACCAAAGTTAGTGTTTAATTAACCACAATTATACACTGAAACGTAAAGATACTCTTCCCTAAATACCTGTAGGGTTAATAGTTCTCTTGCTGTACCCCTTTTCTGTATGCTTTTTCTATATCTGCAAAAACAACACTTTACCCCATTTCTAACAGACTATCATTAATTTCACAAGGGAACGGCTGTGAATGTTATCACTTGGTGTCCTGTTCACACAGATTCACCGATGCTGAGGCAAACGTTCTTAATTGCCTCACAACATCCTGTTATCACTTGGTGAGCCCAGGTGTGCCTATCTTTAAGTTCTCTCCTCTTTCTGAGCCTTCCTGCCTGTTTATTTTCTAGTGCAGTAAATGTATTCAATAATTGTGGGTGGCACGGTGGCACAGTGGTTAGCACTGCTGCCTCACAGCGCCGGAGACCCGGGTTCAATTCCCGCCTCAAGCGACTGACTGTGTGGAGTTTGCACGTTCTCCCCGTGTCTGCGTGGGTTTCCTCCGGATGCTCTGGTTTACTCCCACAGTCTAAAGATGTGCAGGTCAGGTGAATTGCCCGTAGTGTTAAGTAAGGGGTAAATATAGGGGTATGGGTGGGTTGCGCTTCGGCGGGTCGGTGTGGACTTGTTGGGCCGAAGGGCCTGTTTCCACACTGTAATGTAATCTAATTCAGCATTACATTTTAGTCTGAATGTTTAAAGATAAGTTTTAAGACTATATACTTTCTCACCCAGATGCCCACACCCTCATTCCTCCCTTTGATTGCACTGCGATCACTGAAAGAGAAGGCTAATCCAAACGAATGCCCTTCAAGGTGGTCCTGCCATCAACATCCTGCAGAGTGGCACCACCATCTTCGCAGCTCATCTGGTCATATTTATCATCGCCATCGACACGTGTGGGTGAGCCATCGGATTGCAAAAGGAGCATCTTCTGGGGCAAATCTATATCACTAAGGGACCGCATAATCTTAGCAATTAAATACCTAACAATACCAATACCGACAAACAGACATAGCTAAATTGATAAGCCAATTGTACCATCAGCCCGATCTGCAGTTTCCCCAACTGGTCCCTTCAGTCATTCTGTCAAGGAATGCCTGGATCTCTTCTTATATCTCAGTAATATAGCCAGTGAGATCGGGAATGCCCATAGTGCATTTATCTTGGACAAAGGTGCAGACCTCACCCTCCTGGGGGAGTATATAGTCTAAGGCATACTGATTCTGCACAGAGTAAAGACACAGGTCTGATAATCCCAGTTTACTCTGTTCCAGAGCCTCTTTAGTCTTATTTCCTCGAATGATCAGGCCGCAAAAGAGGGAATTGCGGTTCTTTTAACTTGTCACTCCTGCCGATCCTTCCAACCCCAGGGTACTCTGGATTCCCCAGCCTATCGGGTGTCCTGTATTGTCACCCAGTCCCTTGGGATCCTTCCAGTTGGAGCAAGGTTAGCTGAGACCGACCGCTGCATCCTCCTCAGAACAAGGGCTCT
The DNA here is from genome assembly GCF_037043375.1 of Chiloscyllium plagiosum. Lineage (NCBI taxonomy): Eukaryota > Metazoa > Chordata > Chondrichthyes > Orectolobiformes > Hemiscylliidae > Chiloscyllium > Chiloscyllium plagiosum. The sequence goes on along the minus strand of NW_028270165.1, from coordinate 19,193,988 downwards.
GATAGTGACCTTATGAGGGACATCTTTGCCATCCAGGACAAGGAAATTGGTAGCTTTACCTTAGCTGAAGAAATAATAGTCTGGTTTGGTGTATATTAGGGAGAGTTTGTCAAAATAGGTTACTAAAATGTTACAGCAGGGCGTCTGGTCAGGTCTACAGGAGTAAAGGGTCGACGTTTTGCAAGAGGAGTTGCTTGAGCGCTGTAAAAAATGGGCCAAGTGACTCGAGCACTCGCACTGTATGGGAGACAATGGTCCTCAGAATGCTGTTCCCATTGGGCTCTCCCTTAGCTCTATTGTACATGGTCTTGGTGACAGTATCAGGTTCTGAAAAGAGAAAAGGCCTATAAATGCGCATGGGAAGGGTTCCGTTCCAGGTCCATGTGCCACATAAGGCCTACTGTACGCCAGCCAGTGTAACACCGGCTGTTTGTATACACAGACCCGAGGTTATTGGAAAACGATATTTCTCTTCGCAGGGTCGGCAGTAGGAAGTCTGACGAATAGAATGGAATCGGGGACTGAGGACGGGGCAAGTAAGTCATCTCCCGATAGAGAGGAGTAACATATTACTACCTCTGGGGTGAAGAGCGTTCTGTGGGCCTGTATAAATACGTTGTTTGTGGATTGAGGAGTTTCCCCTATCAGGCTTCCCTTTTCTCAAGTCGGCCCGTCCTGCAAAATGGGATGGTGTTCCTGGGCATCCTTAAAATATTTACCATAATAACGGGGTTGATCATTTTTATCCTCACTAGGCTTGCGTCTGCAGGTAAAATCAAAAAAACATGGTAACGACATGGTAACTCCCACTGATTTCTACTGTCCAGATGGACCATCTGGTCTTTCTGATGTAAGAGTCCATTGCAATAATCAATCTTCATCACGTCAAAGGCGTCTGGTCCGGTGCACTGGACGACATCTCCTCAGCATGGGTGGTGGATAATCTCTGATCATTCCTGGTCGCATCCATAGTTAGTGGCTTTCCCCATCAGGATGTTGTACGTGATCAGAAAGGTGAGGAGATAAGCGATCCCCCACATGTCCCTCCTCTTAGTTCAAGTACCTGTAATAAGATTAACATTAGAACAACAGCAAAATTCAAAACCCATCGACAATGGTGCAGTTGGACCCAAGCTGAGTGCCCAGTGACTTTGACCACCATAGGGGTGGGAAGTAAAACCTGGAAGGGGCCATCCCAACGAGGTTGGAGACCTTTGCCAGTCCAGGTCTTGACGAGCACGAACGAACCAGGCTCTACCCGTGACGAGGCTGAAAGGGAGGGTACATCGCTGTAGGCCGTACGCTCCTGGGAGTAAAAGGCACGCATAACACTAGTTAGAGCAAGAACATAACCAATCATTGCTTCGGTCATGTGGTGGAAGTGGACTGAGAAGGGAGTTGAATCGTTCCAAGGGGTACGGAGGCGGTGACCAGAGAGAATCTCAGCTGGAGACAGTCGTGTCTTGCTCGCAGACATGGATCACATCTGGAATAAGGCCACAGGGATTAGCATAACCAGGAGAGGCCATACTCTGCCACTAATTTGGCAAGTTTAGTCTTGAGTCTGGTTAAAACATTCAACAAGGCCGGCCGCCTGAGGATGATAAGCACCATGCAGTTACCGACAAATACAAAGCTGGGAACAGAGTTCTCCGTTAATATTACCTACAAAGTTGGTCCATTGTCCGAGCTAATGCACGCAGGTATACTGAAGCAGGGAATTATTTCCTTAAACAAAATCTTCACCACAGTCTCAGCAGTAGCATGAAGAGGAGGGAAGGCTTCAATCCACTTACAAAAGACATCAACAATAAGCAAAACACATTTATAGCAACTCAACTCATTTCTCCAACTCAATGAAGTCCAGTTGAAGTGTCTCCAAGGGACCCTCCATCTAGGGAGTTCTCGTAGAGATACTTGAACTAAGAGGTGGAGGATCGTCTACCCACTAACCTGTTTGATCACGTACAACATCCTGATCGGGAAAGCCACTGACTGAGTATCGATGCAATCCGGTACAATCTGAGATTATCCTGATGTCATATGGTGCACCAGATCAGACGCTTTCAACGTGGAGTCGCTTGAGCGATGGCGTGAGCTGCCAGAGGAAGTGGTGGGTGCTGTTACGATGACAAGTTAAAAGGCTCCTGGACGGGCATCTGAATATGAAGGGTTCAGTTGGTCAGGGCCAAGTGATGGCAAATGCAACTGGAGTCATAGAGATGTACAGCACAGAAAGAGACCCTTCGGTCCAACTCGTCCTTGCTGACAAGATAGCCAACCCAATTTAGTCCCAGCTGCCAGCTCCCGCCCCAATAGGGGCCAAGTGATGGCAAACGTGACTAGATTAATTTAGGATATCTGGGCAGGTTGGGTCAAAGGGTCTGTTTCCGTGCTGTGTGACTCTAATTGTCTTCAGTGAGAGCAGAAGTGTGGTTATGAAGGCTGGACTTTCAGAGCATGTTCTGCCTGACTGGAAGCAGAAGAGTTTGACTGAAGTGTGTCGGTGTTAATGCCTTGATGTCTCATTTTACTCCCACCTTCCTGGGGTCATTAACCATTTCGTGTCTGGTCCTTCCTCCAGAAGTTGCATTGCAGGTTCACCCTGAATTGACACTTTTTTTTTGCTTCCCAAAATCAGACCTGCTCACTCTCAGCAGTATCCCAGTGTTGTTAAAGATATTAACTTTCAGTTGGAGGTATGTAAAATTCAGAGAGATGTCAGTCTTGATGTTTTTGCTTTTTCTGCCCCTGTAAGATCCTGAATCAGCACCTTCAGGGGAATTAGTTAGAGCGGAGTGAGAACAGAGGGGGAGAGAGAGTGGGATGGTGCTTTCAATTTTGTGGAACAACAAAAGAATATTCCACAGAAAGTAGAATTGCTTGTTCTGAATTTCTACCCTGCACTGATAGTGATGACTTTTGTAATCTCTTTTTGCAGAGTATTTGAACATCTGAAGATTGAAGTTTCAAAATCAACAGATGAAGGGCTTATGCCAGAAACATTGACTCTCCTGTTCCTCAGATGCTGCATGACCTGTTGTGCTTTTCCAGCGCCACATTTTTTGACTGACTCTCCAGTGTCTGCAGTCCTCACTTTGACGTCAATGTCTGACAGTCACTCAATCCATCGGGACCGCAACGATTTTTGACTGTGATTTCTGTGAGAGGGATCAATGCTTTTCGGTTCCTGTTTGAGGACATTTTCAGTATCATTGGGACTGGACGAGAGCCCCCACTGTTGCCGCGCACTGTGTGTGGAGCCTGAAACAGTTATACGGCCTGGAAAGGGGATTTCACAGCAGGGAGGGGCTCTACATGTGTTTGTGTGCAGCTGAAGCTGTGGCCAAGGAGAAACCTGAGGAATCCCGCCCCGTGGAGGAACCGTGGAAGTGTGGCGACTGTGGGAAAGGTTTCCGTGTCCTGTCTGCCCTGGAGACTCATCGGCGCAGTCACACCGGGGAGAGGCCATTCCCTTTCACCCACTGCGGGAAGGCCTTCAGACATTTCTCCCAACTGTTGGCCCACCAGCGGGTCCACACGGGGGAGAGGCCCTTCAGCTGCCCCAAGTGCGAAAAGGGCTTCAGCACATCTTCCACCCTGCTGAGGCATCAATGGATCCACACCGGGGAGAGGCCCTTCACCTGCTCTCAGTGCGGGAAGGGCTTCACCTACTCCTGTAACCTGCGGAATCACCAGCGAGTTCACGTGCCATCGCAGGGGGATTGAAGGAGTGACGGGCGAGTGCCATTATTGATTGGATATCAACCCGGTTCTGGGGACTCCCGGGTTCGAATCCCCCCACGACAGATGGCAGAATTGGTATTCGGTCAGAAATGTGGAGTTCGGAATCTAACGATCAGACTGTTTCAGGGAGGGGGTGGTGCGGGAGAGAAAGCCCCCATCTGATTCACTCTCTCCCATGTTAGGGAAGGGAACCGCCATTGTGGGAAAGGATTCACTCAGTCGTTCCAGCTGCATCCTTTACCCGGTCTGGCCTACACGTGACTCCAGACCCACAGCAGTCTGGTTGACTCTACACTGCCCCTTCCTGGCAAATGAGCGGGGCGAAACCTACTTGTTGACATGGTATGGGTTGAAATTGCTGAGTGAGGCAATACTTCCTCCGGGTTACGGCTGTACCAAGGATCCGATTACAAAGGGACAACTTGGTGCTGACCAATAGTAAAGACAGTGAGGGGGGTGGGACAGGGGAGGTGTGGTGTGTGCACTTTGACCTTGAGGTGCTCAAAAAGTAACTGCTTTTTCTCTGCCTTTTTCCTGGGTGGGGGGGATCTGAAGCTGTAACAAAGTTGGGTTGCAATAAAGGTTACCTGAACTTACCGCCGGGCTGACTCTCATTGAAAGCTTTGAGCTCCAAGAGGTTTTTGTTTTAAAGCTGCTCATTTCTAAGTTTAGAACATAGAACAAAGAACATAGAACAACACAGCGCAGAACAGGCCCTTCGGCCCTCAATGTTGCGCCGACCTGTGAACTATTCTCAGTTCGTTCCCCTACACTATCCCAAAATCAACCATGCGCTTATCTAAGGAATGTTTAAATCTCCCTAATGTGGCTGAGTTGACTACCTTAGCAGGTAGGGCAGTCCACGCCCTTACCACTCTCTGCATAAAGAACTTGCCTCTGACATCTGTCTTAAATCTATCACCCCTCAATTTGTAGTTCTGCCCCCTCGTACAAGCTGATGTCACCATACTAGGAAAGAGTCTTTCACTGTCTACCCTATCTAATCCTCTGATCATCTTATATGTCTCTATCAAATCCCCTCTTAGCCTCCTTCTTTCCAATGAGAACGGACCCAAGTCTCTCAGCCTTTCCTCATAAGACCCTCCCTCCAGACCAGGCAACAACCTGGTAAATCTCCTCTGCACCGTTTCCAATGCTTCCCACATCCTTCCTGAAATATGGGGACCAGAACGATACACAATATTCCAAGTGAGGCCGCACCAGCGTTTTGTATAGTTGCAGCGTGATATTGCGGTTCCCCGGAACTCAATCCCTCTACGAATGAAACCTAACACACCGTATGCCTTCTTAACAGCACTATCCACCTGAGTGGCAACTTTCAGGAATCTATGCACATGGACTCCAAGATCACTGCCTTCCTGTTATTCTTCCCAAAGTGAACCACCTCACATTTAGCTGCATTGAACTCCATTTGCTACCTCTCAGCCCAATTTTGAGTTTATCCAAGTCCCCCTGCAACCTATAACATTCTTCCAAACTGTCCAGTACTCCACCGACTTTAGTGTCATCTGCAAATTTACTAATCCATCCACCTATGCCTGCGTCTAAGTCATTTATAAAAATGACAAACCGTAGTAGTACCAAAACAGATCCTTGTGGCACACCACTAGTAACCAGACTCCAGGCTGAATATTTTGCATAAACCACCACTCGCTGCCTTATTTCAGAAAGCCACTTTCTAATCCAAACTGCTTAATCACCCTCAATCCCATGCCTCTGCATTTTCTCCAACAGCCTACCATGTGGAACCTTTACGGAGGTCCATGTACACCACGTCAACTGCCCTACCCTCATCTACATGCTTGGTCACCTTCTCAAAAAGCGCAATGAGGTTTGTGAGACACGATCTGCCCTTGATGAAACCATGTTGACTATCTGAAATCAAATTGTTGCTTGCTAGATGATTTTAAATCCGATCTCTAATATTCCTTTCCAAAAGCTTTCCTTCAACAGAAGTAAGGCTCACTGGTCTATAATTACCTGGGTCATCTCTGCTGCCCTTCTTGAACAAGGGCACAACATTTGCAATCCTCCACTCTGGTACTAAACCTGTTGACAATGACGACTCAAATATCAAAGCCAAAGGTTCTGTGATCTCCTCCCTCGCTTCCCAGAGAAACCTCGGATAAATCCCATCTGGCCGAGGGCACTTGTCTACTTTCACTCCTTCTAGAATTGATAACACCTGTGTGCAACTAACCTTGATCCTTTCGAGTCTAATATCTCGTACCTCATTCTTCTCCTCTACAATATTCTCCTTTTCCTGAGTGAAGACCGATGAGAGATATTCATTAATACCTCTCCAATCTCCACAGGGCCCACACTCAACTTCCCACTTCTGTCTTTGATTGGCCCTATTCCTACCCTAATCATCCTTTTATTCCTCACATACCTATAGAAAGCTTTAGGTTCTCCTTTATTCTATTTGGTAAAGACTGTTCATGTCCTCTCTTTGCTCTTAACTCTCTCTTTAAATCCTTCCTAGCTGATCTGTAACTCTCCATCGCCTCTTCTGAACCATCTTGCCTCATCAACACATAAGCCTCCTTCTTCTTTGTAACAAGAGATGCAATTTCTGTTGTAAACCACGGTTCCCTTACCTTATCACTTCCTGCCTGACAGGGACATACCTATCAAGGACACACAATATCTGTTCCTTAAACCAGCTCCACATTTCAATTGTTCCCATTCCCTGCATTTTGCTACCCTATTCTATGCATCCTAAGTCTTGCCTAATTGCATTATAATTGCCCTTGCCCCATCGATAACTCTTGACCTGCGGCATGTTCCTATTCCTTTACATCGCTAAATGAAACCTAACTGAATTATGGTCACTCTCTCCAAAGTGCTCACCTTCCACTAAATCAAACACCTGGCCTAGTTCATTACCAAGCAGCAGATCCAGTTTGACCTCCCCTCCTGCACACACTGGACAAAAACTGATCCATACGACGTACTAGAGTGAAAGCATTTCCAGTCAATGTTGGGGAAGTTAAAGTCCCCCATAATGACCACCCTGTTCCTTTCACTCCTACCCAGAATAATTTTGCTAATCCCCTCTTCCACCTCCCTGGAACTCTGCGGAGGCCTATAAAAAAACTCCAAGCAGTGTGACCTCTCCTCTCCTGTTTCTAACCTCAGCCCACATTACCTGAGTAGATGAGTCCTCATCAAAAGTTCTGTCAGCCACCGTTATATTATCCTTGACTAACAAGGCCATGCCTCTCCCTCTTTTACCGCCTTGGCTGTTCTTAATGAAAGATCAAAACCCTGGAACCTGCAACATCCATTCCTCACCCTGCTCTATCCATGTCTCCAAAATGGCCACAACATCCAAGTCCCAGGTACCTAGCCGTGCTGCAAGCTCACCTACCTTATTGCAGATACTCTGGCGTTGAAGTAGACACACTTCAAACCAGTTCGCTGTCTGCCAGCACATTCCTGTGACCCTGAAATCCTGTCCCTGTGATTCCTACTCTCATCCTCCTATGCACTACAGCTACACCACCGGTTCCCATCCCCCTGCTGATCTAGTTTAAAGCCACCCGAATAGCACCAGCAAATTTCCCACCCAGGATATTAGTACCCCCCTGGTTCAAGTGAAGACTGTCCTGTTTGTACAAGTCCCACCTTCCCCAGAATGAGCCCCAATTATCCAAAAACCTGAAACCCTCCCTCCTGCACCATCCTTGCAGCCACGTGTTCAGCTGATATATCTCCCTATTCCTTGCCTTGCTATCATGTGGCACGGGTAACAAACCAGAGATAACCACTCTGTTTGTTCTAGCCCTCAGCTTCCACCCTAGCTCCCTGAAATCCTGCCTTACATCCCTATCCCTCTTTCTGTGGGAGATTAGAAATGTTGTTTTTGCAGATGGGTGAGGTGGGGTAGTGGGGGGAAGGGAAGCGAAATTCTTGTAGTATGTAGCATACGTAAGGCTAAGACTTTAATGAATATAGAGGGTCTTTTCAAGAAAATAGTTTTAAGCTAGGAAATAACTTTAAAGTGTTGTAGTTGACCACAAAAAGAAGCAACAGGGGCATTTCACAATAAAGCTTATAGTATGATAAGAGAAACTGGATAAAAGAACAAGCTGTAACAAACAAGGAACAAAGAATGCAGACAAGGACAGCAGGATGGCCAGATAAGAAAATAACTAACAAGTGAGGTAATCAGCTTATGATCGGATGGGAAAAGGGAGGCATGATTCCGCAACTTGTAAACTGAATAAGAAAGCTAACATGCTCTATTTTGGCGCGCATTTCTGCTTGATTGCAGAAGCGTCTGGTACTTGCAAGACTGTAATAAATTGTTCTTGTTTCCAAGGCTTTGTCTCACACTGATTTATTTGTGAGTGAGTTCTGTTTCTCACAATTGGGGGCCTCGTTCCGGGATGCAAAACTCAGACCGCTTGACACTCTTGGGATGACGGGGAGGTGTACCTCGCCGATTTCGGTGATCTCCGACTCCCTTGCTTGTCGTTGGCGGTTTGGGCGAGTACGATCCGGACTGGGAGATTTATGGCCGGACGTCCAGAAGAATATTCAAAAGCTCAAGGAGTCGTTGCGGGAAGCTCAAAGTGTCTGTGAGATACGGTGTCTGTGTGTGTGTGTGAGATAGAGAGAGAGAGAGAGAGAGAGAGAGAAAGAGCTGTACAGCAACTAGAAAGTTTAACTCTTTGTGATTTGGTTTGAATGCACATTTGTTTGTTGGTGATTGAATGTTTCTACTTTGTTCCCTGGAGCTCGAGATCCGGGACTGTTTTGAATCTGATTTCTGCTATGGAAATTTTAACATGATTTCTTTTAAGGTTAAGGATTTTACAGATTATAAAATAAAATGTTAACTCCTGTTCTTTTTACAGGTCATGACTGCCTTACTATCAGCTTCTAACTAATCTCTTTTACCCTTACATAAAAGTGATTTATGGAGAACAGTTGAAGTCTCAAAAAGCATATAGTTGGTCAGATTAATCGGACGAGTAAGGTGTCTAGTCAGGACCCTGAAGGGGGTGTGGAAGAGGGTGACTCCGGACCTCGTTAAGATTAATTAAATTAGCAACAATGGTAGTCAAGGTAAGTTGCCTGGGTAACGATCGATCTGTAAATAACGTTAAAGGGGAATATATTTCACCCGACAGTCCTTTGGGGAGAATGTTGGGAAATTGGGAACACAACTCCCAGACGCGGGGGAAAGATAAGGCTATAATGGTAAACTACTATTGTTGTTTTGTCTGGACTAGATAAAATATTAAGGCGCCTGGTATTTTTTGGCCCAAATATGGGTCCGATGAGGATTGGCTGTGTCAAGATCTTAATATATATGTCAATCGGAAAGAAGCGTACAGTCAAAAAGTGTCCAATTATGCGGTTTGTTGGATAGGGAGCGCAGGAGTAAAATTATGTCCCATGAATAGGGAGGAATCAGGGAAAGAACAGAAAAAGAATGAACAAGGGAAGCCACAATGGGATCCCTTAACATGTTTGCCGCCCCCATATACTACTCCCCGGAACGAGCCTCCAGCTCCCAATATAGAACCGAGCCCAGACACAGAAATGGGAACGGACTCTGAACTAAAAGATGCAGAACCTGGGGGGGGGGGGGGGGGGGGGGCAGAGTCACTCGAGCCACCACACGTAAAGGAGGGGCAGAGATATTGGAAAATGTAAAATTATGTCCCTTACGAGAGGTTCCGATTGGGGAAGGTACAATCGGATATGTAAATGCTCCCTTAACTAGCAGTGAAGTTAGGGTCTTTACAAAGGAAATGAAAAGTTTAATAGAGGATCTGGTTGGACTAGCCGAACAATTAGAGCAATTCTTAGGGCCTAATTTATATACCTGGGGAGAACTGATGGCAATTTTAGGAACGTTATTTTCAGGGGAAGAACGAGGTATGATTAGGAGGAGAAAGTGAGGTCTGCAGATGCTGGAGATCAAACTTGAAACTTTATTGCTGGAACAGCACAGCAGGTCAGGCAGCATCCAGGGAACAGGAGATTCGACGTTACGGGCACAGGCCCTTCTTCAGGAATGATTAGGAGAGCAGCTTTATAGGAATGGGAAACCAGGCACCCAGTTGGGGAAGAAGGGGCCCCAGCTGAACAGAAATTCCCAAATGTTGACCCACATTGGGAAAATAATGACAGAGAAGACAGGGAGTCAATGCGGGATCTATGAGAAATGGGAATATTAGGAATTATAGAGGCGGCACCAAGATCATAAAACTTTGTTAAGGCCTTTGAAGTACGACAAGAGAAGGATGGAACCCCTTCTGCATTTCTTAAAAGGCTCAAGGAGGCCACAAGGAAGTGTTTGGGAATGGATCCCGATAATCAGATAGCACAGGGACTCTTAAAGGTCCAGTTTGTAACGAAATCATGGCCGGACATACAAAAGAAATTACAGAAATTAGATGGATGGAGTGAAAGACAGATGGAAGAGGTGTTACGAGAGGCACAGAAAGTGTATGTGAAAAGGGAAGACGAGAAGCAGAAACAGAAAGCCAAAATGATGGTGGAGGCAGTAGAAGAAATAACAAAAAGGACACTGGGGTCAAGGGATAACAGGAAGGGTTGGGGAGGACACGAAAGACAAGGGTCAGATACCTGGGAAAGGAGGCAACAAACCAGAGATAACCACTCTGTTTGTTCTAGCCCTCAGCTTCCACCCTAACTCCCTGAAAGCCTGCCTTACATCCCTATCCCTCTTTGTTTTGTGGTTAGCACTGCTGCCTCACAGCGCCAGAGCCCCCGGTTCAATTCCCCTCCCACGTCTGCGCGAATATCCTCCCATTTTCCAAAGACGTGCAGGTTAAGGTGAATATGCCAAGCTAAATTGCCCCGTAGTGTTAGGTGACGGGGAATGAGGCTGGGTGTTTTGCTCTTCGGTGGGTCGGTGTGGACTTGTTGGCCCGAAGGGCCTGTTTCCACACTGGAGGGAATCTGATCTAAAGTTCTGGAATTTATATATTGATGAACTGAAACCTGCAACCCATTCTAAAAGATGAAGGACTCAGCAGCGGTCCAGGTTTGTTCCAAATATTGCATCGGTTGCATGACACTGTGATGTTTTACAATTAATTCTGTGCCTTATGATCCTGCAGCACAGCTACCCGCAGAAGAAGCAGCGCTGCAGAAGCCAGTGCTTCCAAATACACCTGGGTGGGCGGGGTGTACCATAAGGGGCGGGGTTTAGATTGGAGGGTGGGCGGAGCACATGGGCGGGGCGTGCTCGTGAGATGGCCGCGAGCTAGTAGGCGGGGCAAGGCGGCTATCCTGGAGGCGCGCGGCTTTGTGGGCGGTTGAGCGTGAGGGCAGGGGGCGTGGTTTGACTCGCGCGGGGTCCGCGGCGTAGGGGCGGGGTTTGGTTCGCGAGTTGGAAAGGAGTTTGTGCCCTAGAGCCGGGGCTTGGTATCGATGGGGCGGGTTTACATGCAGCGTTCCAAAGTGCGGGCTGAACGAACTGCGTTCGGAAGGGGCTGGGTTTACGAGCTGCGTTCGGAAGGGACGGGGTTAACGAGTGCGTCCGGAAGGGGCGGGGTTTACGAGCTGCGTCCGGAAGGGGCGGGAGTTTACCATCTGCGTTCGGAAGGGGCGGGGTTTATGTGCCGCTTTGGCGGAGGAGGGGGCGGGACCAGGGCCAGGGGGCGTGGGCACCCCCGAAGCCGGAAGTGTGCCAGCGGCCTGTTTCCTCCGCTGGAGCTTCGGCTGCAGTAAGTAAGGTAAAGCTTTATCAATATTTCCTTTTAAAGAGTTTGTATTTAATAACCAGTAATGGTTACTCAATATCATCATAAAGTCCCAAAATGCAATTCTTTTCAATCAATAGCAGATCAGCACTAAGAGTTAATTTTCTACGGGATTCAACAGCCTCAGCACTAAAACGGCTGTGAATGTTGCCACTCCGTTAATATTACCAACAAAGTTGGTCCATTGACCGAGCTAATGCACGCAGGTATACTGAAGCAGGGAATTATTTCCTTAAACAAAATCTTCACCACAGTCTCAGCAGTAGCATTAGGAGGAGGTTAGGCTTCAATGCACTTCGAAAAGACATCAGCAATAAGCAAAACACATTTATAGCAACTCAACTCATTTCTCCAACTCAATGAAGTCCAGTTGAAGTGTCTCCAAGGGACCCTCCAGCAAGGGAGTTCTCGTAGAGATACTTGAACTAAGATGTGGGGGATCGCCTACCCACTAACCTGTTTGATCACGTACAACATCCTGATCGGGAACCCTGACTGAGTATCGATGCGATCTGGAACGATCCAAGATTATCCTGATGTCATCTGGTGCACCAGATCAGACGCTTTCAACGTGGAGTCGCTTGAGCAATGGCGTGAGCTGCCAGAGGAAGTGGTGGGTGCTGGTACGATAACAAGTTAAAAGGCTCCTGGACTGGCATCTGAATATGAAGGGTTCAGATGGGTCAGGGCCAAGTGATGGCAAATGCAACTGGAGTCATAGAGATGTACAGCACAGAAAGAGACCCTTTGGTCCAACTCGTCCTTGCTGACAAGATAGCCAACCCAATTTAGTCCCAGCTGCCAGCATCCGGCCCAGAGAGAGGCTAAGTGATGGCAAACGTGACTAGATTAATTTAGGATATCTGGGCAGGTTGGGCCAAAGGGACTGTTTCCGTGCTGTGTGACTCTAATTGTCTTCAGTGAAAGCAGAAGTGTGGTTGTGAAGGCTGGACTTTCAGAGCATGTTTTGCCCTGACTGGGAGCAGAAGAGTTTGACTGAAGTGTGTCGGTGTTAATGCCTTGATGTCTCATTTTGCTTCCACCGTCTCGGGGTCATTAACCATTTTGTGTCTGGTCCTTCCTCAAGAAGCTGCATTGCACCTGAATTGACACTTTTTTTTTGCTTCCCAAAATCAGACCTGCTCACTCTCAGCAGGATCCCAGTGTTGTGAAAGATATTAACTTTCAGGTGGATGTATCCAAAATTCAGAGAGATGTCAGTATTGATGTTTTTGCTTTTTCTGCCCCTGTAAGATCCTGAATCAGCATCTTAAGGGGAATTAGTTAGAGCTGAGTGAGAACAGAGGGGGAGAGAGAGTGGGATGGTGCTTTCAATTTTGTGGAACAACAAAAGAATATTCCACAGAAAATAGAATTGCTTGTTCTGAATTTCTACCCTGCACTGATAGTGATGGCTTTTGTAATCTCTTTTTACAGAGTATTTGAAAATCTGAAGACTGAAGTTTCAAAATCAACAGATGAAGGACTTATGCCCGAAACATTGACTCTCCTGCTCCTCGGATGCTGCCTGACCTGCTGTGCTTTTCCAGCGCCACATTTTTTGACTGACTCTCCAGCGTCTTCAGTCTTCACTTTGATGTCAATGTCTGACAGTCACTCAATCCATCGGGACCGCAACGATTTTTGACTGTGATTTCTGTGAGAGGGATCAACGCTTTTTGGTTCCTGTTTGAGGACGTTTTCAGCATCAGTGGGACTGGACGAGAGACCCCACTGTTGCAGCGCACTGTGTGTGGAGCCGGAAACAGTTATACGGCCTGGAAAGGGGATTTCACGGCACGGAGGGGCTCTAAACGTGTTTGTGTGCAGCTGATGCTGTGGCCATGGAGAAACCCGAGGAATCCCGCCCCGTGGAGAAACCGTGGAAGTGTGGTGACTGTGGGAAAGGCTTCCGTGTCCCGTCTGCCCTGGAGACTCATCGGCGCAGTCACACTGGGGAGAGGCCATTCCCCTGCACCGACTGCGGGAAAGCCTTCAGACATTCCTCTTACCTGTTGGCCCACCAGCGGGTCCACACGGGGGAGAGGCCCTTCAGCTGCCCAGAGTGCGGGAAGGCCTTCAGCACATCCTCCCACCTGCTGAGCCACCAGCGTGTACACACGGGGGAGAGGCCCTTCAGCTGCCCAGAGTGCGGGAAGGCCTTTACCCAGGCCTCCACCCTGCTGAGGCACAAGCGGGTCCATACGGCGGAAAGGCCTTTCAGCTGTCCCGAGTGCGGGAAGGCCTTCAGCAATTCCTCCACCCTGCTGACCCACCAGCATGTCCACACGGGAGAGAGGCCCTTCAGTTGCCCTGAATGCGGGAAGGCCTTTACCCAGGTCTCCAACCTGCTGAGGCACCAGCGTGTCCATACGGGGGAAAGGCCTTTCAGTTGCCCTGAATGCGGGAAGGCCTTCAGCGATTCCTCCACCCTGCGGAGTCACCGGCATGTCCACACGGGGGAGATGCCGTTCACCTGCTCTCAGTGTGGGAAGGGCTTCACCTGCTCCTCCAATCTGCGGATCCACCAGCGTATCCACACGGGGGAGAGGCCCTTCCGCTGCCCCAAATGCGGGAAGGCCTTCAGCAATTCCTGCGCCCTGTTGAGGCACCAGCATGTCCACACCGGGGAGGGGCCGTTCACCTGCTCTCGGTGCGGGAAGGGCTTCACCTGCTCCTCCACCCTGCAGAGCCACCAGCGGATCCACACAGGAGAGAGACCCTTCAGCTGCTCTCAGTGCGGGAAGGCCTTTACCCACGTCTCCTCCCTGATGACCCACCAGCGTATCCACACGGGGGAGAGGCCGTTCACCTGCTCTCAGTGCGGGAAGGGCTTCACCTGCTCCTTCAACCTCCAGACCCACCAGCGGGTCCACACGGGGGAGAGGCCCTTTAGCTGCCCAGAGTGCGGGAAGGCCTTTACCCAGGTCTCCACCCTGCTGAGGCACCAGCGGGTCCACACGGGGGAGAGGCCCTTCAGCTGCCCCGAGTGCGGGAAGGCCTTCAGGAATTCCTCCACCCTGCTGGCCCACCAGCGGGTCCACACGGAGGAGAGGCCCTTCAGCTGTCCCGAGTGCAGGAAGGGCTTCAGGTATTCCTCCCACCTGCTGACCCACCGGCGGGTCCACACGGGGGAGAGGCCCTTCAGCTGCCCAGAGTGCGGGAAGGCCTTTACCCAGGTCTCCACCCTGCTGAGGCACCAGCGGATCCACACCGGAGAGAGGCCGTTCACTTGCTCTCAGTGCGGGAAGGGCTTCACCTACTCCTCCAACCTGCGGAAACACCAGCGAGTTCACGAGCCATCGCAGGGGGATTGAAGGAGTGACGGCCGAGTGCCATTATCGAGTGGACTATCAACCCGGTTCTGGGGACTCCCGGGTTTGAATCCCCCCACAACAGATGGCAGAATTGGCATTCGGTCAGAAATGTGGAGTTCGGAATCTAACGATGAGACTGTTTCAGGGAGGGGTGGTGCGGGGGAGAAAGCCCCCATCTGATTCACTCTCTCCCTTGTTAGGGAAGGGAACCGCCATTGTGGGAAAGGATTCACTCAGTCATTCCAGCTGCATCCTTTACCCGGTCTGGCCTACACGTGACTCCAGACCCACAGCAGTCTGGTTGACACTGCACTGCCCCTTCCTGGCAAATGAGCGGGGAGAAACATACTTGGAGACAAGGTATGGGTTGAAATTGCTGATGAGGCAATACTTCTTCCGGGTTACGGCTTTACCAAGGATCCAATTACAAAGGGACAACTTGGTGCTGACCAATAGTAAAGACAGTGAGGGTGGTGGGACAAGGGGAGGTGTGGTGTGTGCACTTTGACCTTGAGGTGCTCAAAAAGCAACTGCTTTTTCTCTGCCTTTTTGCTGGGGGGGATCTGAAGCTGTAACAAAGTTTGGTTGCAATAAAGGTTACCTGAACTTACCACTGGGCTCAGACTCTCATTGAAAGCTTTGAGCTCCAAGAGGTTTTTGTTTTAAAGCTGCTCATTTCTTTCAGCCTCCTGCACTAAGTTTAGAACAAAGAACATAGAACAATACAGCGCACAACAGGCCCTTTGGCCCTCGATGTTACGCAACCTGTGAACTATTCTCAGCTCGTTCCCTGACACTATCCCAAAATCAACCATGCGCTTACCTAAGGATTGTTTAAATCTCCCTAATGTGGCTGAGTTGACTACCTTAGCAGGTAGGGCATTCCACGCCCTTACCACTCTCTGCATAAAGAACTTGCCTCTGACATCTGTCTTAAATCTATCACCCTTCAATTTGTAGTTATGCCCCCTCATACAAGCTGACGTCACTATCCTAGGAAAGAGTCTTTCACTGTCTACCCTATCTAATCCTCTGATCATCTTATATGTCTCTATCAAATCACCTCTTAGCCTCCTTCTTTCCAATGAGAACGGACCCAAGTCTCTCAGCCTTTCCTCAGAAGACCCTCCCTCCAGACCAGGCAACAACCTGGTAAATCTCTTCTGCACCGTTTCCAATGCTTCCCACATCCTTCCTGAAATATGGGGGCCAGAACTATACACAATATTCCAAGCGTTTTGTATAGTTGCAGCGTGATATTGCGGTTCCCCGGAACTCAATCCCTCTACGAACGAAACCTAACACACTGTATGCCTTCTTCACAGCACTATCCACCTGAGTGGCAACTTTCAGGGATCTATGCACATGGACTCCAAGATCACTGGCTTCCTGTTTTTCTTCCCAAAGTGAATCACCTCACATTTAGCTGCATTGAACTCCATTTGCCACCTCTCAGCCCAATTCTGCTAATCCATCCACCTCTGCCTGCACCTAAGTAATTTTAAAAATGAGAAACCGCAGTAGTCCCAAAACAGATCCTTGTGGCACTCCACTAGTAACCGGACTCCAGGCTGAATATTTTCCATAAACCACCACTCACTGCCTTCTTTCAGATGCCAGTTTCTAATCCAAACTGCTAAATCACCCTCAATCCCATGCCTCTGCATTTTCTACAACATCCTACCATGTGGAACCTTTACGGAGGTCCATGTACACCACGTCAACTGCCCTATCCTCATCTACATGCTTGGTCACCTTCTCAAAAAACTCAATAAGGTTTGTGAGCCACGATCTGCCCTTGATGAAACCATGTTGACTATCTGAAATCAAATTGTTGCTTGCTAGATGATTATAAATCCGATCTCTAATATTCCTTTCCAAAAGCTTTCCTTCAACAGAATAAGGCTCACTGGTCTATAATTACCTGGGTCATCTCTGCTGCCCTTCTTGAACAAGGGCACAACATTTGCAATCCTCCACTCTGGTACTAAGCCTGGAGACAATAACAACTCAAATATCAAAGCCAAAGGCTCTGCTATCTCCTCCCTCGCTTCCCAGAGAAACCTCGGATAAATCCCATCGGGCTCAGGGCACTTGTCTACTTTCACTCCTTCTAGAATTGATAACACCTGTGTGCAACTAACCTTGATCCTTTCGAGTCTAATATCTCGTACCTCATTCTTCTCCTCTACAATATTCTCCTTTTCCTGAGTGAAGACCGATGAGAGATATTCATTAACACTTCTCCAATCTCCACAGGGCCCACATTCAACTTCCCACTTCTGTCTTTGATTAGCCCTATTCCTACCCTAATCATCCTTTTATTCCTCACATACCTATAGAAAGCTTTAGGGTTCTCCTTTATTCTATTTGTTAAGGACTGCTCATGTCCTCTCTTTGCTCTTAACTCTCTCTTGAAATCCTTCCTAGCTAATCTGTGACTCTCCATCGCCTCATCTGAACCATCTTGCCTCATCAACACATAAGCCTCCTTCTTCTTTGTAACAAGAGATGCAATTTCTGTTGTAAACCACGGTTCCCTTACCTTATCACTTCCTGCCTGACAGGGACATACCTATCAAGGACACACTATATCTGTTCCTTAAACCAGCTCCACATTTCAATTGTTCCCATTCCCTGCATTTTGCTACCCTATTCTATGCATCCTAAGTCTTGCCTAATTGCATTATAATTGCCCTTGCCCCATCGATAACTCTTGACCTGCGGCATGTTCCTATCCCTTTACATCGCTAAATGAAACCTAACTGAATTATGGTCACTCTCTCCAAAGTGTTCACCTTCCACTAAATCAAACATCTGGCCTGGTTCATTTGCCAAGCACCAGATCCAGAGTGACCTCCCCTCTTGTCGGCCTTCGACATACTGTGTCAGAAAGCCCTCCTGCGCACACTGGACAAAAACTGATCCATACGAAGTACTAGAGTGAAAGCATTTCCAGTCAATGTTAAGGAAGTTAAAGTCCCCCATAATGACCACCCTGTTCCTTTCACTCCGACCCAGAATAATTTTGCTAATCCCCTCTTCCACCTCCCTGGATCTCTGCGGAGGCCTATAAAAAAACTCCAAGCAGTGTGACCTCTCCTCTCCTGTTTCTAACCTCAGCCCACATTACCTGAGTAGATGAGTTCTCATCAAAAGTTCTGTCAGCCACCGTTATACTATCCTTGACTAACAAGGCCACGCCTCTTCCTCTTTTACCGCCTTGGCTGTTCTTAATGAAAGATCAAAACCCTGGAACCTGCAACATCCATTCCTCACCCTGCTCTCTCCATGTCTCCGAAATGGCCACAACATCCAAGTCCCAGGTACCTATCCATGCTGCAAGCTCACCTACCTTATTGCGGATACTCTGGCGTTGAAGGAGACACACTTCAAATCACTTCACTGTCTACCAGCACATTCCTGTGACCCTGAAATCCAGTCCCTGTCCTTCCTACTCTCATCCTCCTGTGCATTACAGCTACACCCCCCGGTTCCCATCCCCCTGCTGAGCTAGTTTAAACCCACCCGAATAGCACCAGCAAATTTCCCACCCAGGATATTAGTACCCCTCTGGTTCAAGTGAAGACTGTCCTGTTTGTACAAGTCCCACCTTCCCCAGAATGAGCCCCAATTATCCAAAAACCTGAAACCCTCCCTCCTGCACCATCCTTGCAGCCACGTGTTCAGCTGATATATATCCTTATTCCTTGCCTTGCTATCATGTGGCATGGGTAACAAACCAGAGATAACCACTCTGTTTGTTCTAGCCCTCAGCTTCCACCTGAGCTCCCTGAAATCCTGCCTTACATCCCTATCCCTCTTTCTGTGGGAGATTAGAAATGTTGTTTTTGCAGATGGGTGAGGGGGTGTAGTAGGGGGAAGGGAAGCGGAATTCTTGTAGCATGTAGCGTACATAAGGCTACGACTTTAATAAATATAGAGGGTCTTTTAAAGAAAATAGTTTTAAGCTTGGAAATAACTTTAAAGTGTTGTAGTTGACCACAAAAAGAAGCAGCAGGGGTATTTCACAATGAAGCTGAAGTATACTGATTCCGCAATAAAGTGATTCCGCAATTTGTAAACTGAATAAGAAAGCTAACATGCTCTGTTTTGGCGCGCATTTCTGCTTGATTGCAGAAGCGTCCAGTACTTAGAAGACTGTAATAAATTGTTCTTGTTTCCAAGATTGATTTGTCTCAGGCTGATTGATTTGTGAGTGAGTTCTGTTTCTCACAATTGGGGGCCTCGTTCCGGGATCCAGGACTCAGACCGCTCGACACTCTAGGGATGACCGGGGAGGTGAACCTCGCCGATTTCGGTGATCTCCGACTCCCTTGCTTGTCGTTCGCGGTTTGGGCGAGTACGATCCGGACTGGGAGACCCTGGAAACAAGGCGGGCAGACGCCGCGGGTTAGGTCGGGCAGCTCTTGTGCACAGGACCCGGGTAGGGAAAGGTCTTAAAGGATATATCCGGGTGACCGGGGGCAGCGGTATTTGCTGCAAGAATTGCTGCGGGACGGGGCGCACCGAAATGACCAGGTAACTCTGTGCACAGACCAAGGTCGGAAGAGAGACCTTTTATGTCTTGCCTTGGTGGTCAGGACATATAAAAGTATGGGGAATTGGTGATATATAAAATTAAGCATATGTCAATGGAAAACAGCCAGTGTCAGAAGGGCTAGTAGTTGAAGGGCTACTGAGGATGCCCTTCATAACTAACTTATGACCAGACGTCCAGATGAATATTCAAAAGCTAGAGGAGCCGTTGCGGAAAGCTCAAAGTGTCTGTGAGACACGGTGTCTATGTGTGTGAGAGAGAGAGAAAGAGCTGTACAGCAACTAGAAAGTTTAACCCGGTCTGATTTGGTTTGAATGCACATTTGTTTGTTGGTGATTGAATGTTTCTGCCTTGTTCCCTGGAGCTTGAGATCCGGGACGGTTTTGAATCTGATTTCTACTATGGAAATTTTAACATGATTTCTCTTAACGTTAAGGATTTTACAGATAATGAAATAAAATGTTAACTCCTGTTCTTTTTACAGGTCATGACTGCCTTACTATCAGTTTCTAACTAATCTCTTTTATCCTTACATAAAAGTGATTTATGGAGAACAGTTGAAGTCTCAAAAAGCATATAGTTAATCAGATTAATTGGACGAGTAAGGTGTCTAGTCAGGACCCTAAAGGGGGTGTGGAAGAAGGTGACACCGGACCTCGTTAAGATTAATTAAATTAGCAACAATGGGAGGCACGGGGAGTTGGCTGGGTAACGATCGATCAGTAAATAACGTTAAAGGGGAATATATTTCACCCGACAGTCCTTTGGGGAGAATGTTGGGAAATTGGGAACACAACTCCCGGACGCGGGGGAAAGATAAAGCTACAATGGTAAACTATTGTTGTTTTGTCTGGACTAGATAAAATATTAAGGCGCCTGGTATTTTTTGGCCCAAATATGGGTCCGATGAGGATTGGCTGTGTCAAGATCTTAATATATTTGTCAATCGGAAAGAAGTGTACAGTCAAAAAGAGTCTGATTATGCGGTTTGTTGGATAGGGAGCGCGGGAGTAAAATTATGTCCCATGAATAGGGAGGAATCAGGGAAAGAACAGAAAAAGAATGAACAAGGGAAACCACAATGGGATCCCTTAACGTGTTTGCCGCCCCATATACTACTCCCCGGAACGAGCCTACAGCTCCCGAAGTAGAACCCTGTCCAGACACAGAAATGGGAACGGACTCTGAACTAAAAGATGCAGAACCTGGGGGGGGCAGAGTCACTCGAGCCACCACATGTAAAGGAGGGGCAGAGATAATGGAAAATGTAAAATTATGTCCCTTATGAGAGGTTCCGATTGGGGAAGGTACAATCGGATATGTAAACGCTCCCTTAACGAGCAGTGAAGTTAGGGTCTTTACAAAGGAAATGAAAAGTTTAATAGAGGATCCGGTTGGACGAGAAGAACAATTAGAGCAATTCCTAGGGCCTAATTTATATACCTGGGGAGAACTGATGGCAATTTTAGGAACGTTATTTTCAGGGGAAGAACGAGGTATGATTAGGAGAGCAGCTTTATAGGAATGGGAAAACAGGCACCCAGTTGGGGAAGAAGGGGCCCCAGCAGAACAGAAATTCCCAAATGTTGACCCTCATTTGGAAAATAATGACAGAGAAGATAGGGAGACAATGCGGGATCTATGAGAAATGGGAATATTAGGAATTAAAGAGGCGGCACCAAGATCATAAAACTTTGTTAAGGACTTTGAAGTACGACAAGAGAAGGATGGAACCACTTCTGCATTTCTTAAAAGGCTCAAGGAGGCCACAAGGAAGTGTTTGGGAATGGATCCCGATAATCAGATAGCACAGGGACTCTTAAAGGTCCAGTTTGTAACGAAATCATGGCTGGACATACAAAAGAAATTACAGAAATTAGATGGATGGAGTGAAAGACAGATGGAAGGACTGTTACGTGAGGCACAGAAAGTGTATGTGAAAAGGGAAGACGAGAAGCTGAAACAGAAAGCCAAAATGATGGTGGAGGCAGTAGAAGAAATAACAAAAAGGAGACTGGGGTCAAGGGCTAACAGGAAGGGTACGGGAGGACACGAAAGACAAGGGTCAGATACCTGGGAAAGGAGGCAACAAACCAGAGATAACCACTCTGTTTGTTCTTGCCCTCAGTTTCCACCCTAGCTCCCTGAAATCCTGCCTTGCATCCCTATTCCTCATTTTTTTGTGGTTAGCACTGCTGCCTCACAGCACCAGAGCCCCCGGTTCAATTCCCTCCCCGGGGCCGCGTCTGTGTGGGTTTCCTCCCACAGTCCAAAGACGTGCGTGTTAGGGTGAATTGGCCAAGCTAAATTGCTCCGTAGTGTTAGGTGACGGGGAATGGGGCTGGGTGTTTTGCTCTTCGGCGGGTCGGTGTGGACTTGTTGGCCCGAAGGGCCTGTTTCCATACTGTGGGGAATCTGATCTAAAGTTCTGGAATTTATATATTGAGGAACTGAAACCTGCAACCCACTCTAAAAGCAAAGCAGCGGTCCAGGTTTGTTCCAAATATTGCATCGGTTGCATGACACTATGATGTTTTGGTATTAATTCTGTGTCTTATGATCCTGCAGCACACCTACCGGCAGAAGAAGCAGCGCTCCAGAAGCCAGTGCATCCAAATACACCTGGGTGGGCGGGGTTTACGGCCTGCGTTCTGAAGGGGCGGGTCTTACGCGTCGCCTTGGCGGAGGAGGGGGCGGGACCAGGGTCAGGGGGCGTGGCCATCCAGAAGCCGGAAGTGTGCCCGCGGCCTGTTTCCTCCGCTGGAGCTTCGGCTGCAGCAAGTAAGGTAAAGCTTTATCAATATTTCCTTTTACAGAGTTTGTATTTAATAACCAGTAATGGCTACTCAATATCATCATAAAGTCCCAAAATGCAATTCATTTCAATCCATAGCAGATCAGCACTAAGAGTTAATTTTCTACGGGATTCAACAGCCTCAGCACTAAAATGGTCTCACAAGGGAACGGCTGTGAATGTTATCACTTGGTGTCCTGTTCACACAGATTCACTGATGCTGAGGCAAACGTTCTTAATTGCCTCACAGCATCCTGTTATCACTTGGTGAGCCCAGGTGTCCCTATCTTTAAGTTCTCTCCTCTTTCTGAGCCTTCCTGCCTGTTTATTTTCTAGTGCAGTAAATGTATTCAACAATTCAGCATTACATTTTAGTCTGAATGTTTAAAGACAAGTTTTAAGACTATATACTTTCTCACCCAGATGCCCACACCCTCATTCCTCCCTTTGATTGCACCGCGATCACTGAAAGAGAAGGCTAATCCAAACGAATGCCCTTCAAGGTGGTCCAGCCATCAACATCCTGCAGAGCAACACCACCAACTTCGCAGCTCATCTGGTCATATTTATCATCGTCATCGACACGTGTGGGTGAGCCATCGGATCGCAAAAGGAGCATCTTCTGGGGCAAATCTATATCACAAAGGGACCTCATAAGCCTAGCAATTAAATACCCAACAATACCAATACCGACAAACAAACATAGCTAAATTGATAAGCCAATTGTACCATGAGCCCAATCTGCAGTTTCCCCAACTGGTCCCTTCAGTCATTCTGTCAAGGAATGCCTGGATCTCTTCTTGTATCTGAGGAATATTGCCAGTGAGATCGGGAATGCTCATAGTGCATTTATCTTGGACAATGGTGCAGACCTCACCCTCCCGGGCGAGTATATAGTCTAAGGCATGCCGATTCTGCACAGAGTAAAGACACAGGTCTGATAATCCCTGTTAACTCTGTTCCAGAGCCTCTTTAGTCTTATTTCCAAAAATGGTCAGGCCACAAAAGAGGGAATTGCGGTTCTTTTAACTTGTCACTCCTGCCGATCCTTCCAACCTCAGGGTACTCTGGATTCCCCAGCCTATTGGGTGTCCTGTATTGTCACCCAGTCCCTTGGGATCCTTCCAGTTGGAGCAAGGTTGGCTGACACCGACCGCTGCATCCTCCTCAGATGGAGGTTCCATCGACTTGTCCACTGGCCAGGACAAGGTACTGTTGTGGGAACAAGGGCTCCGATGGTGACCTTATGAGGGACATCTTTGCCATCCAGGACAAGGAAATTGGTAGCTTTACCTTTACCTTAAGAAATAATAGTCTGGTTTGGTGTATATTAGGGAGAGTTTGTCAAAGTAGGTTACTGAAAGGTTACAGCAGGGGGTCTGGTCAGATCTACAGGAGTAAAGGGTCGACGTTTTAGATTAGATTACTTACAGTGTGGAAACAGTGATGAATAGATTGGAACTGGCAAGTAAGTCATCTCCCGATAGAGAGGAGTAACATACTACTGCCTCTGGGGTGAATAGCGTTCTGTGGGCCTGTATAAATACGTTGTTTGTGGATTTAGGAGTTTCCCCTATCAGTCCACACCACCCTGCCGAAGCGCAACCCACCCATACCCCTACACATCTACCCCTTACCGAACACTATGGGCAATTTACCATGGTCAATTCACCTGACCTGCACTTCTTTGGACCGTGGAAGGAAACCGGAGCACCCGGAGGAAACCCACGCAGACACAGGGAGAATGTGCAAACTCCACACAGTCAGTCGCCTGAGGCGGGAATTGAACCCGGGTCTCTGGCGCTGTGAGGCAGCAGTGCTACCACTGTGCCACCGTGCCGCCCACGGTGGCACAGAGGAGTCGCTTGAGCGTTGTAAAAATGGGCCAAGGGATTCGAGCACTCGCACTGTATGGAAGACAATGGTCTTCAGAATGCTGTTCACATTGGGCTCTCCCTTAGCTCTATTGTACATGGTCTTGGTGACAGTGTCAGATTCTGAAAAGAGAAAAGGCCGATAAATGTGCAAGGGAAGGGTTCCGTTCCAGGTCCATGTGCCGCATAAGGCCTGCTGTACCCCAGCCAGTGTTAGACCAGCTGTTTGTATACACAGACCCGAGGTATTGGAAAGTGATATTTCTCTTCACGGGGTCGGCAGTAGGGAGTCTGATGAATAGAATGGAATCGGGGACTGGAGACGGGGCAAGTAAGTCATCTCCCGATAGAGAGGAGTAACATACTACTGCCTCTGGGGTGAAGAGCGTTCTATGGGCCTGTATAAATAAGTTGTTTGTGGATTGAGGAGTTTCCCCTATCAGGATTCCCTTTTCTCGAGTCGGCCCGTCCTACAAAAAGGGATAATGTTCCTGGGCATATTTACCATAATAACAGGGTTGCTCATTTTTATCTTCATGAGGCTTGCGTCTGCAGGTCAAATTAAAAAAACATGGTAACGACATGATAACTGTCACTGATTTCTACTGTCCAGATGGACCATCTGGTCTTTCTGATGTAAGAGTCCATTGCAATAATCAATCTTCAACACGTTCCACTTGTCAAGGGCGCCTGGTCCGGTGCACTGGACGACATCTCCTCAGCATGGATGGTGGATAATCTCTGATCATTCCTGGTCGCATCCATAGTTAGTGGCTTTCCCCATCAGGATGTTGTACGTGATCAGAAAGGTGAGGAGATAAGCGATCCCCAAATGTCCCTCCTCTTAGTTCAAGTATCTGTAATAAGATTAACATTAGAACAACAGCAAAATTCAAAACCCAACTGGACAGGGTCCACTCCTTTTGTTGAGATCCAGGATTCTCTCCTCCTCTTCCCCCCTTTTGATTGGTGCGGTCAATCAATTTACAACGGTGCAGTTGGACCCAAGCTGAGCGCCCAGCGACTGGGACCGCCGAAGGGGTGGGAAGTAAAACATGGAAGGGGCCATCAACGAGGTTGGAGACCTTTGCCAGTCCAGTTCTTGACGAGCACCAACGAACCAGGTTCTACCCGTGACGAGGCTGAAAGGGAGGGAACATCGCTGTAGGCCGCACGCTCCTGGGAGTGAAAGGCACGCATAACATTAGTTAGAGCAAGAACATAACCAATCATTGCTTCGGTCATGTGGTGGACGTGGACTGAGAAGGGTGCCGAATCGTTCCAAGGGTACGGAGGCGGTGACCAGAGAGACTGCCGCTGGAGACAGTCATGTCTTGCCCGCAGATATGGATCGCATCTGGAATAAGGCCACAGGGATTAGCATAACCAGGAGAGGCCAGACTCGGCCATTAATTTGGCAAGTTTAGTCTTGCGTCTGGTTAAAACATTCAACAAGGCCGGCCGCCTGAGGATAAGCTCCATGCAGTTGCTGACAAATACAAAGCTGGGAACAGAGTTCTCCGTTAATATTACCTACAAAGTTGGTCCATTGACCGAGCTAATGCACGCAGGTATACTGAAGCAGGGAATTATTTCCTTAAACAAAATCTTCACCACAGTCTCAGCAGTAGCATGAAGAGGAGGGAAGGTTTCAATCCACTTACAAAAGACATCAACAATAAGCAAAACACATTTATAGCAACTCAACTCATTTCTCCAACTCAATGAAGTCCAGTTGAAGTGTTTCCAAGGGACCTCCAGCAAGGGAGTTCTCGTAGAGATACTTGAACTAAGAGGTGGGGGATCGCCTACCCATGGACCTGTTTGATCACGTACAACATCCTGATCGGGAAAGCCACTGACTGAGTATCGATGCGATCTGGAATGATCTGAGATTATCCTGGTGTCATTTGGTGCACCAGATCAGACGCTTTCAACATGGAGTCGCTTGAGTGATGGCGTGAGCTGCCAGAGGAAGTGGTGGGTGCTGATACGATGACAAGTTAAAAGGCCCCTGGATGGGCATATGAATATGAAGGGTTCAGATGGGTCAGGGTCAAGTGATGGCAAATGCGACTGGAGTCATAGAGATGTACAGCACAGAAACAGACCGAATCAACTGCACTTCATTGAGTTGGAGAAATGAGTTGAGTTGCTATAAATGTGTTTTGCTTATTGTTGATGTCTTTTGTAAGTGGATTGAAACCTTCCCTCCTCTTCATGCTACTGCTGAGACTGTGGTGAAGATTTTGTTTAAGGAAATAATTCCCTGCTTCAGTATACCTGCGTGCATTAGCTCGGTCAATGGACCAACTTTGTAGGTAATATTAACGGAGAACTCTGTTCCCAGCTTTGTATTTGTCAGCAACTGCATGGAGCTTATCCTCAGGCGGCCGGCCTTGTTGAATGTTTTAACCAGACTCAAGACTAAACTTGCCAAATTAATTGCCGAGTCTGGCCTCTCCTGGTTATGCTAATCCCTGTGGCCTTATTCCAGATGCGATCCATATCTGCGGGCAAGACATGACTGTCTCCAGCGACAGTCTCTCTGGTCACCGCCTCCGTACCCTTGGAACGATTCGGTCCAACCCGTCCTTGCTGACAAGATAGCCAACCCAATTTAGTCCCAGCTGCCAGCACCCGGCCCATATAGAGGCCAAGTGATGGCAAACGTAACTAGATTAATTTAGGATATCTGGGCAGGTTGGGCCAAAGGGTCAGTTTCCGTGCTGTGTGACTCTAATTGTCTTCAGTCGAAGCAGAAGTGTGATTGTGAAGGCTGGACTTTCAGAGCATGTTTTGCCCTGACTGGGACCAGAAGAGTTTGACTGAAGTGTGTCGGTGTTAATGCCTTGATGTCTCATTTTGCTCCCACCTTCCCAGGGTCGTTAACCATTTTGTGTCTGGTCCTTCCTCAAGAAGCTGCGTTGCAGGTTCACCCTGAATTGACACTTTTTTTTTGCTTCCCTAAATCAGACCTGCTCACTCTCAGCAGGATCCCAGTGTTGTTAAAGATATTAACTTTCAGGTGGAGGTATCCAAAATTCAGAGAGATGTCAGTCTTGACGTTTTTGCTTTTCTGCCCCTGTAAGATCCTGAATCAGCACCTTCAGGAGAATTAGATAGAGCAGAGTGAGAACAGAGGGGGAAGAGGGTGTGGGAGTGCTTTCAATTTTGTGGAACAACAAAAGAAAAGAATATTCCACACAAAATAGAATTGCTTGTTCTGAATTTCTACCCTGCACTGATAGTGATGACTTTTGTAATCTGTTTTTAACAGTGTATTTGAAGATCTGAAGACTGAAGCTTCAAAATCAACAGATGAAGGGCTGATGCCCGAAACATTGACTCTCCTGCTCCTCAGATGCTGCCTGACCTGTTGTGCTTTTCCAGCGGCACACTTTTCGACACTGACTCTCCAGCGTCTGCAGTCCTCACTTTGACGTCAATGTCTGACAGTCACTCAATCCATCGGGACCGCAATGATTTTCAACTATGATTCTGTGAGAAGGAGCAAAGCGTTTTGTTTCCTGTTTGAGTACGTTTTCAGCATCAGTGGGACTGAATGAGAGACCCTTCTGTTGCAGCGCTCTGAATGTTGAGCCTGAAACAGTTATACGGCCTGGGAAGAGGAATTCTCGGTGGGGAGGGGCTCCACACGCATTTGTGTGTAACTGAAGCTTCGGCCATGGAGAAACCCGAGGAATCCAGCCCTGTGGAGAAACGATGGAAGTGTGGCGACTGCAGGAAAAGCTTCTGTGTCCCGTCTGTCTGGAGACTCATCGGCGCAGCCACACCAGGGAGAGCCCGTTCCCCTGTCCCGTCTGCGGGAAGGGCTTCAGCACTTCCTCCACCCTGCTAACCCACCAGCGGATCCACACTGGGGAGACGCCCTTCAGCTGCCCAGTGTGCAGGAAGGCCTTCAGCGATTCCTCCACCCTGCTGAGGCACCAGCGGGTCCACACGGGGGAGAGGCCCTTCAGTTGCCCCGGGTGCGGGAAGAGATTTACCCAGGCCTCCAACCTGCTGACCCTCCAGCGGGTCCATACAGGAGAGAGGCCCTTCAGCTGCCCCCTGTGCGGGAAGGGCTTCACCAGCTCTACCAACCTCCAGAGGCACCAGGGAGTTCATGTACCATCGCAGAGGGATTGAAGGCACGATGGTTGAGTGCCAGTATCGACTGGACTACCAACCCAGTTCCAGGGGCTCCCGGGTTTGAATCCCACTGCAGCAGATGGTGCGATACAGGGTATGGGTTGAAATTGCCGAGTGAGACAACACTTCCTCCAGGTTAAGGCTGCACCAAGGATCCAATTACAAAGGGACAACTTGGTGGTCACCAATAGTAAAGAAGTGAGATAGGGGGGTGGTGGGGTAACGTGTGCGTTTTGACCTTGAACTGTTTAAAAAGCAGCTACTTTTTCTCTGCCTTTTTGCTGAGGGGGTTTGAAGCTGTAACAAAGTTGGATCTCAATAAAAGTTACCTGAATTTACCCCCGGCTCAGACTCTCATTGAAAGCTTTGAGCTCCAAGGTTTTTGTTTTAAAGCTGCTCATTTTTTTCAGCTTCCTGCACTAAGCTTCCAATGTGGCGTATCAGATGGATCAGTGAATGAGCAGCCAGTTTCGTTAGAAATTGGGAATTTTTCAGGAGTGCATAGTGTGTCATTTCATCGGCGTTGTAAAGTTTACTGGCAGCATTGGGAGGTGTGGGCTGTGCTCACTAGAAATGATGTGGAAGAGCCGGTGGTGGACTCGCCTGGATGAAGTTAAAAATCACACAACACCAGGTTATAGTCCAACAGGTTTATTTGGAAATGTGAGCTTTTGGAGCACTGCTGCTTCATCGGGTAGCTGTAGAGCAGGATCATAAGACACAGATTTTATACCAAAAGATCACAGTGTCATGCAACTGATAGCAATCTTGGTTTGTTCAATATATCCTGTTAAGTCTTTCACCTTTTAGAATGCGTTGCAGGTTTCAGTTCATTAATATGTAAATCCCAGAACATCTTTTGATTCACATTCTCAAGATGACTTCAGTTTTCTTTTTAAAAAAGTGACAACTCAGCCCAGACAGCCCCGATAAAGGTGTGAGGTTCGAGTCTGTCAATGTCCCAATTTTGAATCAGACTGGTTCTATTTCCAAAGTAGGAATTTATAAAATATTACATGGATTGACTGCCTGCAGACTGTGCACTTTTTGAGCAAAATTGAATGTATCTGCAAACATAATTCTGCCAATACAAATTTGCCCAAAAAGTGATATGTGAGTTTATGCATGAGTGCACATAAGAGTGTGATGGAGTATATGCCTGTGAGTGTGTTGGGAGTGTATGTGTGCGTGTCTGAGAGAGCACGTGTATATGAGTGAGGTATGAATAAAAGCAAGGGCTTGCATTTTGCTAAAGCAAGGACAGTCAGGACTTGTACAGTTAATGGTAGGGCCCTGTGTCATGCTGTAAGAGAGAGACATGGTGGGGTTCAGGTACACAGTTCTTTCAAAGTTGCTTCACTGCGAGACAGGGTGGTTAAGAAGGCATTTGGCATACTTGCCTTCATTGTTCACCACATTGAGTTAAGGAGTTGGGACATCATGTTGAGGTTGTACAGGATGTTGGTGAGGCCACTTTCAGAGTACTGAGTATGGTTCTCGTGTCCCTGTAATAGGAAGAATACTATTAGAGAGGGTTCGGTAAAGATTTATCAGGATGTTGCCAGGACTGGAGGGTTTGAGTTATAATGAGAGGCTGGGACCTTTTTCACTGGAGCACAGGAGGTTGGGGGGGGTGACATTATTGAGATTGATAAAATCATGAGGAGTGGAGGTAAGGTGAATAGCAAAGGCTCTTCCTGAGAGTTGGGGAGCTCAAGACTAGGGGGCATACTTCTTTAAAGTGAGAGGAGAGAGATTTAAAAGGAACCCGAGAGGCAACGTTTTGACAGAGGGCGGTTTACACGTGGAATGAACTTGTTGACGATGTGGTCAATGCAGGTACGTTTACAAAGTCTAAACGACATTTGGATGGGTACATGAATAGAAAGGTTTAGAGGGATTTGGGCCAAACGCAGGCAAGTGAGGCTAGTTTAGTTTGGGAACCCTGGTCGCCATGGATGAGTTGGACCAAAGGGTCTATTTCTGTGCTGTCTACCTCTCTGAACCAGAAGTGATCTTATTGAAACCAGTAGAATTCTGAAAGGGGCTTGACAGGATAGATGCAGATAAAACGCTCCTTTGTGGTGGGAGTCATAGAATCCCAACAATGTGGAAACAGGCCATTCAGCCCATCTATTCCACACTGGCCCTCTGAACAGCATCCCACACATACCCACCCCCTTACTCCATATTTCCCATGGCCAATCCACCCTCAGTTTCACATCCCTGGTCACTATGGGTAATTTAGCACAGCCTATCTACCCTGACCTCTACACCCTAATCTATAAATTACCTTCTCAAAAATGTAATTTAAATGTCAAGTTTTTCTCTAAGAAAAATGTTAGTCTGACAAAATTCGGGCGCAGACAGAATTCACATTTATTGTTAGAAAAGCTCTGCATTTGAATGACATTCTGGAGAAGGTAACAAAAAAGAAGTTCTGGGATTAACATACCAAAGAGCAGAAACCTATTCTAAAAGATGAAGGATTTAATCTAAAATTGTTTGATGTGTCATATTTCCATGACCCTAGACTCCTTTGGATATAAATTATGATCATGATCTCATTCTCCACAATTACCTAATGAAGGAGCGGCGCTCCAAAAGCTAGTGCTTCCAAACAAACCTGCTGGATTATAACCTGGTGTTGTGTGATGTTTAACTTTGTCCGTGGGAAACACATGAGTTGTGGGTCTGGTAAGAGTTCTTATTTTGTGATCTATTCCAAGTGAAATTTCTCCTCTGCACAGGCACGGGTGAACAGTTTGTTTTAGTGCTTTGTGCGAGATCGGGCTAGCAGCTTTTAAATCCTTATGTTAAACAGTTCAAGTAAACTGTCAATCAGCAATTATATTCCGAGAGTAGTACTTCCAGCTCTGGTAATCCTGTTGCATCAACAGAGAGGGAGAGTTTGTCACATCTAAAGAGCAGACAGAAAAGTTATTTCGCTTGTTGAGTCGGTTCCTCACTCAGATGAGACTGGATACTGCTTTTAATGGATCATAAATAAATGCTACAATGGAACACCTTAAATTCAAGGAATTTTGAAAGGGCAAACGAACAGTAACTTTGAACAGAAATGTTCTTCCATTTCCAACCTTGGTGAGCCAAATGAAGCATTTTTACTGATAGCTCCATAATCATGTTCCTGCTGGATTTTTTTCAGGGCAAACAATTTCTGGTGGGAGAAATTCTGCATCCTGGGAAGGCGGGGAAATGAGAAAAAAAAGCTGTTGAAAGCTTTGAACTGTGGGCCCACGAGCTCTCGTGGGAGCAGTGCATTTGCCAAAAACATTTCGGAGGAATTCTGTTTTCCTGTTGGACTGAAAATAGTTTCCCCACTGAACGTTAAACAGGTATTGAGAACATTGCGCATTATAGAGTGTGTTCCTGAGGACTGCCAACGTGAACCACACTTTGCAGGGAGAGGAAATTTCTCTGGATGGAATAGGTTGATGGAAGTCAACAATTGTCAGATTATTTCATGAAAATAACAGCTGGTATGGGGATCCCAGAAGAGGGGCGTCTGTAATGAGCACACAGAAACAAACCCTTCAGTCCAGGCCAACCAGATATCCTAAATTAATCTAGTGACCCATTTGCCAGCATTTGGCCCATATCCCTCTGAATTCTTCCTATTCATGTCCCCATCCAGATGCATTTTTTTCTTCGGAGAATACTTGGGTGAGAGCCAAGATATGCAATATCTCAATGTATAATAATGAAGCAGCTCATTTATTCTGAAATTATTTCAATTAGTTGGTCAATTGCCAAATAATAGCTGCATAACTGTTGTCAATATTGATACCCAGGAAAGCTATTTTGTTTAGTATATTTCCTTTGTAAAGATCTTATCCAAATTATAAAATGAATGTATTTTCATATGAAATAAAATTTGCAGTGTTTTATTAAATGGTTGAAAGTAACTTTGCACTTATATGCTCCATTTGGGTTTAAACATTGTGACTTAGATAAAAGTGATCTTTGCTGGGGGCATCTGAAGCTGTAACAATGTTGGGACACAATAAAGGTTACCTGAACGTTCTGCCGGACTCAGACTCTCATTGAAAGCTTAGAGCTCCAAGTGGTTTTTGTTTTAAAGCTGCTCATTTCTTGCAGCCTCCTGTACTAAGTTTCCAATGTTGTGTATCAGATGGAGCAGTGACTGAGTAGCTGGTTTCGTTAGAAGTTTAAATTTTTCGGGAGTGCAGGCACTGCATCGTTTCATCGGCAGTTTACTGGCAGCACTGGGAAGTATGGGTTGTGTTCATTAGGAAGGAGGTGGAAATACTGCTGTTAGACTAGGTGGGACAAGGTTTAAAAATCACAACACCGGGTTATAGTCCAACAGGTTTCTTTGGAAGCACTAGCTTTCGGAGTGCTGCTCCTTCATCGGGTAGCTGTGGAGCAGGATCATAAGACACAGAGTTAAGAGCAAAAGATCTGTGTCATGCAACTGATATGATATATTGACAAATATAGATTGCTATTAAGTCTTTCATCTTTTAGAATGGGTTGCAGGTTTTATTTCATTAATGTGTAGATCGCAGAACTATTATTAAGTCGTATTCTCAAGATCACTTAAGGTTTTTTTTAAAAACAGGTGACAGCTCAGCCCAGACAATGCATGAACGGTGAGTCAGTATCCCAATCTTAAATCAGACTGGTTCTATTTCGAAACTAGGAATTTATAAAATATTATATGGACTGACTACCTGCATGTTGTGCGCTTTTTGTGCAAAATTGAATATATCTGTAAATATTATTCTGCAAATGCACCCCATCGTTATATGTGTGTGCGCGCGTGTGTGTGTGCACATGCTTTGTAAATGGAGTGTGATGGAGGAGAAGCCTGTGAGAGGGTGTGTGTACATCTGAGAGAGAGCGTACGTATGAGAGAGATATAGATAAAAGTGAGGGGTTGCATTTTCCTAAAATAAGGGCAGGACTTGTACAGAGGGATATGGGGGGGGGGGGGGGGAAAGAGAGGGAGGGGTTCAGGTACATACTTCATTGAAAGTTGCATCACTGGTTGGAAGGGTGCTTCACAAGGCATTCAGCCCACTTACCTTATTTGTTCACACCATTGAATAAAGGAGTTGGGACATCATTTAGAAGTTATACAGGATGTTGGTGAAGCCACTTGGAGAGTACTGAGAACGCTTCTGGTGGCCCTGTAATAGGAAGAATACTATTACAGAGGGTTCAGTAAAGATTTACCAGGATGTTGCCAGGACTGGAGGGTTTGAGTTATAAGGAGAGGCTGAGACTCTCTTCACTGGAGCACAGGAGGTTGAGGGGTGACCTCATTGAGATTGATATAATCATGAGGGTTCTAGGTAACATGAGCATCAAAAATAGCGAGGACCCTGCACGGTTATGTCAAGTGACTGGGGGGGGGGGGGGGGGGGTTGAAATTGTGGCATTTGGACACTTTAAATCCATCAGGAACAGCATCTCCATAGAGCATACTGTGCATATCAGGTGAGGTGCCAGAAGACTGGAGGTTGGCTAATGTGGTGCCACTGTTTAAGAAGGGTGGTAAGGACAAGCCAGGGAACTTTAGACCAGTGAGCCTGACATCAGTGGTGGGCACATTGTTGGAGGGAATCCTGAGGGACAGGATGTACATGTATTTGAAAAGGCAAGGACTGATTAGGGATAGTCAACATGGCTTTTTGTGTGGGAAATCATGTCTCACAAACTTGATTGAGTTTTTTGAGGAAGTAACAAAGAGGATTGAGGAAGGCAGAGCAGTAATGTGATCTATATGGACTTCAGTAAGGCGTTTGACAAGGTTCCCCATGGGAAACTGATTAGCAAGGTGAGATCTCAAGGAATACAGAGAGAACTAGCCATTTGGATACAGAACTGGCTCAAAGGTAGAAGACAGAGGGTGGTGGTGGAGGGTTGTTTTTCAGACTGGAGGTCTGCGACCAATGGAGTGCCACAAGGATCGGTGCTCGGTCCTCTATTTTTGTCATTTACATAAATGACTTGGATGCGAGCATAAGAGGTACAGTTAGAGGGAGAGGCTGAACAGGCTGGGGCTGTTTTCCCTGGAGTGTCAGAGGCTGAGGGCTGACCTTATAAAGATTTACAAAATTATGAGAGGCATGGACAAGATAAATAGACAAAGTTTTTTCCCTTGGGTTGGGGAGTCCAGAACTAGAGGGCATAGGTTTAGGGTGAGAGGGGAAAGATATAAAAGAGACCTATGGGGCAATTTTTTCACACAGAGGGTGGTACGTGTATGCAATGAGCTGCCAGAGGAAGTGGTGGAGGCTGGTACGAATGCAACAATTAAGAGGCATTTGAATGGGTATATGAATAGGAAAGGTTTGGAGGGATGTGGGCCAGGTGTTGAGGGGCGGGACTAGATTGGGTTGGGATATCTGGTCGGCATGGACGGGTTGGACCGAAGGGTCTGTTTCCATGCTGTACACTTCTGACTCTATGCTGGTTCAGCAAAAGCCGCGCATGCTCTGTCTACAGAAACAGTGCAAACCCTTCTTCAAATGGACCAATGAGAAGCCAGACAAGGAGCCTGGTCCTCCTGCCAATCAGAACTCCCCAATTGTCTGAATGCGGAAGATGGATCATCAGGTTCTGAAGCTGCTGCTTCTCTCCAAATGAAGATCGAGCTTCACCTCAGACTGCAACTTCCTTCCTCTATCCGCCATCTGTGAGTACGGCACTGTCTTTACCATTTCATTTTTTCATTCTGGGGTTAAATTGTTGACTTGCAGCAACTGAAAAGAAAGCGAGTGAATCCAGGGAGGGGACAGAGTCGGGAAACGTTGGTCCAGGTCTGTGTCTCAATTGGCAAACGCACAGCAAATGCAGTCCCACAGTGTGAAGTTATAACCTTGGTTATGAAAAAATAACTGCCAAAAGGAGGTACGTTGTTCAAATGGTGACATATTGGGATGGGGAGAAAGTGAGGACTGCAGATGCTGGAGATGAGAGTCGAAAAGTGTGGCACTGGAAAAGCACAGGAGGTCAGACAGCATCCGAGGAGCAGGAGAATCGACGTTTCAGGCACGAGCCCTTCCTCAGAAATGATGTGTGGACGTAAAAAGTGGCCTCAGCATCCTTCCACACCAGTCACTGCCAGTTGTCAGACGGATGCAGCAAGCAATCAGCAAGGCAAGAGGTATATTAGCAAGAGGAATTGATTTCAGAAGTAGGGATGTCTTCCTGCAGTTAGGGGGACATTGAATATATTCAAGGCTGAGTTCATCTGATTTTGGAACAACCATGAAGTGGATGTTTATGGGGGAAGGCAAGTAAAATGGTTTTAAGACCAGTACAGAACAGTTAGAGTCATACAGCACAGAACAGACCCTTTAACCCAACTAGTCCATGCTGACTATATTCACAAACTAAACTAGTCCCACCTGCCTGGGTTTGGCCCATATTCCTCTGAACCTTTCCTATTCATGTACTTATCCAAATGTCTTTTAAATGTTGTTACTCAACCTGCATCCACCATTTCCTCTGGACATTCATTCCACACAAACCACTGTTTAAAAAAAAGGTGCTCCTTATGTGTTTTTTAAAATCTTTCTCCTCTCACCTTAATTTGCAGCCTAATCTTGAAACGACACATGCCAATCACCTTATCTACGCCCCTCATGGTTTTGTAAACCTCGATAAAGAGAGCAATGAACCTTACAGCACAGGAACAGGCCCTTCAGCCCTCCAAGGCTATGCTGATCGAGATACTCTATCTAAACCTGCCGCATATTTTCTAAGGATCTGTATCCCTCTGCTCCCTGCCGATTCATGTCTCTGTCTAGATACATCTTAAATGACGCTATCGATCCCACCCCTACTGCCTCCACTGGCGATGCATTCGAGGCGCCCGCCACCCTGTGTAAAGAACTTTTCATGTATATCTCCCTCAAACCTTTCCCCCCTCACTTTGAACTCGTGACCCTGAGTAATTAAGTCTTCCCCTCTGGGAAAATAATTCTTACTATCCATCCCTGTTTACACCCCTCATGATTTTTAGGCCTCAATCAGGACCCCCCCCCCCCCCCCGCAACCTCCTTATTTCCAATGAAAATAATCCTAATCTACTCAATCTCTCCTTATAGCTCGCGCTCTCCATAACAGGCAACATCCTGGTGAACCTCCTCTGCACTCTCTCCAAAAGTATCCACATCCTTTTGGAAATCTGGCGATTGGAATTGTACGCAGTATTCCAAATGCGCCAAACCAAAATCTTATATAACTTTAACATGACCTGCCAGCCCTTTTACTCAATCCGTCCGATGATGGAACACGTGTTGTATACTGCCTTGACCACTCTACTGACATGCGTTGCCACCTTCAGAGAACAATAGACCTGAACACACAGATCTCTCTGTACATCAATTTCCTCTAGGACCTTTCCATTTACTGTATAGCTCACTCTTGAATTGCATCTTCCAAAATGCATCACCTTGCATTTGTCTGGATTGAACTCCATCTGCCATTTCTCTTCCCAACACTCCAATCTACATTCTGCGGTATCGTCTGACAGTCCCCTTCACTATCTGATATTCCATCAATCTGAATGTCATCTGCAAACTTGCTAATGAGGTACCCAATACCTTCACCTTTCAACCTCCTGTGCTCCAGTGAAAAAAGTCCCAGCCTACCCACCAATAGGTGTGAATTCTGTCTGGGTCCCAATGTCGAGTCAGCCTGACATTTTTGATAGAAAAGCTCTGCATTTAAATTACGTTCTTGAGAAAGTTACTGAAAACAGGTTCTGGGATTAACATACCAAAGAACAGAACCCCATTCTAAAAGATGAAAGATTTAATCTAAATTGTTTAATGTATCACATCGCCATGAACTGGACTCTATTGGCTATAAATAGTCTAATCATGATCTTATTCCCCACAACCACCTGAAGCAGCAGCAGCAGCACTTCAGAGTGCCAGAGATCCGGGTTCAATTCCCACCTCGGGCAACTGTCAGTGTGGAGTTTGCACATTTTCCCAGTGTCTGCGTGGGTTTCCTCCCACAGTCCAAAGATGTGCAGGTTAGGTGAAGTGGCCATGCTAATTTGCCTGTAGTGTTAGGTGAAGGGGTAAATGTTGGGGAATGGGTCTGGGTGGGTTGCTCTTCGAAGGGTCGGTTTGGGCTGAAGGGCCTGTTTCCACACTAAGTAATAAAATCTAAAATAAATCTAATCGCTCTGAAAGTTAGGGCTTCCAAACAAACCACGTTATGGCAGCGGCGGGAGGTGTGTATTATATTCACTAAAAACAGTTAAGCAGTTAGATAACACGTTCGAGTGGGAAGTGTGCATAACATGATCTCACAACTTCTATACTCAATGCTATGAGCAATGAAGGAAAGCAAACCAAACGCCGCCTTCACTACTCTGTCCACCTGAGACTCCAGCACTCCAAGGTTTCTTTATTCTGCAACACTCCCCTAAACTGTGTCAGTCCTGCCTGGATCGCTTGACCAAAATGCAAATCTCTAATTTCTCTAAATTAAACTCCAAATGACACTCCTCGGTTCATCAGCCGATCCCATAAATTCCAATTTATAGTGAACTCTTTCCTCTCTTATTCCCTGGAAGCTAAAAATCTCCATCCCACACTCACTCCCTCCATTTTCACTTTGCTTCTAGCAGAAGAATGTAACTGAGAAACTTATCAGCCACGATTGAATGGAATGAGCAGACCTGGTGGCCTAATTTCTGCTCCTATGTCTTGTGGTCTCTTGCTATCCTGGACACCGAGAGAATTGGGACCAGCATTGAACCGATCATGACTGGTTATGGACCTACCTGCATCTAGGTGGATGGGCTGGAACTTTTTCACTGGCGCATAGGAGGTGGAGATGTGACCTTATCAAGGTTTATAAAATCATGAGGGGAGAGATGAGGTGAACGACGGGTGTCCTACCCCTAGGGTTGGGGTTTCAAGATTAGGGAGCAAATTTTGATGGTGACAGGAGAAAGATTTTAAAAAGACTTGAAGGGCACAATTTTTTTATACAAAGTGGTGCACATGCGGACTAAATGTCTAGGGGAAGTGATGGATGCAGGTACAGTAACGACGTTTAAAAGACATTTGGATAAGTTCAGGAATATGAAAGGTTTGGAGGGATATGGGCCAAAACACTGGCAGGTGGGACTGGTTTAGTTTGAGAACATAGTCAGCATGGACTAGTTGGACTGAAGGGTCTGTTTCTGTGCTGCATGGCTCTGTAACTCGGTCCTATACTAGTCTTAAAACCATTTTCTTGCCTTCCCCATAAACATTCACATAAAAATCAGATGAACTCAGCCTTGAATATATTCAATGACCCCCTAACTGAAGGAAGAAATCCCCACTTCTGAACTTAATTCCTCTTACTAATACACCACTTGCCTTGCTCATTGCCTGCTGCACCTGTCTGACAACTGGCACGGAAGGACACTGATGCCCCTCTGAACATCCATGCATCATTCCTGATGAAGGGCTCGTGCCCAAAACTTCGACTGTCCTACTGGTCGGATGCTGCTTGACCTGCTGTGCTTTGCCAATTGTGGTCTTCTCTACATCGGGGAAAGCGAGCGTAAACTTGGGGAACTGAGCATCCCAGCTGGGTCCGCGGAGGCTGAGCGGACTTCCCATTTTAATGCCCCTTCCCACTCCCCTTCTGACATGACTATCTTTGGCTTCCTCCATTACCACAACAAACCAAACCACAAATTGGAGGAACAAAACCTCATCTTCTGTCTGAGTAGTCAACAGCCCGGAGGACTCAACACAGTTCTCCAGACCCACAGCAGTGTGGTTGAGGGCAAACAGCACAAGGATTAAACACACAGTGAGGGGCAAACAGCACAAGGATTAAACACCCAGTGAGGGGTAAACAGCACAAGGATTAAACACACAGTGAGGGGTAAACAGCACAAGGATTAAACAAACAGTGAGGGGCAAACAGCACAAGGATTAAACACACAGTGAGGGGGAAACAGCACAAGCGCCAGTAAAAGCAGATGGAAAGTGAGTGTAAAATGTCACTATGACAGGACAGGCCCCACATTCCTTCCCCTCCGTCCCCCACAACCTGCCTCACCTTTCACCTCCCGGGCCCAGTACCTTCCAGGTGGCCCCATAGTTGACACAGGGGCCGCCCCACGACCAGTAGAACTCCACCACCCAGGCGGCCGACGAGTTCCCAAGCAGGCCCTTAACCCCATCCGCCTCCAGAATGCTCACCGGCTCCTACCTGCTGTACAGCCGGCCGGTGTGGCCGTGACACAGCAGCTGCGCCAGGAAGGCGGCGGTGCCCAGTGACGGGTGTCTGCCCCGGGCCGCACGGCGCCATTTTCCTAACGGCCGCCCTCCCGCCGCTTCCCCGCTCGAGCGACTTCTCCTCCCAACCGCCTTCGCCCCCGCGTGACGTCTGCACGGGGGGGGGGATGGGCGGGGCCGGGGGAGCCTCACCGTCACCAAGCAACAGCCACCTCGCGCTACAACTGCTCATTCACAAAAACAAACTCTCCTGTCTCGCTCTGCAGCTGCAGGGGGGACACTGCCACGTTTCCAGGAGCCCTGTCTACATTGGGAAAGCTCACGGCTCAATTTAAACAGATATTCCGACATCTAACGGAACGGCGTCATATCTAAAGGGGGCAATCTGCATTTTAAAGGGACATGGACATTTTAACGGGCGACTTTTGCAAATAAAGAGGTTTAAATGGACAAGATTACATTTCAAAGGGATGTGGCACATTCAAAGGGATATCTTCATATGTAAAGTCACGCAGTTATATCTAAATGAATCTACATTTCGAAGAGACGTTGCCCTATTTATAAGTAGAGACAATAGGTGTGAATTCTGTCTGTGTCCCAATGTTGAGTCAGACTGACATTTTTCTTAGAAAAGCTCTGCATTTAAATTACATTCTTGAGAAGGTAATTTATAGATTCGGGTGTAGGTTAGGGAGAATTGGCTGTGTGAAGTTACCCATAGTGACCAGAGATGTACAGGTTAGGGTGGCTTGGCCATGGAAATATGGAGTAAGGGGTTGGATATGGCTGGGATACTGTTCAGAGGGCCAGAGAGGAATAGATGGGCTGAATGGTCTGCTTCCACATTGTTGGGATTGTATGACCCTCCCCATAAAGTGTCCATTTTATCTACATCTATCCTGTCAAGCCCCTTTCAGAATTCTACTGGTTTCAGTAAAGATATGCAGCACAGAAACAGACCCTTCGGTCCAATTGGTCCATGCCGACCAGGATTCCAAACTAAACCAGTCCCACTTGCCTGCATTTGGCCCATATCCCTCTAAACCTTTCCATTCATGTACCCATCCAAATGCTGTTTAAACGTTGTAAATGTACCAGCAACTACCACATCATCAGTAAGTTCATTCCACATACAAAGCCACCCTCTTTCAAAATGTTGCCCCTCCGCTTCCTTTTAAATCTCTCTCCTCACCTTAAGTAATATGCCCCCAAGTTTTGAGCTCCCCGATGCTAAGCAAGAGCCCTTTGCTATTCAGCTTACCTCCACTCCTCATTTTATCAATCTCAATGATGTCACCCCCTCACCTCCTCTCCTCCAGTGAATAAAGTCCCAGCCTCTCCTTATAACTCAAACCCTCCAGTCCTGGCAACTTCCTGGTAAATCTTTACCGAACCCTCTGTGATAAGAATACTTCTGATTACAGGGCCATCAGAACTGTACACAGTACTCTGAAAGTGGCCTCACCAACATCCTATACAACCTCAACATGATGTCCTAACCCCTGTACTCAATGGTGTGAACAATGAATGCTATGCTGCTAAATGCCTTCTTAACTGCCCTGTCAATCAGTGATGCAACTTCTAACGAACTATGTACCTGAACACCACTCCCCCATGTCTGTCTGTTCTATAATATGACCCATCACACTCACTTTACCAAGCATGTACACACTCTCACGCACAAACTCACATGCACCCACACACAATTCTATGGGGTGAATTTGTATTGGCAGAATTATATTTGCAGATGTATTCAATTTTGGTCAAAAAGCACACAATTTCCAGGCAGTCAATCCATGTAATATTTTATGAATTTGGAAATAGAACCAGTCTGACTCAAGATTGGAATACTGTCAGACTCAATTCTCAGGAAGAAAGTGAGGACTGAAGATGCTGGAGATCAGAGCTGAAAAGGTGTTGCTGGAAAAGCGCAGCAGGTCAAGCAGCATCCAAGTAGCAGTAGAATCGACGTTTCGGGCATGAGCCCTTCTTCAGCCCTTTCCTGAAGAAGGGCTCATGCCCGAAACGTCGATTCTCCTGCTCCTTGGATGCTGCCTGACCTGCTGTGCTTTTCCAGCAACACATTTTCAGACTCAATTCTCACATCTTTAAATGCATTGTCTGAGCTGAGATGTCATCTTATTTATAAAACCTAAAGTCATCTCAAGAATGTGACTTAAAAGATGTACTGGCAGTTACACATTCATGAACCAAAACCTGCACCCATTCGAAGAGATGAAAGACTTGACAGCAATCTAGGCTTGTTCAATATATTCCATCAGTTGCATGATACTGATCTTTTGATATACATTCTGTGTCTTACAATGCGGCTCCACAGCTACCCGATGAAGGAGCAGCACTCAGAAAGCTAGTGCTTCCAAATAAACCTGTTGGACAACAACCTGGTATTGGGTGATTTCTTTTTATCAACCCAGACTAATACCGACACCTCCACATCATTTCTAGTGAACACAGCCCACACCTCCTGGTGCTGTCAGTAAACTTTACAATGCTGATGAAACAACGCAGTACCTGAAAGATTTACAATTTCTCACGATACTCGCTTCTCATTCACTGCTCCATCTGATACATGACATTGGAAACTCAGTGCAGGAGGCTGAAACGAAGGAGCAGCTTTAAACTAAAAACGTCTTCCAGCTCAAAGCTTTCAATGAGAGTCTGAGCCCGGCGGTAAGTTCAGGTAACCTTTATTGTGACTCAACTTAGTTACATCTTCAGATTCCCCCCTGCAAAAAGGCATAGACAAAGTAGCTGCTTTTTAAACAGCTCAAGATCAAAGCCCACACATACCCCACTGTCTTTACTATTGGGCAGCACCAGGTTGTAATTGGATCCTTGTTACAGCCGTAATCCGGAGGAAGTATTGCCTCACTCAGCAATTTCAACCCATACCCTGTATCCTGGTAAGTTTCTCCCTGCTCATTTGCCAGTGGGGAGAGGGCAGTGTAGAGTCAACCAGACTGCTGTGGGTCTGGAGTCATGTGTAGGCCAGACCGAGTGAAGGATGCAGATGGAATGACTGAATGAATACTCTCCCACAATGGCGGTTCCCTTTCCTAACAAGGGAGAGAGTGAATCAGATGGGGGCTTTCTCCCCCGCACCACCCACTCCCTCT
The DNA here is from genome assembly GCF_037043375.1 of Chiloscyllium plagiosum. NCBI lineage: Eukaryota > Metazoa > Chordata > Chondrichthyes > Orectolobiformes > Hemiscylliidae > Chiloscyllium > Chiloscyllium plagiosum. The sequence continues at coordinate 19,151,376 of NW_028270165.1, read as the reverse complement.
GCCATCTGTCGTGGTGGGATTCAAACCCGGTAGTCCCCGGAACCGGATTGATAGTCCAATCGATAATGGCACTCGGCCGTCACTCCTTCAATCCCCCTGCGATGGCACGTGAACTCGCTGGTGCTTCCGCAGGTGGGAGGAGCGGGCGAAGCGCTTCCCGCACTGAGAGCAGGTGAACGGCCTCTCCCCGGTGTGGATCCGCTGGTGCCTCAGCAGGGTGAAAGATGTGCTGAAGGCCTTCCCACACTCGGGGCAGCTGAAGGGCCTCTCCCCCGTGTGGACCCGCTGGTGGGCCAACAGGGTGAAAGATGTGCTGAAGGCCTTCCCGCACTTGGGGCAGCTGAAGGGCCTCTCCCCCGTGTGGACCCGCTCGTGGCTCCGCAGGTGGGAGGAGCAGATGAAGCCCTTCCCGCACTGAGAGCAGGTGAATGGCCTCTCCCTCGTGTGGATGCGCTGGTGGATCAGCAGGGTGGAGGAAGTGCTGAAGGCCTTCCCGCACTCAGGGCAGGTGAACGGCCTCTCCCCCGTGTGGACCCGCCGGTGGGCCAACAGGGCAGAGAAAAACATGAAGGCCTTCCCACAATCTGGGCAGCTGAAGGGCCTTTCCCCTGTGTGGTCCCGCTGGTGGGAGTAATGTCTGAAGGCCTTCCCGCAGTCGGTGCAGGGGAATGGCCTCTCCCCGGTGTGACTGCGCCGATGAATCTCCAGGGCAGACGGGAAACGGAAGCCTTTCCCACAGTCGCCACACTTCCACGGTTTCTCCACGGGGCAGGATTCCTCAGGTTTCTCCATGGATGAAGCTTCAGCCACACACAATCGAACTTCCAGCCCCTTCCTGTCGTGAATTCCTCTTTCCAGGTCGTATAGCTGCTACACGCTCCACGCACAGTGCGCTGCAACAGTGGGGTCTCTCGTCCAGTCCCAGTGATGCTGAAAACATACTCACTCAGTCAGGAACCAAAAAGCTTTGATCCCTCTCAGAGAAATCAGTCGAAAATCGTTGCGGTCCTGGTGGACTGAGTGACTGTCAGACATTGACAGCGAAGTGAGGATCGCAAATGCTGGAGAGTCAGTCGAAAAATGTGGCACTGGAAAAGCACAGGGATGTCAGACAGCATCCGAGGAGCAGGAGGGTCAATGTTTTGGGCATAAGCCCTTCATCTGTTGATTGAGAAACTTCCGCCATCAGATCTTCAAATACGCTGTAAAAAGAGATTACAAAAGCCATCACTGTCAGTGCAGGGTAGAAATTCTGAACAAGCATTTCTACTTTCTGTGGAATATTCTTTTCTTTTATTATTCCACAAAATGGAAAGCACCATCCCACTCTCTCTCCCCCTCTAACTAATTCCCCTGCAGGCGCTGATTCAGGATCTTACAGGGGCAGAAAAAGCAAAAACATCAAGACTGACATCACTCTGAATTTTGATACCACCACCTGAAAGTTAATATCTTTCACAACATTGGGATCCTGCTGAGAGTGAGCAGGTCTGATTTTGGGAAGCAAATACAATGTGTGTCAATTCAGGGTGAACCTGCCACGCAGCTTCTTGAGGAACAACCAGACACAAAATGGTTAACATCCCTGGGAAGGGGAAGCAAAATGAGACATCAACGTCTTAACACCGACACCAGAGAGAAATTGAATATACTGACACGGCAAACATTAGTGGAAAGCCAGAGTCATAGAGGTATACAGTACAGAAACAGACCCTTCGGTCCAACTCGTCTGTACCGACCAGATATCGTAAATCAATCTGGAACCGTTTGCTCACACGTGGCCCATAGCTGGGGTCATCCCTACCCCCCCTGTCCTGAGACCTTGATGCCTCCAAGCTGACCTTCAAAGGTTCAGTTTTTCCCTCCATTCTTTCTCAGTTGTCTTTTGTAAGTTTTGAAAACTTTCCCAATCCTCCGAGTATAGGATTTGGGCAGTTGTGTTGTCGCAGTACAGGACATTGGTTAGGCCACATTTGGAACATTGCGCACAATTCTGGTTTCCTTCCTATCAGTAAGATGTTGTGAAACTTGAAAGGGCTCAGAAACATTTACAAGGATATTGCCAGGGTTGGAGGATTTGAGCTAAAGGGAGGCTAGGGCTGTTTTCCCTGGAGCGTTGGAGGCTAAGGGGTGACCTTATAGAGGTTTATAAAATCATGAAGGGCATGGATAGGATAAATAGGCAAAATCTTTTCCCTGCGGTGGGGGGAAGGGGAGGTCCAGAACAAGAGGGCATAGGTTTAAGGTGAGGGGGGAAAGAAACAAAAGAGATCTGAGGGGCAACCTTTTCACAGAGGGTAGTAAATGTATAGAATGAGCTGCAGGAGAAAGTGGTGGAGACTGGTACAATTGCAACATTTAAAAGGCATCTGGATGGGTATATATGAATGGGAAGAGTTTGGAGGGATATGGGCTAGGTGCTGGCAGATGGGACTAGATTGCGATGGGATATCTGGTCGGCATGGACAAGTTGGACCGAAGGGTCTGTTTCCATGCTGTATATCTCTATGACTAGTTGGACTTAAGGGTCTGTTTCTGTGCTGTATGACTCTGGAGCTGTTCTGTACTGGTCTTAAAATCATGTTCTTGCCTTCCCCCACAAACATTCATTTCTTTGTTGTTCAAAAATCAGATGAACTCAGCCTTGAATATATTCAATGACACCCTAACTGCAGGAAGGCATCCCCACTTCTGAACTCAATTCCTCTTGCTCATATACCACTTGCCTTGCTGATTGCTTGCTGCACCTGTCTGACAACTGGCAGTGACTGGTGTAGGAGGACGCTGGGGCTCCTTTGTCCATCCACACATCACTCCTGATGAAGGGCTCGTGCCCAAAAAGCCAACTGTCCTGCTCCTCAGATGCTGCCTAACCTACCGTGCTCTTCCAGTACCACACTTTTTGACCCTGATCTCCAGCATCTGCAGTTCTCACTTTCTCCACATCCAATTACATCTCCATTTAAACAATGCACTTCCTTTCTACTTTTTTTTTCCCCACAGCAAAGGCTATAACTTCATATTGTGGTACTGCATTTGCCATGTGTTTGCCAGTTGTGGTCTTCTCTATATCGGGGAGAGCGAGCGCAAACTTGGGGAATGGTTCACTGAGCATCATATCTGGGTCCACAGAGCTGACCAGCGTTCCCAGTCACCACCCATTTCAATTCCCCTTCCCACCCCCTTTCTGACATTACCATCTTTGGCCTCCTCTATTGCCACAACGAATCAAACAGCAAACTGGAGGGACAACTCTCATCTTAATAGAGAAGGAAGTAAGCAATAAATAATAGACCCCGACAAGAGTGCTGAGGAAAAAAGGGACCTTACTGTCCAAGTTCAGAGATCCCCAAAGGTATCAGTACAAGTAAAACGGGGAATGAGGAAGGCAGCTGGATGGGTATGTGAATAGGTGGGGTTTAAAGGGATATGGGCCAAGTGCTGATAAATAAGATAGATTAATTTCAGATATCTAGTCAGCATGGATGAGATGGACTGTTTCTGTGCTGTACAGCTCTATGGCCATCCACTTCATTTTGAAATGTTTGCACTACCACTTGGAACATCCTGTTAGGGTTTAGAGATTGCCAGGTCCTGACATCTCCTTCCTCATGTCTCCTATGTATTTTAAATCAAAAATACCATTTGTATGTTCCTGGGTTAGTACTTTAAATACACAGACACATACAATATAATCAGAGTTTCTACTCGGTAGAGACAGTGATGATTTATTTCAACTTGCTAACAGGTATCAGAAGGGGAGGATCTGCAGACAGAAATCTTGGAAGAAATTCCATAACAAGATCTGACAGGGTCACTCAATATCATTGGGGGGTTGAATCTGGAAAGAGAAATCCATTCGACCTGCTTCAAAGAGGAACTACCAGTGAACTGAGCTTTAACTGGTTACACAGAATAAGTGTGTGTGTCCCAGTGAACTGACAATGGGAAGGAGCTTTAACCAGTTACACAGACAGAGGGGCTGGGGCATTTATTTTACCCCTGGAGCATCAGAGCCTGAGGGGTGACCGTAGAGAGGTTTATAAAATCATGAGGGGCATAGATAGGGCAAATAGCCTAGGTCTTTTCCGCCCAGGGTGGGGGAGTCGAAAACTAGAAGGCATAGGTTTAAGGTGAGAAGGGAAAGATTTGAAAGGGACCTAAGGGACAACTTTTCATGCAGAGGGTTGTGCATGTATGGAATGAACTGCCAGAGGAAGTGGTGGAGGTGGGTACAATTGCAATGTTTAAGAGGCATTTGGTTGGGTATATGAATAGGAAGGGTTTGGAGGGATATGGCCTGGGTGCTGCCAGGGGGAATTAGATTGGATTGGAATATCTGGTCGGCATGGATGAGTTGGACCGAAGGGTCTGTTTCTGTGCTGGTTATGCTAATCCCTGTGGCCTTATTCCAGATGCGATCCATATCTGCAGGCAAGATACGACTGACTCCAACTGAGAGTCTCTCTGGTCACCGCCTCCGTACCCCTTGGAACGATTCGGCTCCCTTCTCAGTCCACTTCCACCACATGACCGAAGCAATGATTGGTTGTGTTCTTGCTCTAACTAATGTTATGCGTGCCTTTCACTCCCAGGAGCGTGCGGCCTACAGCGATGTTCCCTCCCTTTCAGCCTTGTCACGGGTAGAGCCTGGTTTGTTGGTGCTCATCAAGAACTGGACTGGCAAAGGTCTCCAACCTCGTTGCGATGGCCCTTTCCAGGTTTTACCTCCCACCCCTACGGCGGTCACAGTCGCTGGGCGCTCAGCTTGGGTCCAACTGCACCATTGTAAATTGATTGACCACACCAATCAAAAGTGGGGAAGAGGAGGAGAGAATCCTGGAATCTCAACAAAAGGAGTGCACCCTGTCCAGTTGGGTTTTTGAATTTTGCTGTTGTTCTAATGTTAATCTTATTACAGATACTTGAACTAAGAGGAGGGACATGTGGGGGAATCGCTTATCTCCTCACCTTTCTGATCACATACAACATCCTGATGGGGAACGCCACTAAGTATGGATGCAACCAGGAATGATCAGAGATTATCCACCGCCCATGCTGAGGAGATGTCGTCCAGTGCACCGGACCAGACGCCTTTGACGTGTGGAACGTGATGAAGATTGATTATTGCAATGGACTCTTACATCAGAAAGACCAGATGGTCCATCTGGACAGTAGAAATCAGTGGGAGTTACCATGTCGTTACCATTTTTTTTTATTTTACCTGCAGACGCAAGCCTAGTGAGGATAAAAATGATCAACTCAGGAACACCATCCCTTTTTGCAGGTCGGGCCAACTTGAGAAAAGGGAAGCCTGATAGGAGAAACTCCTCAATCCACAAACAACTTATTTATACAGGTGCACAGAACGCTATTCACCCCAGAGGCAGTAGTATGTTACTCCTCTCTATCAGGAGGTGACTTACTTGACCCATCCCCAGTCCCCGATTCCATTCTATTCGTCAGAATTCCTACTGCCAACCCTGTGAAGAGAAATATCACTTTCCAATAGCTCCGGTCTGTGTATACAAACAGCCGGTGTAACACCGGCTGGCGTACAGTAGGCCTTATGCTGCACATGGACCTGGAAAGGAACCCTTCCCTTGCGCATTGAAAGGCCTTTTCTCTTTTCAGAATCTGATACTGTCACCAAGACCATGTACAATAGAGCTAAGGGAGAGCCCAATGGGAACAGCATTCTGAGGACCATTGTCTCCCATACAGTGCGAGTGCTCGAGTCATTTGGCCCATTTTTTTTTAAAACAGAGCTCAAGCAACCCCTCTTGCAAAACGTCAACCCTTTCCTCCTGTCGACCTGACCAGACCCCCTGCTGTAACATTTCAGTAACCTATTTTGACAAACTCTCCGTAATATACACCAAACCAGACTATTATTTCTTCAGCTAAGGTAAAGCTACCAATTTCCTTGTCCTGGATTGCAAAGATGTCCCTCAGAAGGTCACTGTCGGAGCCCTTGTTCCCACAACAGTACCTTGTCCTGGCCAGTGGACAAGTTGATGAAACCTACATCTGAGGAGGATGCAGAGGTCAGTCTCAGCCAACCTTGCTCCAACTGTAAGGATTCCAAAGAGTATGATCTCCAGGACAAACCAAGAGAGAGGCTTTACAGGTCTGAGTTCTCAAAGGATTCCCTGGGCCACCTCAAATCTCCACTTTAACATGGGAGGTAGGACAAAATGGCTTCTGCTTGGCTAACTCGGTGGGACTGAGTCAGGCAGATACTCACGACTCAGAACAAACAAGATACCACAGACTGATGTAAATCCAGTGAAAAAAACTGCAAATGTGAACCTAATCATCAATCGCAGAAGTAACGGTTTAATCCTAACCGCCAGACAGGACAAATACGATTCCAAGAACAGGTTGTCTACAAGAAATTATGATAGATTAGATTATATTCCCTACAGTTTGGAAACAGGCCCTTCGGCCCAACCAGTCCACACTGACCCTCCAAAGAGTAACCCACCCAGAACCATTTTCCCTCTGATTATTGCACCTAACACCATGGGCAATTTAGCATGGCCAATCCACCTGACCTGCACATTTTTGGACTCTGGGAGGAAACCGGAGCACCCGGAGGAAACCCACGCAGACAAGGGGAGAATGTGCAAACTCCACACAGACGGTCACCCAAGGCTGGAATCGAACCTGGGACCCTGGGGCTGTGAGGCAGCAGTGCTAACCATTGAGCCACCGTGCCGCCCTCGGCTAAGTCAAAAATGCATGAGGACCTCGCGGGATCTGATTGAGCATGATCACATAGTAACAACCAATGTCTGACTCTAAACAATGTACATAAGTTCTATACAAACTCTGTAAAAGTTGGCGGATTCTTTTGGCACTCTAGGAGTACTCATCGGTGGCCCAGTGGTTAGCACTGCTGCCTCACAGCACCAGGTGTCCCAGGTTCGATTCCAGCCTCCGGGGGCTGGCTGTGTGGAGTTTGCACATTCTCCCCATGTCTGCATGGGTTTCCTCCAGGTGCTCTGGTTTCCTCCCACAATCCAAAGATGTACAGTTTGGTGAATTGGCCATGCTAAATTGCCCATAATGTTAGGTGCATTAGTTATAGGGAGATGGGTCTGGGTGAGCTACTCTTCAGAGGATAGGTGTGGACTGGTTGGGCCGATGGGCCTGTTTCCACACTGTTGGAATCTAATCCTTCTGGGCTGATCAGAGTCTACTGACCTGGCTGTATCAAAGAATAAACTATTGCTTGTATGATTGACAAAAGAGTCATTTCCAGGTGTGTTTATTGACCAATCCCAGAAATCCGAAGATCTGGACAGCAGTCCAGATCATCAGAACAACCAGATAGGAAACGGTTAATGTCTCCAGAATGTGGGGAGCAAAATAAGACACCAAGGCATTAACACCAACACCAGGGAGAAACTGAACATACAGACGTGACAAACATTTGTGGCAAGCCAGAATCACAGATGTACAGCACAGAAACAGTCCCTTCAGTCCATGCTGACCAGATATCCTAAATCAATCTAGTCCCATTTGCCAGCACTTGGTCCATGTCCCTCTAAATGTTTCCCAACATATACCCATCCAGATACCTTTTAAAGGTTGTAATTGTACCAGCAGTCACCACTTCCTCTGGCAGCTCATTCTTTACACACACCACCCTCTGGATATAGGAGTTGCCCCTGAGGTTTCTTTTAAATCTCAGCCTCACCCTAAACCTATGAGCAATCCCAGATCAAAGATCTTGTCTATTTCCCCTCGCCATGCCTCACATTATTTTATACAAGGTTGTAGGGTCTCCCCTGTGGGATATAGGTAAAGCAATGTTACTTCTGCAACCATAATTGCTTCTGCAAGGTAAATGAACTAACGCCAGGGTATAATTGTTTCAGCCAAGAGTGGAGTTAAGAATGAAAGGAAATATATAATTGCTTTTGTATTAGCTAAACTGTGCATACATGAAATGTGCCTGTAAACAATGGTGGATGTTACAGACAAACAGATAAAGGTGCTGTGAGGGGAGGGGGTGTAGGGTTAAGCTAGATATGCTCGTACAGTTATAACCATCTGTTTCCTGCTTCTGCAAAAACAAAAAAAAACACACAATCAAGGAGGTCAGAAGGCTCAGTGTCGGCGAAAAATGGGAGGAAATGTTGCTTTCGCAAACAAGGAAGCAGCTTGCAATGAAAGAGGATATACGCTAACACTTTGTTCACGCACAAGGCCGGATAAGGCAAGAAATAGACAAGAGTAATGGACGCCACCGGGAAAGAATGGAGGGACAAACCGATCTTTTGCGGGTCAGCTTGGAACATCAGGACAGGGGGGAATGGGAATGAGGGAAAGAAGCTGAATGTGCTGGAGCAAGGTGGAAGAACAGAGGATGCAAAACCGGCTTGAAGTTGCAATGAGGAATATTGCATGTGCTGTACTTGTACCTGTGGCTGTTAATGGTGGGAATCGGGTGCATTTTAAACATCAAAACAGAAAAGATAACCAGCCCTCCCCCTTCCCAATCTCTATCCTTCAGTTCCTCCTCACCCGGGTAACTAAGACACATACCTGAGTTTGCGGAGTCTGCTCCCTCCCTGCATTCACTCCAGTTGCTACAAGTGACCAATTTCCCCTCCTCCCATCTCTGTCTCCATCCCAGGATGAAGAGTCGTCCTGAGGGCGGGAGATTCACTTTGAAACTGACAGGGCCACTTCCGCGTTGTGACGTCCATAAAGGACCGAGGGGCGGAACGAAACCAACAGCGGGACGCCGCACTGCGCATGCGCTGCCCCTGCAGCAGACGGGGGGGAGAACACACTTTCCAAAAACCCCTCCCTTCAGAGAATCCCCACAGTATGGAAGCAGGCCACTCGGCCTCACCGACCCTCCCAAGGGTCACCCACCCACACCCATTCCCCTGCCCCATTGCTCTTCATTTATCCCTGAGTCATGCACCTTGCCTGCATATTTTGCCTAATTTAGCATGGGTAAAAACAATGACTGCAGATGCTGGAAAGCAGATTTTGGATTAGTGGTGCTGGAAGAGCACAGCAGTTCAGGCAGCATCCGAGGAGCAGCAAAATCGACGTTTCGGGCAAAAGCCCAACATCAGGAATAAAGCATAGCCAATCCACCCTAACCTGCACATCCCTGGGCATTATGGGTAATTTAACATGGCCAATCCACCCTCACCTGCACATCCCTGGGCACTATGGGTAATTTAGCATCGCCAGTCCACCCTAACCTGCACATCCTTGGGCACTATGGGTAATTTAGCATAGCCAATCCACCCTAACCTGCACATCCCTGGGGACTATGGGTAATTTAGCATGGCCAATCCACCCTCACCTGTACATCCCTAGGCACCATGGGTAATTTAGCACGGCCAATCCACCCTAACCTGCATATTCCTGGGCACGATGGGTATTTCAGCATGGCCAATCCACTTTAGATTAGAGTGGTACTGGAAAAGCACAGCAGTTCAGGCAGCATCCGAGGAGCAGGAAAATCGACGCTTCGCGCAAAAGCCCTTCATCAGGAATAGAGGCAGGTTGCCTGCAGGGTGGTGAGATAACTGAGAGGGGGTGGGGTGGGGTGGGGGTGGGAGAAAATAGCATAGAGTACAATGGGTAAATGGGGAAGGGGTTGGAGGGGATAGGTCAGGGAAGAGGGTGGGGGAAGGTAGCAAAGAGTACGATGGGTGAATGAGGGTAGGGATTGATAGAGATAAATTTCAGGTTGTCAGTTGTACGTTGATTTTAAAGAATATAAAGGGTCTTTTAAGAAATAGTTTTAAGCAAGGAAATTACTTGTAGCTGACCACAAATAAAAGGGCAGCAGGGGCATTTCGCAATAAGCTCATAGTTTGTAGGTCTGCGTTTTGGACTATCAAGATATTAAAGGATGATCTCAGAAGTCAGAAGGTTAGATAAGATAAGAGGAACTGGACAAATCAACAGGAAGGCTGTAACGAACAAGGACAGCCAAATAAGGCAGATTTAAAGAAAAGCAGGTGAAGTAATTAATAAGTATGATAGGCTTAGGCTTGGGTGCAGGGAATTACCAAATGAAGGAATAATGGGTGCAAGTAATCACCAAATAAAGGGATAGAATGAAAGAGATACGTGAGGGTCCGGGTGTCCTTGGAGAAGGAGTACGCAGTGTCCACCAACACCCTGGAGTTGTTCAGGGAGAGGTGGGCGCCGCAGGGAGTGGAGTGCATCATTTCTCCCTCCAACTCTATTTTGATTTAGTCCCTACCCTCCCCTTCACTGTTTTGATCACACAGCACTGCCCTTTGATGTGAAGGGCAGTGTTTGTCACTGGTTACCCAGGTGTTTTCCTATCTTCCAGGTGGTGGAAATTGAATAAAGATTTGTGCACTTTGTGTCTTTCACTGTGTCTCACACCTGCACACACACACCATGGGAAAAAAAAAGAATGAAATAGACACTTATGATAGGTTTATTGCTCAGTGTAGGGTGTTGAGAGAGCCCTCAGAAAAGTATAAAAAGCTCTGTATTTTACTGTCGGGTATGTCTCTCTTCATACAGCCACCCATCTTGCAAGATGTTCGAATAAATGTGCTGCTTCAGAACTCTTTGACTCGGACTGAAAATTATTGATTAAATTGATTTGTTTCTCACAGCACTATTTAGCATGGCCAATCCACCCTAACATGCACATCCCTGGGCACTATGGGTAATTCAACATGGCCAACATGGCCAATCCACTTTTGATTAGAGTGGTGCTGGAAAAGCACAGCAGTTCAGGCAGCATCCGAGGAGCAGGAAAATCGACGTTTCGGGCAAAAGCCCTTTATCAGGAATAGAGCCTGCAGGGTGGAGAGATAAATGAGAGGAGGGTGGGGGTGGGGAGAAAGTAGCATAGAGTACAATAGGTGAATGGGGGTGGGGATGGAGGGGATAGGTCAGAGAGTAGGGTGGGGGAAGGTAGCAAAGAGTACAATGGGTGAATGGGGGTGGGAATGAAGGTGATAGGTCAGACAGGAGGGTGGAATGGCCTGTTCAGATCGAACTCTGCTTGCGTAAAGGTGGTCCGGAGTCCGTGTAGGATGAGTTGGTTACGGAGGCGGCACTGAGGAAGCAAATGTGGCTGTGGTAGTGAGTCTGTTTCAGGACATGATTGAAGAGCTTCAGGGCAGAGGAAATGACCTGGGAGTTGCAGTGGGAGAGGGATTCCTTGAGATTCTTGTAGAGAGAGGAGGAAAACTTCTTCAAGGCAGGCATCCTTGCGAGAGGATTCACTGTAGGGTTAAAATCAACTCGGTAAAAACAAGGACTGCAGATACTAGAACCCAGATTCTAGAATCACACAACTCCAGGCTGTAGTCCAACAGGCTTCTTTGGAAGCAGTAACATTTGGAGTGCTGCCTCTTCATCAGGTGGTTGTGGAGGATAAGATCCTAAGATGCAATTTAGAGCAAAACATTCCAGTGTCCTGCCACTGAAATGGTATGTTGAACAAACCTGGATTGTTAAGTCTTCCACCTTTTCAAATAGGTTGCAGGTCTCATTACAATGTAAATCCCAGAATTTCTTGTTGTCACCTTCTCGAGATAACAAGGTTTTATAGCAAAAGCTCACATCTCAGCTCAGACAATGAATTAAAGGTGTGAGGTCAGAATCTGCCTGTATCCTAATCTTGAGTCAGACTGGTTCTGTTTCCAAAGTCGAATTTACAAACTATTACATGTATTGACTGCCTGCAGATTTTTCCTTAAAAATATGCACATAGAATGTATCTGCAAATATACATCTCCCCCCCCCCCCCCCCCCCCCCCACACACACACACACATACATACGCACAAGTTTGTTGGGTGAATTCGTACTTGCAGAATTATGTCTTACTTTGCTCAAAAACTGGAAGAATCCATGTAAGATTCTGTAAATTGGTTTAACCATTGTGGCACAGACAGTCTCACACAGGGGAACTCACACCTTCAATACATTATCTGGACTGACGCAACACCAATTGGTAAAGTTCACTTGAGGATTTAACTATTTTAAAAGGTTTTGTGATTTACATTTGAAAGAACTGAAACTATCATGGTCATTCGAAAAGATGAGAGACTTAACAAACAATCCGGGTCTTTTTCAATATATAGTTTCAGTTACATCACACTATAAACTGTTGCTATAAATTCTGTGTCTTACAATTTTATATTCCACAATCCCCTGATGAAGGAGCTGCACTCCGAAAGCTACTGCTTCCAATTAAACTTGTTGGACAGAATTTCTCAAGTAGGGCACCATACGAGTCCTGGGAGACTGCTATTTCTTGTTTACTTCGTAATGAACAAACATTAAGCACGATCCCCTATTTATTTCTAATTTTATCTCATTTTTCCTATTTTATTCCCTGCGATGATGTGGGAGAATTGTTAGATTTGGGTCAGCCATTTGGTCACATATTAAAGCCTGGAAACCATTTTGAATCTCAGCTTAGAGCCTGCTTGCTAAAGCTCATGTTTCCCAGGCTCAGCGGAGACGGTTGGCCTTGCAGCTGTACTGCTTCCTGATAAACAAATTCTTTCCTGACATGGGGCTTTATTTCCATCCCCCACAGTTGGTGAGTCAGGCAGGAGATACCCTGGTCCTGCCAGGTCACCGGCCGATATCCTTTGAGAGATGAAATATAGAGGGTGGTTGCTGATTTTGTTGGGTCCAAAATAAAGGGGAAAGCTGGCCAGGGACAAAAGTCCTGTTAGAAATATTGATACAATTCTCCTACTCAGCCACAAGATACTAGTGAGAGAACTCAACAGGGTCCTAGCGTCTGGACGTAATGTTGCCGAGAGCACTAGTATTTACAAAGTTAGTAATAATGAATTTGCTTACCCCAGGATTACGAGAGGTGAAACCCTACTTGATAAGCCCTGGACCCACACTGAGGTCCGTGGCATGCTTCAAGGTGCCCCCCATCTGTTTGAGTGCCCAACATTAGTTTTAATTGACGAGTAGAAATCTGAAGTATAATTGCTCGCTTCAGGACGTCCAGACTTGAATGAATTTGGCACACAGGACACATTGGGCAACTATTAACTGAGACATGTAGAAAGTTGAAGAGTGTTACAGAGAGAGAGAGAGAGAGAGGCGCGCAGGCAGAGGGGGGCTTAAGCGGGCAGAGAGAGGGGGCGCAAGCAGGCAATGAGAGAGAGGTGCAGACAGGCAGAGAGAGAGAGAGGTGCAGGCAGGCAGAGAGAGAGAGAGAGAGAGAGGTGCAGGCAGGCAGAGAGAGAGAGAGAGGGGGGGGCGCAAGCAGGCAATGAGAGAGAGAGGTGCAGGCAGGCAGAGAGAGAGAGAGAGAGGTGCAGGCAGGCAGAGAGAGAGAGAGAGGTGCAGGCAGGCAGAGAGAGCTTTATTCCTGATGAAGGGCTTTTGCCCGAAACGTCGATTTTGCTGCTGCTCCTCGGATGCTGCCTGAACTGCTGTGCTCTTCCAGCATCATTGATCCAGAGAGAGTGTTTGTTAACCACCTCCTTGCCTGGTCGGCCTTTTTCCCGGTCTACAACTTGCTTTTATAGAATCACCTCGCGTACATTGTTATGAACATTGTCGAATAAGAGTAGATGTATTTAGTAGATGAATCAAAACCATCCCAATGGCTGAAACAGCTGACACTCTAGTGTTGGACAAGTGGGAAATATTTGCATCAGTTAACCAAAACTCTTTAGAGTTTACATTCACGGGTACGCCAAGCCTCAGCATTAGGATCGGGGCATATTGGAGCTGAGATGGAAAGGCCCGTTCCTAGTCCTACTGGGTTACCCGGTCAGCAGTCAGGGTCAAGGGGAGGCCGCATGGACACACACAACACAATGCAAACGAGCGCCACCTCCTGGAGGAACACCAGAAGACCCCGTCAGAGACACATCTTCAGCCTTCATCCGTGAATGGCTCAGCCTGATCATTCTGCCTTTCACTGCACTCTTTCTTATCTTTCTTTCACTAACTATGTTTGATTGGGCCTGATAACCTCTAGTAAACAGGAATTACAGTTTAATACTTTTTTTTATGCACAGAAGGTCAACCACTCTAGCTGCTAGGTATGTGCCCATATCCCCATCCATCCTGAACTCGTACCAAGCGAGCCCTTATGGAGTTTGAGCAACTTGCAGCTTTCTTTCCCCCTGCCTTTGGAACTGCTCGATTGGAAATCAAAGTCACCCCGCAGACAATCCTGTGCTCGGCTCAGTTCACTGTTGTGGCCCTCCCCTCCAGCGATCTCCCAGATGCCGAGATTTTCCATTCCTGATAAACCTCTGATGATGATTCCCAATCCCTGGAGCCTTCTGCCCCTGTCCTTACTGAACCCGAGGACTATCAGTCCGATCTCCAATACCAACCCCTGGCTCTGGGTATACTCCCCCTTTTGCTTACACCCCCAATCTCCTCTTTTCAATAAAAAAGGAGGGATTGTGGGAGAATGTGATCAAAATTGACAAAACTGCATGGAAGCCATTTTGTCACAAAGCAATGTTTACAGTAAAATGTAGCCTGTTAACATAATGCTGTCTGAGCCCTGGCTATGGAATTCTGTTTTGATAGCCTGACCTTGCAGCTGCAGGCTGTCTCTGCTCCTCAGGCCATTAGACTGTGCTGCTTCAGAGAATGATGGATTGGTTCTCTCTGTCCCTTAGTGGTAATTCGAGCTGAGCTGAACCTGCAGTATAAGATTACATTCAGTTTTGTAGAAATTAAGAAACGTAGGTCTGGACAATGTATGTGAACCTTACGACTGCCCCTCAGTTGCATTATTATTGGAGAGTGGGGCTTGTGCTTTACCATAAAACTTGTAACATTCTGTATTTTATTGGAATACGTCGGACTTTATTTTGAACTAAGAGGTATTCCCCAATGGCAACGAATAAAGCTAGTTAATTGCTCAAGGTCTCCTCTCCTGACTACCTTGCTTTAAATGATTTGGCACACGAGTTACTTTGTCCCACCAGTACTAATAGTTACATCGAATGGAGAGAGAATTCCTCAAGTAGGGCACTATCAGAATCCTGGGAGAGCCCTATTTCTGGTTTACTTCCTAATGAACAAACATTAAGCCATTATTTATTTCTGATTTTGTTTCATTTTTCTTGTTTGATTCCCTGCTGTGACGACACTCTGTGTCTGGATGGGTGACAGGCTGAGATTGTGGGTTGGCTTTCGATTGACTGAATGTTTTATTGAAGAAGGGCTTATGCCCGAAACATCGATTCTCCTGTTCCCTGGATGCTGCCTGACCTGCTGCGCTGTTCCAGCAACACATTTTCAGCTCTGAATGTTTTCTTGTTCTGGAAGCTGTAAAAGAGGTGTGAAAGCTTCAGGAGAAGTCCAGCAAAGCTGAGAACAGACCAACATCTTACTCAGTGGGAACAGGGAGATCAGAGGACAGAGAAATCAGGCCCTGAAACCCGAGCTGACACCAGACTACCGTGTGCTCAGTGCTTTGATGAGCAGTGCCAACCCTCTGCCTTTACCTAGCTTCCAATCTGACTCCCCCCTCAATATTCAGGATCCAATCCTTGCCATCCTGAATATCCATGTGTCTGTAAGGAATCTCAGACCATAATTATTCATTTCAATGAGTGCAGTTAATTCATTCACTTTTGTTACAATGTGGCACACGTTCAGACTCACCATGTATCATTTCAGTTTTTGTGACATTAGTATCCAGTTTTCATTGCTGGTATATTTACTCTCCTTGTCCCTTTCTATTGTTTCTTGATATTCATTTTCCACATCACTACATATTATTTTATTAAACAAATTACAAAAACAGTTTACAACAAACAGTTACATTTACAGCTGATACAAGAGACAGCAATTTTACAAGGGAGAGGAGCAGCAAAGCCAGGCCCCAAACCCTACCATACATTTTTCAGGGACATGAGGACAAACCTCAAATCCCAGTTTCACAAAGATATAAAGAGACAACAGCTGTGACAGTTATACATTAGACAATCCTGTTACATACAAAAGTGCAGACAATACAGACCCAGCAAGCCCCCATCCCTCCCACCTTCCGACCACTCTAAGGCAGCCCGCCCCTACCCACCTTCCGGTTCTCGGTCCACCCCATGTCCCTTCCAGTTCTCGGTCCGCCCTGACACACCTTTCGACCACCTCTAGGACAGCCCGGCCCGGTACCTGCCCGGGGTGACAGCGCTGAGGACGGCTACCCGCCTTCTGGCTCTCGGTCTGCCCCTACGTACCATTGGGATCTCACCCACCCTGTTGCACCTCCGAGCAGTGGGCTATCCTGGCACACCTTTCGGCCACCTCTAGGACAGCCCGTCCCCTTCCCTGGGACGACAGCGTGTAGGGTAGCCCACAAGCCTTCCGGATCTCAGCCCGCCCCTACATGCTTTCTGGCTCTCTGCTCTGACACCTTTCGACCACCTCTAGGATAGCCCGTCCCGATTACCCCTTATCAGGATGACAGTGCTCAGAACAGCCTACCCACCGTCTAGCTCTCAGGGCGACTGGCATCAGGGTGGCCTACCCACCCTCTGGCTCCACATCACTACATTACTCACCGGTCTTGATTTGGATTGGCCATGCTAAATTGCCCACAGTGCCCAGGGATATGCAGGTTAAGTGGGTTAACCATGGGAAATGCAGGGTTATAGTTTCATAGTAATAGAAGCAGGAGTAGGCCATTTGGCCCTTCCAGCCTACATTAAGATCAGGGCTGATGCATCCATTGTCTAAGCTCCTCTTCCCTGCATTGTCCCAACTACCTTTAATTCCCTGACTTAACAGAGACACTAAGCCTTGCAGTTGTACTGCTACCTGATAACCAAATTATTTCCTTGCGTGGGAATATCCTTCTCTTTGCAAGGACCTATTGTATACTTATCAGCTACTAACCAACACTATCCAGACACTGTGTCGCTGGGCAAAGTGACTTAGGTTCCTCAAATTCCTGCAATTAACAGTTTGTTAATTGTTAAATGATTGTAACCTATATACAACTCTCTGTTACTCGTCGGAGTGACTTGTGAGCTCCCAAATAGACAGTCAATAACCCAAGGTTTGTGTGTCATGATTACTTATCTAATACTTATTGGTCTACTACGAGTAAGTCACCCACAGCATAATCCACTTCCATCCCCAACATGGATCAAGACGCCATCCTTTTTTGCCAGACAAGTAAATGTGTCAAGCTCAGGAAACAAAGCCTGTCAAACATTAATAGACACAGATCGAAACCAACCTTTTCCAGAGTCTGTCCCTTCACCTCGATTGACTTTCTTTTACCCGCAGCTCCTACAAACCAACAGCTGAACCCAAGGATGAGAAAAGAAATGGGAAAGAGGGCGAGAAAAGAGAGTGCGGTACTCCCAGATGTTAAACAGAGGAAGGAAGATGCAGTCTGGACTGAAGCTCAATCTTCATTCAGAGAGAGAGGAGCAACAGCAACTTCAGAAGCTCATGGTCGAACTTCCGCATTCAGACAGTGGCGGGGGTTTTGATTGGCAGGAGGACCAGGCCCCTTCTGGTCCTCCAGGATTTCCAAAAGATTGGTTTCCCCGTCCATCCGAACGACGAGGGGCGGGGCCCCATTCCGAGCTCACACATGCGCACCATGAACACTGCTCACGGCCCATAGAGCGGTGTCTGGATCGCATGGGATTGTGGGTACTACAACAGCCATTAAAGACGTGAAATCAAGAGTCCCATATGCCGTCTTAACCGTCTTTTTCTATGTGTTAATGACGGACACGTCAAGAGCTAATCTTTAATCGATTTTCGATTGATACACTGAGTGAAACACTACAGGTGTTTAACTCTCTATTTCCAGTTCAGTGTCAGTATAACACTCTTTATTCGTCCTCAAATAAGGACCGAATCAAAGCCCGACGTCTGTTCTACCTGAAGGTTGTTTTTTTTTAGTTTGCAGTTTCTAATCCTCAGTTTCAATCATTTATTAAAAGTTACTCGTGGTACATGAGCATTGCTGGCTGGCCAGCATTTAGTTCCGCTTGAAAAGGTAATGGTGAACTGCCTTCTTCAACTGCTGTGGGAACACAATGTAAAATCATTGCAGTGCGATCACTTCCCTTAAGCATGAATAGAAGGCACGGGCGGTCTGTGAGTTTGTGGCGCAACGGTAGCGCTTCTGACTCCACATCAGAAGGTTGCGTGTTCGAATCACGTCAGGCTTTCTGTCGTCAACTTCTTACATTTCAAATCAAGAAAGGAGCACTTCACTCGGGATATCTGTTGAGCCAAATCTTCTTTGCGGAAATTTTCGATCACACGTGAAGCTTTGCTGTCAGTTTGATTTGTGAACACTGTGTCAGGGAGGTGGTGTGCCCATTGTTTGGGTAAATGCTCAGCTCCCCCAGTTCATCACGGGATTTAAACACAGCCGTCTCCCTCTGGGCAGCCGCTTCGTTCAGTTGGTGACAGCGCGGTGTGAATAACGTAATACCGATAGTTTTACAACATAATCCAGAGACTCCCAGCTTTATGTTTCAATCTATCAGGATAGTGTTAGCGAGTTCAGATAGAAATGTTTCCCACCAACTGCAAATCCTTTCTTTCACTGGACACAGTTAAAATTATCTTTATTCAACAGGAGAAGCGGAAACTCTAGTCTGACGGCCTCTCTCCACATTAACGGTGAGCCTGAATTTTATAAACGGTGTCAGTAAAATCCAGAGGCGGACACTGATTTGGTTCAATCGATTTTTTTGCCAAGCGTAATTCACCAAGAGGATGCTGCTGTGCGAAACAGCGTGGGGAATTACTGCAGGGCCTCCTGCGCATGGGACACACCGCAACTGATGTGTTTCACCTTCACCAGGCTCAACACAATATGTAAATAAGTGTCTCATTTTGTCGCCTTCTACCTGTAAATCTGCATATTGTCACATTGAACATGCCCACCGAATTCCCTTTTGTGTCCATTGAATCTGCCTCTTTGTCACTGTCAGACTGCGACTTTCTGACCCCACTCCCTGTGCGAAAACGGTCTTCCTAATGTCACTTTTACTTATTTTCCTGATGACTTTAAATCTCTGCCAAATCATTCTCGATCCTTTCAGGCCTGGGAGCATTTTCACTGCATTATTTCCTCTGTCTAAAACCCTCATGACGTGGAAAACTTCAATCAGACCAGCTTTCAGCCCTCTGTTCTCCAAAGAGAGCTGCCCCAAACTTTCCAATCTCCCTTCATTGCTGACATTCCTCAGGACGGTACCATTCACGTTAACTTGTTCAGAGCTGTCTGTAATCACTTCACTTCCCCGCTTCCTGAAGTGTCACCCTCAGAATTGAGCGTAATACAGGTGGAGGATTCATTCAGACTCGGATTGCGCGGGCGAAAAATCTGCAATACTTGTTTTCACTTTGAACAAGTGTTTCTCTTCGCCGTGTTCACTGCAATGGCAGCTCTGCGCCGTCCCTAATTCAGGCAGTCCGATCTTATTTAACGAAGCGGCTTTTTGAGAAAATTCATCAGGTATTTTTGCTCAGGTCAATTTAAGGAATGATGGTTCGCCTGGGATTGGAACCCGGGAATTCTCACACGGCTGCATATGCTCGAAGACCCAAAGCTAGAATCATATCCCAGACTAACGAGCCACCAGCCATGGGTGCAGCCACCTCCGGAAGCAGCTGAGACTTGCTCAGTACGAAATACATTGTGCATTGCTCACAGAATTGCAAGTAAGGAAGAGTTTCAAGAACATGTGCTTCTCAATCTGTCTCCCTGCTCCTAGGACGCTGCTGTTTGTCCCGTCCCCAGGGACCGGGCTCTCTCCACTGGTGGATAATTGAACCATTTCGTTTCTACTTGCAAGCTGTGCTGGTGGAAGGCAGAGCCCATTCACTCTTCTGCTGTCTCACACTATTACGTGATGCAGGATAAGTCAGTTACAGTTATGCGTAGGAAATGGGCAACTTTGAACTTGTTCCAAAGGTCTTGTTAACGGAGAGATAGAAAGATGCTGTGCTGCCGGGACAGAGAGAAATAGACACCAGAGATTCTTCCCTCAGGTAAATTGATATGAGTACATTTTTGTGCAGCCTGCTTGGTGTTCAGAATTTGTCTTGACATAGCAATCCTGCAGAAAGTCTTTTATTACACGGCTGTTGGTTTCTTGACTGCAGGAAATGGACAAAAACAGCATGTCATGTGTTTCAACTTCACCGGTTCATTGCCATCTGAGAGAAGAGGTTTCACACGTGATCAGGACACACCGACAGAGAACACGACAAGACAACTCAGAGCTCCACAAGGGTGCCAGCGCAACTGTGTTTGACTTGTGTTTCGATGTGACATATCCAGCTCAGATACTCTAAGTTTTGGGAAGCAAATGACATGGCAAGGAAAAGAAGAGAGCGCCAGGAGAGACATTCAGGAAGTCGTTTGAAAGGCAAGATGCTGAACAGGATACCATCACAAATGAAAGTCGCTCCAGGAGACACTGAACAATAGCAGAGGATGGCTTCGATCCATCGACCTCGGAGTTATGGGCCCAGCACGCTCCCGCTGCACGACTCGGCTCCCAAGCACAGCATCGTTTTACACAGCCCCCCTCAGCCTTTCGCTTGGCGCGTGGCATGCACGTTCGAGACTGATGTCAAAGATCTCCACTGCTGTCGCCTTATATGGTGTTGCGCAGACGTATGGAGGCTGTGTAAATATAAACTTTTTCTAACTTCCAACATTCTGTTGGCCGAACTGTGATTTCACTCTGAATAGACGCCGTGCGGCCCAGCTTCGCTCTGCTTGGGTCGACACAGTAAGTAAACGTGGGTCTCTATTCGTATCATTCTCTTGCTTTCCCCATGTAATTCTGCACATTGTTACTTTAAACATGACCACCGAATTCCCGTTCGCGTCTAATGAATCTGCCTCTTTGTCAGTGTCAGTTAGGGATTTACTGACCCCAACCACGTTCTTCCTAATGTCACTTTTGGTTCTTTTCCTCATGACTTTAAAACTCTGCCGAATCTTTCAGTCGTGGGAGCATTTTGACTACATTACTTTCTCTGTCTCGACTTCGCAAGCTTCAATCGGGCCAGATTTCAAACTTCTGTTCTCCGAAGAGAGCTGTCCCAAATTTCCAATCGACCCTCATCGCTGACAGCCCTCAAACACCGCACCACTCACGTCAACCTATTCAACGCTATCTCCAATCATTTCACTTCGCTGCTTTCTGTCCCATTGGTAATCCAGGGAGCCCAAACTCGTTTAACGAAGGTGCTTTTTGAGAAAATAAAGCAGGCACTTTCGCACAAGTCATGAAACGCGGGCTCGTCCGGGATTTGAACCCGGATCTCTCGCACGGCTGCGTCGACGAAGACCCAAAATGCGAATCATACCCCTAGACCAAGGAGCCACACCGCTGGTGTGCCTGCGGCACCCTCTTGAACCAGCTGAATCTTGCTCAGAGTGAAGTATAGTTGACATTGAACAGGCTGGAGCTGTTTTCTCTGCAACGTCAGAGGTTGAAGGGTGACTTTATGGAGGTTTACAAAATTATGAGGGTCATGGATAGGATAAATAGGCAAAGTCTTTTCCCTGGGGTCGGAGAGTCAAGAACGAGAGGGGAGAGATTTAGGGTGAGAGGGGAAAGATATAAAAGAGACCTAAGGGGCAACTTTTTCACGCAGAGGGTGGTGCGTGCATGGAATGAGCTGCCAGAGAAAGTGGCGGAGGCTGGTACAATTGCAACATTTAAGAGGCTTTTGGATGGATATATGAATAGGAAGGGTTTGGAGGTATATGAGCCGGGTGCTGGCAGGTAGGACTAGATTGGGGTCGGATATCTGATCGGCATGGATGGGTTGAACCGAAGGGTCTGTTTCCACGCTGCACATCTCTATGACTCTATGAACAGCTGCTGCTCATTCTGTCTCTCTGCTGCCGTTCGCCCGTCCCCCGGAACCGGACCCTCTCTACTGGCAGAAAATTAAACCGTTTTCTTTCTAAACTTTTCTCTGACACCGGAGTGACCAGTGACAAGCACTGCCCTCCTCAACATAGGGTACAGAGAACAGGAGAAGACCCCGCAGACCTCCACGAGTGTGTCATCTCAACTGTGCACATTGGGCCTGTGCATCAATGTGAAATATTTACGTCGAAGTTTTTTGGGAAGCAGATGAGAAGGCGAGATGCACAACAGTGCGCCGTTATACGGGAAAGCTGCTAAAGACGACATTGAGTGAATAGGAAAGATGGTTTCCCTTCTGGGTAATGCTCCCATCACGCACCGGCAGACATATCACCGGCAAGCAAATATCAACTCTGTCTAAATTGCCACATTCTGTTTTTACGAACCATGACTTCACTCAGAAGCACAATTTACCCGCTCCCTCCTGAATATCCTTCCAGGCTCGAACATACCTTCCAGGTGAAGCAGCACTTTACCTGCACATTTGCCGCAACCTAGTCTCCTGCATTCGCTGCTCGTAGTGTCGTTTCCCCAACAGAGCATGAAGTATAAACTGGGTGACTGCTTCTCAGAACATCTCGGTTCTGCCCGCAAATAAAGGTCCTGAGCTTCTGCTTTCCTGCCACTTTAACACGCCATCCTGTTCCCTGGCCAACATCTCTGTCTCTGGCTTGTAGCAGTGTTCCAGCAAAGCTCAGCTCCAGATGGAAGAACAACGCCTCATATTCCACTTCAAAACCCTACAGCCCTCCGGTCTTCAAGATCGAGTTGCATGACTTTCGGGCCTGAAATCCCCCATGTCCTTGACCCCTACCACACACATACGAGCCCTTGTTATCACATAGTCTGCTACGACACACTACTTATTGTTAGCCACTAACGGTCTCCATTAACAGCTATTCACCCTCCCACACTGATCGTTTTTCACTCCTTTGTCCCTCCTATTGTTCTCCCTCTCTGAGTTGGCGGGAAAGAGAGCAATGTACACTGGAGACTCTGAGCCAGCTGAAACTTGCTCAGTGTGAAATACATTCCACTTTGCTCCAAGAATTGCAAGCAGTAAAGAGTTTCCAGAACATCTGCTTGTCATTCTGTCCCCGGGATGCGGTTTCTGACATGCGGATCGTCTTGTCATTCACGTCCTAAACGGCGATTTGAACCCGGGATATCTCTCAGATGACAAGCAACATGAGTTTGACTGGGACAACACTACTATTATAGGACAAGCCAAAACAGAGAACAACCAGGGAATTCCTCGAGGCATGGCACTCATCCACAGATTCTATCAACAAGCACATCGACCTGGACCCAATATACCGGCCACTGCAACGGGCAGCTGGAACTGACAACCGGAAGCGGCAGGTGCAAATCACAATAAATGCCGGAGGAAACATCACAGAAGCGCTTCACAGGAGGCTCCCAAGCACTGAGGATGTCACCTAGACAGGGGACGAAACGTCTGCAACACAAATTCCCAGCTCGGCGAACAGAACCACAACAAAGTTTTTGTTTGCAGGAACTGAGTGACATAAACAGGATGCTCTCAAATTTCGACAGGAATTACACTTCCGTTCAAGATTTGCAGAAAGCTTTGTAGCTCGGCTGCCGATTGTCGTAGCTCGCCGAGCTGGGAAGTTGATTTGCAGGCGTTACATCCTCTGTCTAGTTGACATCTTCAGTGCGATGGAGCCACCTGTGAAGCGCTGCTGTCCTGTGTCTTCTGGAATGTATTTGGTTATGTTTCTGCTGCTTTTGTTTGACGGTTCTAGTTGTTCGTTGCAGTGATTGGCATGTGTCAATGTGTTTATTGGTGGAGTTCCTGGATGAGTGCTGTGTTTGTTGAATTTCTCTGGCTGTCCTCTGTTTAGTTGTACTACGTCCGTTGTGCTGTCCCAGTCGATTTTATCGTCCTTATCATTTGTGTTTGTGTGGGTACCAGAGACAGTGTTTC
The DNA here is from genome assembly GCF_037043375.1 of Chiloscyllium plagiosum. Lineage (NCBI taxonomy): Eukaryota > Metazoa > Chordata > Chondrichthyes > Orectolobiformes > Hemiscylliidae > Chiloscyllium > Chiloscyllium plagiosum. The sequence goes on along the minus strand of NW_028270165.1, from coordinate 19,127,507 downwards.
ATGGGTAGATGTTGTTCATGGTTCCAGATTGCTAGTTGTCTGCCTGTTTGTCCTGTACTGTCGACTTTTCGTGCAGCCTTTGCATGGAATCTTGTAAACTATCTTTGTTTTCCACATGATGTGGTTAAGTCTTTTGTACTGGTGAGTTGTTGTCTGAGCGTGGCTGTCAGTTTATGGGCTGTCATGAATCCGAGTGGTCGGAGATGTCTGGCTGTAAGTTCTGTGAGGTTTATTATATAAGGTAAAGTGGTGAGTGTGTTGGGTCGTGGCAGATCTTCATCCCGTTGTTTGTCTGCTCGGCCCTTGTGGATGAAGTTGCGGGATATCCGTTCCTGGTGAAGCCTCTGTAGATGTGTTCTTCTTCCTTTCACAGGTCGGCAGTGCTGCAGTGTGTTGTAGCCCTTTTGAACAGCGTCCTAATGCAGCTTCTCTTGTCTGTGTTTTGATGGTTATAGTTCAGGGTCTGGTCTGGGGGTTTGGCATTTCTATACACTTTTGTAGCACATCCCCCGTTCTGTGTCCTTTCTCCCATAAACCGTCAGCTTCCAGTTTCCTGTCACTTCAACCTCCCACTGTATTCCCATGACACCATTTCAGTCTCTGGTCTGCTGCAGTGCTCCCACAAGGCACAGCGCAAGCTGGAAGAGCGGAACCTCATTTATTCCTGAGAGACCGTGCTGCCTTCAGGACCCAACGCCGAGTTCAATCATTTTAGAACCTGTCCACCTTCTTCCACGGTCTTTACCCGCCCAGTCATTCCATCAGTTCCGAAGACGGATCGTTGGGCTCAAAACATTATCTCTCCTTTCTCTCCACAGATGGACTAGACCTGCTGGTTTTGTTCATTTCAAAATGAACAAAATGAGCAGGGAGACAGAATGAGAAGCACTGTTCTGGAAACTCTTTTGCTGCTTGCAATTCTGAGAGCAATGGCGAATGTATTTCACACTGAGCAAGTCTCAGCTGGTTCAGGAGGTGCTGGAGCCAGCGGCCTGTGGCTCGTTGATCTAGGGGTATGATTCTCGCATTGGGTCTTCGAACGGGCAGACTTGCGAGAGATCCCGGCTTTCTTGACTTGTGCAAAAATGCCCGATTAAACTTCTCAAAAGGCACCTTCGTTAAACGAGGCTGGGCTCCCTGGAGTACGAATGGGGCAGGTAGCGGGGAAGTGAAATGATTGGAGATAGCGTTGAACAGGTTGACCTGAGTGGACCCTGTTTGAGGAAGGTCAGCAATGAAGGTAGTTTGGAAAATTGGGACAGCTCTCCCCGGAGAACAAAAGTTTGAAATCCGACGTGGCAAATTTTCCAAGTCATGAGTGGTCTAGAGATTGGAAATAATGTCGTGAAAGTGTTCCCACGCCTGAAAGGATCGAGAACGATTCATCAGCGTTTTAAATTCATGAGGAAAAGAAGTAAAAGTGACATTCGGAAGAACGTTTTCGTACAAGGAATGGTTAGGGTCAGTAAATCCCTGTCTGACAGTGACAAAGGGGCAGATTCAATGGACACAAAATTGAATTCGGTGGGCATGTTCGACCAACAGAATGTTCATATTAACACAGCCTCCACACCTCTGCGCAGCAGTATATTACACAACAGCAGTGGAGATCTTTGATATGAGTCTGGAACGTGCATGCCAGATACCTGTCGAAAAGCTGAAGGGTTCTGAGAAAACGCACGGCATACTAAACACAGGTGACGCAACGAAAGCGTGCGGGCCCCACAACACAGAGGCCCATAGCTCAAAACCATCCTCTGTTGCTATTGCTCAAACTCTCCTTGAGCAGCTTTTTCTTTGTCGTGAGCCTCTGTTCTATATCTTGCCTTTGCATCTGCTCCCCAAAACTTCGAGTGTCTGAGTGACATGTATCATACTGATAGACTCGCCAAATTCACGCAGGCGAAGTGACTCGCTTCTGGAGGTCTGAGTGGTCTTCTCCTGTTCTCCGTCGAGTTCCTCTGAAGTGAATAGTAAAACCACTTTTCTGAGATGTCAATGAGCTGATAAAGTTGAAACACATGCCTTACGTTTTTGTCCATTCCCTGCAGTAATTCGCCATGCCGGTTCGGACGTGAATGATACGACGGTCGGCATGGCAGAAACCGCATTACGACTCAGACACATTCCCCCACGATTAGGACAGATCACCGTTTGTGAATAACTTCAGAGAGAGGCAAGTGACAGACAGTCACCTTGGACTCGATGGGCTGAACGGCTTCTGTCTGCACGAGAATGATGCTACGTGTTAATGCCGTCCCACTGCCTGTCTCTGGGACAGAGAGGCTGAGGGAGCAAAACTCGTTCATTTTTAACCATCCGTTTAGTGTTGGACTGCCAGCAGTCCCTCAGCTCAGAGCCGTGCGGATGACTCTCAGTGAGTGAGGTTTCACTCAGATTCTCTTCATCTGGGACACTTGGGGCTCAGATGTTAACTGCTGCGCGGTCGCAGCAAAGAAAGCGATGCCCACTTTGCAATAGACTTTCCGTAAGATCGCTGCGTCAAGACGATTTCCAAACACCAAGAAGGCTGCACAACAATGTGAATTTACCTGGCCGAAGAGTTCTCGGTGTCCATTTCTTTCCGTCCTACCAGCACAGCATCTTTCTATCTCTCCGATAACAGACCCTTGGAGAAAGTTCACAATCAAAGTTGTTCATGTTCCCCGCATTAATGTAACTGACACCTCTCACCCCAAGGGTTTCAGAGAGAGAGAGAGAGAGAGCAGAAGAGCGAATAGACTCTGCCCGCCCCCACCCTACACCCCGTCCCACCCCGCAGAACAACGTGCAAGTAGAAATAAAATGGTTTAATTATCCATCAGTGGAGATAATCCAGTTCCTGGGGATGAGACAAAGTGGGCATTCTGCCCCGGGGACAGAATGACAAACAGATGTTCTGGAAACGCTTTGCTGCTTGCAATTCTTGGAGCAATGTGGAATGTACTTCACACTGAGCAAGTTTCAGCTGGCTCAGAGTCTCCGATGTACATTGCTGTGTTTGCCGCCAGCTCAGAGAGAGAACAATAGGAAGGACGTAGGAGTGAATAACGATCCGCGTGAGAGGGCGAATAACTGTTAATGGAGACTGTTAGCGGCTAACAATACGTAGTGTGTCATAGCAGACGAGGTGATAACAAGGAGTCGTTTGTGTGGTAGGGGTCAAGGACATGGGGGAGTTCAGGCCCTAAAGTTATGGAACTCGATATTGAAGACCGGAGGGCTGTAAGGTCTCCAAGTGGAAAATGAGGTGTTGTTCTTTCATCTGGAGCGATAACACTGCTGCAAGCCTGAGACAGAGATGTTGGCCAGGGAACAGGGTGATGTGTTAAAGTGGCAGGCAACCGCAAGGTCAGGGCCTTTTTCCTGCGGGCAGAACCGGGATGTTCTGCGAAGCAGTCACCCAGTTTATGCTTCATTCTACATTGGGGAAACGACACTGTGAGCAGCGAATGCAGTGGACTAGGTTGTGGCAAAAGTGCTGCTTCACCTGGCAGGTATGTTTGAGCCCTTGGATATTCAGGAGGGAGCAGGTAAATGGGCAGGTGTTACACATTCGGCGGTTGCAGGGGAAAGTGCCTTGGCACTATGGGAGGTGGGTGTGGGGTGTTGCGAGTGAAGGAAGAGTGGAACCGAGGTGGAACCCCTGGCACAACGGGTGCGTGTTGGGACCATAACCCAGCGGAGAAAGCATTCTCTCCTATTCACTCAATGTCGTCTTTAGCAGCTTTCCGGTATAACAGCGCTCTGTTCTGCACCTCGCCTTCTAATATGCTTCCGAAAAAAGCTTGGACATAAATATTTCCCAGCGATATACTGGCCCAATGTTGAATTATCTGCCAGTGGAGAGAGCCCGGTTCCTGGGGACGGGACAAACAGCAGCAGGGAGACTGAATGAGAAGCAGTTGTTCAGGAAACTCTTTGCCGCTTGCAATTCTCAGAGCAATCTCAAATGTATTTCATACTGAGCAAGTCTAAGGTCGCGCAAGCGGTGTGGGGCGATAGCAGCGTGCCGGCTCTTTGGCTCGTTGGTCTAGGCATATGTTTCTCGCTTAGGGTCCTTTACTATGCCGAATTGCGAGAGGTCCCGGGTTCAAATCGCGGGCGAGTCCGTGTTTTTTAACTTGACTTGTGCAAAACTGCCTGATTAATTTTCTCAAAAAACGCCTTCGTGAAACGAGGTTGGGCTGTCTGGAGTACGAATGAGGCGGAAAACAGGGAAGTGAAATGGTTGGAGATAGTGTTCAACAGGTTGACGTGAGTGGTGCAGTGTTTGAGGAATGTCAGCAATCAAGGTAGATTGGAAAATTGGGACAGCTCTCCTCGGAGAACCGAACTTTTCCAAGTCATGAGGGATCTAGAAACAGGAAATAATGTTGTGAAAATGCTCCCACACCTGAAAGGATCCTCAACGATTCGGCAAGTGGAAAATGAGGTGTTGTTCTTTCATCTGGAGCTAGAACACTGCTCCAAGCCTGAAACAGAGATGTTGGCCAGGGAACAGGGTGATGTGTTAAAGTGTCAGGCAACCGCAAGGTCAGGGCCTTTTTAGTGAAACTGACACCTCTTACCCAAGTGATTCAGAGAGAGGGAGACAGCAGAAGAGCAGGTGATTGGATTCAGCGCTGAACAGGTTGTCGTGAATTGTGCCGTGTATGAGGAATGTCAATAATGAAGGCAAATTGGAAAGTTGGGACAGCTCTCCTTGGAGACAGAAGTTTGAAATCTGGCCCAGTTGACATTTTCCAAGACATGAGGGGTTTAGACAGAGAAAATAATATAGTGAAAATGGTACCACGCCTGAAATGATCGCTAACAATTAGGCAGAGTCTCGAGGAGAGGAAGTAAAAATAACATTATGAAGAACGTTTTCGTGCAGAGAGTAGTTAGGGTCAGATTTACACAGTTGCGCTGGCACCATGTGGAGCTCTGAGTTGTCTTGTCCTGTTCTGTCGGTGTGATCTGATCTCAAGTGTGAAACCTCTTCCCTCAGATGGTGAAGTCGAAACACATGACTTGCTTTTCTTTGTCCATTTCCTGCGGTAAAGAAACAGACGCCCGTGTAACAAAATACTTTCTGCAGGATTGCTGTGTCAAGGCAAATTCTGAACACCAAACAGGCTGCACAAGCAGGCACTCATATCAATTTACCTGAGGGAAGAGTCTCCGGTGTCCGTTTCTGTCTGTCCCGATAGCACATCACCTTGCCATTTCTTCGATAACAGACCTTTGGAACAAGTTCAAAGTTGCCATTTGATGCATTCGTGTCAATGACGTCTCCTACCCCAAGTGATAGTGAGAGAGAGCAGAAGGCAGCGAATGGGCTCTGCCTTCCACCAGCACAGCTTGCAAATAGAAACAAAATGGTTCAATTATCCGCGAGTGGAGAGAGCCCGGTCCCTGGGGAAGGGACAAACAGCAGTGTTCAGGGAGCAGGAGACAGACTGAGAAGCAGATGTTCTTGAAACTCGTGGCGGCTTGAAATTCTGGGAGCAATGTACAATGTATTTCGTACTGAGCAAGTCTCAGCGGCTTCTGGAGCTGGTTGCGCCCATGGTATGTAGCTCGTTGGTCTCAGGGTATGAACAGGTTGACGTGAATGGTGCCGTGCCTGAGGAGTGTCAGTTCTGAAGGTAGATTGGAAAGTTTGGACAGATCTCCTTGGACCTGTAGTTGCTGTGGAGGAGGATCATAAGACACAGAATATAGAATAAAAGATTATAGTGTCATGTAACATAAATGATATATTGAAGAAACCTAGATTGCTGTTGAGTCTTTCATCTTTTAAAACGGGTTGTAGATTTCAGTTCATTAATCTGTAAATCCCAGAACTTTTTAAAAATCACATTCTCCAGGTAATTTAAGGTTCTATAAAAGGAGGTGACACCTCAGGTCAGACAATGCATGAAAGCTGTGAGGGTAGGGTCTATCTGTATCCTAATCTTGAGTGAGACTGGTTCTATTTCCAAATATATAATCCTGCAAACGCAGATTCACCCCAAAGACTTCTGTATGTGAGTGCATGCATGAGAGAGAGCGTGTGTGTGCGTGTGCATGCTGGGTACAGTGTGTGTGTGTGTGTGTGTGTGAGAGAGAGAGAGAGAGAGAGAGATGGAATATAAGCATGTGAGATGGTGTGTGCGTAGGTTTGAGTGTGGGGATGTATTACTGTGTGTCTGAGAGAGAGCATGTCTATCAGAGAGGATCTGCACGAGCGTGTGAGTATGTAAGAGAGTGTGCTTGTGTGTGTGAGAGTGTATTGTGTTGCTGGGTCTCCTGTAGTGTGATGTGAACCCAGGGTCTCGGCTGAGGCCATCCTCATGTGTTCTAAACTTGGCTATCAGCCTCTGCTCGGCCACTAGATCAAAGAGGGCTGAGGCACAAGAAAGGACGGGCGGGGGCACTGGTGGTGGTGAAGAAGGGAGAGATATGGAGAGGAGACAGAGATTGGGGAGTAGAGAATGACTGGGGTTCAGAGGGTTGGGGAGAGAATCGGGGTGCAGTGTGAAGAAGGGAGAAAGGGCGGGGCAGTGGGTGGGGAGAAAATGGACAAGGGGCAGAATGGGAAGCGAGAGACAGCACAAATCCCACCTTCCCCAGGACTGGTGTCAGTGTCCCACGAACTGGAACCCACTCATCCCACAGCAGATTTGGGGTAACCATTTCTCAATATAAGCATGGCTAAGGCATATCATCCCTGCAGGCCATTCACACCGACCTTCCCAGCAGCATCCCACCCAGACCCACCCAGACGCTGCAGCCATGCAGTTCCCCATGGCTATTTTCTGATGAAGGGTTTTGCCCAAAACTTCGATTCTCCTGCTCCTCAGATGCTGCCTGACCTGCTGTGCTTTTCCAACACACACTCTCGACCCTAATATCCAGCATCTGCAGTCCTCACTTTCGCCCTGTAAGGGGTGAATATTATATTCCGAGTCTTTTAAATCTTTTAAAATCTTTTCCCCCTCACCCTAAACCTATACCCTGTAGTTTTGCAATACCTCTACCCTGGGGAAACGACAGGGTAGAGCCAGACAAAATGCAAAAGGAATAACATGTCTGGGCACAGGGGAAAAACATTTCGACAAAATTTGCTTTGGTATTTTTCTCTCGTATTCGCATTTGGACACTTAAAATTTGTCATGATGTGGAGGTGCCCGTGTTGGACTGGGGTGTACGAAGTTAAAAATCACACAACACCAGGTTACAGTCCAAACGGCTTGTTTGGAAGCACTAGCTTTCGGAGCGCCGCTCCTTCATCAGGCGGTTGTGGAGTATAAGATCATAAATTCTGTGTCTTACGATCTTATACTCCACAACCACCTGATGGAGGAGCAGCGCTGTGAAAGCTAGTGCTTCCAAGCAAGCAGATTGGACTGTAACCTGGTGTTTTGTGATTTTTAACTTTAAAATTTGTAACAAATTCCTGCACACTGAGCATGCTCCGCGGTGTCAGCAAGTACTGCGCATGACCGCCAGTGTCAGCAAAGCACTGCGCATATTCCTTGGTGTCCGCAGAAACTGCGTGTCAGCTCCTTTCCATGGACCAATGGAGAACCTTGGAGGACCGGAAGGAGACTGGTCCTCCAGCCAACCAGAGCCGGCCATTGTCGAAATGTGGAGGTTGGACCGTGAGCTCTGAAGCTGCTGCTGCTCCTTTCTCTGTGAACTTCACCCCAGACTGTAACTTCCTTCCTCTGTCTAACTTTCGTGAGTACAACAGTCTGTTTCTCACCTCTTTTTCCATTTTTTGTTTCATTCTGGGGTTCAATTGTTAACTTGCAGCAACTGAAAGGAAAGAGTGAATCGGGGGGCGGCGGGGGGACAGACTCTGGAAACGTTGATCCAGGTCTGTGTCTCAGTTTGCAAACACATGGCAAATGCAGTGACACAATCTATAGCCTTTGATGTTTAAAAAAAAAACGCAGAGAGGAGGCGCATTGTTTAAATGGTGATATGTTGAGATGTGATGAAAGTGAGATGATGGAGATCAGAGTTGAATATTGTGGAGCTGAAAAAGCACAGCAGGTTAGGCAGCAACTGAGGAGGAGGAGAGTCAATGTTTTGGACATGAGCCCTTCATCAGGAATGATGTGTGGATAGACAAAGGGGCCTCAGCGTCCTTCTACACCAGTCACTGCCAGTTGTCAGACAGGAGCAGCAAGCAATCAGCAAGGCAAGTGGTATATTAGCAAGAGAAGCTTCGAAATCCTCATTTCCCCTTCCCCCACCTCATCCTAGTTTCTAACCTCCAGCAACACTGTCCCCTTGACTTGTCCGGACTTGTCCGACCTGCCTAGCTCCTTTTCCACCTATCCACTCCACCCTCTCCTCCCTGACCTATCACTTTCATCTCCTCCCCCATTGACCTATTGTACTCTATGCTACTCTATCCCCACCCCCACCCTCCTCTAGCTTATCTCTCCACGCTTCAGGCTCTCTGCCTTTATTCCTGATGAAGGGCCTTTGCCCGAAATGTCGATTTCGAAGCTCCTCGGGTGCTGTCTGAATTGCTGTGCTCTTCCAGCACCACTGATCCAGAATCTGGTTTCCAGCATCTGCAGTCATTGTTTTTATCCTATTAGCAAGAGAAGTTGAGTTCAGAAGTGGGGATGTCTTCCTGCAGTTAGGTCAATCATTGAATGTATTCAAGGCTGAGTTCATTTGACTTTGAAGAACAAAGAAGTGGGGGAAGGTAAGAAAATGGTTTTAAGACTAGTATAGAACAGTTACAGTCATACAGCACAGAAACAGACCGTTAAGTCCAAGTAGTCCATGCTGACTGTGTTCTGAAACTAAACTAGTCCCACCTGCCAGTGTTTGGCCCAGACTCTCTGAACCTTTCCTATTACAATTGGAACATTTAAGAGGCATTTGGATGGGTATATGAATAGGAAGGGTTTGGAGGGATATGGGCCGGGTGCTGGCAGGTGGGACTAGATTGGTTTGGGATATCTGGTCAGCATGGACGGGTTGGACCGAAGGGTCTATTTCCATGCTCTACATTTCTATTACTTATCCAAATGTCTTTTAAACACTGTAACTGTACCTGCATCCATCACCTCCTCTTGACATTAATACCACATGAGAACTATTCTCTGTCTTAAAATAAAAAGGTGCCCCTCATGTCTTTTTAAAATATTTCTCCTCTCATCTTCAAAGTTTGCTCCCTAACCTTGAAACACCCATCCCAGGGAAAGAATGCCTGCTATTCACCTCATCGATACCCCTGAAGATTTTATAATCCTCTCTAAGGTCATCTCTCAACCTCCGATGCTGCAGTGAAAAAAATCCCACCCTGTCCACCTAGATGCCGGTATATTTATATCCAGTTATGAACTGTTCAATGCTGGTGCTGACTGGAAAGACCAAAAGACCTATTCCTGCTCCCAATTCTCTCACCCTGTGTCCAGGACAGCAAGAGACCATATGACATAGGTGCAGAAATTAGGCCATTCAGCCCATCAGATCTACTCCACCATTCAATCACAACTGATACGTTTCTCAACCCCATTTTGAAATTTTGATTTTGGAAAGGCAGATCAGGGAAGGGTCTGCGAAGTTAATGGGGAGTGTTGTTGACCAAAGATACCTTGGAGTGCCGGTTCATAGTTTCTTGAAAGTGGAGTCACAGGTAGACAGGATAGTGAAGGAGGTGTTTGGTATGCTTGCCTTTATAGGTCAGTGCATTTCAGTACAGATTTTGGGAGGTCATGTTGCCCCTGTACTGGACATTGATTCAGCCACTTTTGGAATACTGCATTCAGTTCTTGTTACCCTGCTACAGGAAAAGTGTTGTGAACCTTTAAAAGGGTTTGGCAAAGATTAACAAGGTTGGAGGTTTGATCTATAGGGAGAGGCTGAATAGGCCGGGGCTGTTTTCCCTGGAGCATTGAAGGCTGAGGGGTGACTTTATAGAAGTTCATATGGAACATGGATAGGGTGAATAGCCAAAAACATTTCCACATAGTAGGGAAGTCCAAAACTAGAGGGCATAGATTTGAGGTGAGAGGGGAAAGATTTAAATGGAACCATATGGACAACTTTCTCACACAGAGAGTGATGCAAGCATGGAATGAGCTGCCAGAGGACGTGGTGGAGGCTGGTATAATTACAGCATTTTAAATGGCATCTGGTAACAGGGTGAATTGAGAGGGATATAGGCTAAGTGCTGACAAATGTGACTATGTTAATTTGGGATATCTGGTCAGCACAGACAATTTGGACTGAAGGAAAGCAGAAGTATTGTTGTGAAGACTGGACTTTCAAAGCAGCTTCCAAAGATATTTTGTCCTGACGCTGGGAGTAGAACTACAATGAAATCTTTCATTTGAGAGACGGCAACTGAGTAAGTGAGGATATCCAGGATTTTGACGGAATGTGGGAATTTGTTGCAATGTGGGGTTGAAGTGTTTTAAGTAAAGTGTCCTGAGTGGGAAGCCTAGTGAAGTGTTTCGGTGGATTTTTGTTTTAAACTGCTCATTTCTTTCAGCCCCCAACAATGTACTTCCAATGCTGTGCATCAGAAGGAGCGGTGAATCAGTAACTGGTATCATCAGAAGCCTTACGGTTTTCAGTACTGCAGGTATTGCATTGTTGCATCAGCATTGTAAAGGTTATCGGCAGCATTGGGAGGTGTGGGCTGTATTCACTGAAAGCGATGAAGCAGTTAGATAACACACATATGAGAGGGCAGGGTGGGACTTGTCTTTCAATTTGCAGAAGTTGGGAGATTCTGGGAGTTGTGGTTCTGGGCAAACACACCTGCAGTAAATCATAGAAGCCCTACAGTGTGGAAGGAGGCCATTCAACCCATCAATCCACACTGACCCATCAAACAGCTTCCCACCCAGACTCACCCTATCTCGTCGTTTCTGCTGGTGGGTTAGACTAGGTAACAAGATTAGGGGTAGGTTTAAGGCAGAGGAGGAGGGACTACATTTCCTGGAGAGTGGTGAATCTATGGAATTCTTTGCCCAAGGAAGCAATAGAAGCAGGCATATTCAAGACACAGTTCGATGGGATTTTGGATTGTAGGTGAATTTATGGTAGTCAGGATAATGCAGGTAAGAGAAGCTGAGATGATGGATGGATCAGCCATAATCTTAAAGAATGGCGGAGTAGGCTCGATGGGCCAAATGGCCTCTTTCTGCACTGCAGGGATTTTATGATTGCTTCATATGGTGTATATCTGATATTCGCTGTTGTACAAGCTGCATGGCTATGATTTTTCACCTTCTAATATAGTAATGGAATTATATCCTGTATTTCTTGTATTCATTTTTATTTTAACAGGTCAGCAGGAAGTCTTTCAGCAACTTTACTGGCTTTCTTTCCTAAAGCAGCCTTGACATTTCATTTTCATATCCTTCATTCAGCTCCATTCCCAGCACCTTTGTAGGAAGGTTGTTCCAGGTCATTGTCACCTAAATGAAGTTTTCCTCTTTATATACTTAATGCTATCTGGCTGAATGAGGGTTTTCAGGTTTCTGTGTCATGAATAATATATGATCAGCAAGTATCTGGCAATCTAAGGAATTGTCACCGATGTTATGTTCATTTGACTGTACTGACCGTGACTTATTTTGTGATTTTATTTGCAGGAAGACATGGGGAAAGAAATCTGAAACCAAAAGATACATCAGCTTTTGACAGTCATTTGATTCATTGGGACTTGAATATCAGCAGCTATTCCAGTCGAGAAGAAATGTTTGCTTCTGTCTGCTTGGACACTGGTGTGGCAGGAAGAATACTGATACACCCGAATGAGGGAGATTCAGTGCGGTGACCTTGAAAAGTACAGGACTTCACACCATTTACTCAGCTTGGAGGATCAAAGAGACCGTTCACTTGCTCTCTGTGCGGGAAGGGCTTCACCCGATCCTCCCACCTGCAGAGACATCAGTGAGTTCACCTACCATCGCAGGGGCATTGAAGGAGCTTCGGCCGAGTGCCATTATCGACTGCATTAATAACCCAGTTCTGGGGACTCCCGGGTTTGAATCTCACCATAGCAGATGGCGGATTTGGAGTTCAGTCAGAAATCTGGAGTTCAGAATCTCATTATGTAACCATTTTCGGGGAACAAACACCCCAATCTGATTCACTTATGCTTTAGGGGAGGAACCTGCCGTTGTGGGAAAGGATTCACTCAGTCGTCCCAGCTGCATCCTTTCCCTGGTCTGGCCTATATGTGACTCTAGACCACAGCAGTGTGGTTGAATCTTGACAGACCATCTGCAAATGTGCGGGGGGAATCTTCCTTGCATACAGGCTATGGGTTGCAATTGCTGAGTGAAGCAATACTTCCTCCAGGCTAAGGCTGCACCAAGGATCGAATTACAAAGGGACAACTCAGCTGACCAATAGTGAAGAAAGTGGGATGCAGGGGTGTGTGTGTGTGTGCGTGCGTGCGTGCATGCGTATGTGTGTGTGTGTGTGTTAGTTATCTGAAGCAGCAACACAATTGGGTCCCAACAAAAGTTACCTGAACGTACCGTCGGACTCGGACATTGAAGGCTATGAGATCCAACAGGTTTTTCTTTTAAAGCTGCTAATTTCTTTCAATCTCCGGCGCAAGGTTTCCAATGTCTTATATCAGAAGGAGCAGTCAATGTGTAGCTCGTATTATTAGAATTGTACATTTTTCAGGACTGATGGTTCATTGTTTCCTGAGCATTGTAAAGTTTACTGGCAGCAGTGGGAGAGGTGGGCTGTTTTCAATGGAAACATAGTTAAAAATCCAGTTATCGTCCAACAGGTTTATTTGGAAGTACTAGCTTTCGGAGTGTTGCTCCTTCGTCAGGTAGCTGTACAGCAGGATCATAAGACACAGAATTTCTAGCAATATGATATATTCAACAAATCTCGACTGCTTTTAAGTGTTTCATCTTTAGAATGGGTTGCAGGTTTCAGTTCATTAGTATGTAAATCCCAAAACTTCTTTTAAGTCACAGTCTCGAGATAACTTAAGGTTTTACAAAGAGGTGCCATCTCAGCTCAGACAATGCATGAAAGATGTGAGGTTCGAGTCTGTCTTGAGTCAAAGTAGGAATTTATAAAATATTACATGGATTGACTGTCTGCAGATTGTGCACTTTTTGAGCAAAATAGAATGTATCTACAAACATAATTCTGCAAATGCAAATTCACCCCATAGTCTTATCTATGTGTGCATGCATGAGAGTGAGTGAGTGTGTGCATACAAGAGTGTCTGGTGAGAGAGTGTGTGTTTGCGTGTGTGCATGCTCGGTTAAGTGAGAGTGTGCAGGAGTATAAGTCTTTGAGAGGATGTGTGTGTGGGTGTGCATCTGAGAGAGCGCGTATATCTGAGAGAGTGCCTGTGTGAGTATGTGAGAATGTATGGCTGTGTGTGAGAGACAGAGAGACAGAATGTGTACAGTGTAATGGGGTCACCTGTAATGTAACATGAACCCAAGGTCCTGGTGGAGGCCATCCTCATGGGTTCCAAACTTGCCTATCAGTCTCTGCTCGGCCACTAGAAATGATTAAGCAGTTACACAATAGACACTGGAGAGGGCAGGGTGAGACTTGTCTTTCAATTTGCAAAAGGTGGAAGGCTCTGGATGATGTGATCCAGGGCAACCACAACTTGGAGGACCTTCGGCTCAGAGAGGTGGAGCTGGAAGCCGGGCTGCAGACACACTGGGAAGGCAAGGCGGAAAGTTAATCAGATGTTTTTTATTCCGGGAGATGGTCTTTCCCTCCGTACAGAGCCTTCCGATGGGGTCAGTGGACAGGGTCAGGAGGGTGTGAGCCAGGATCAGGCAGGTAAAGGGGATCTGAGAGAGGGCTGCAGGGGGGAGGAGCTAACTGTGCGGTGGGAGGAGCAAGAACAACGTTGGTGAGGGGGAGATAAGGGACAGAATAGTGACGGGGCTTGCCTCCGTTCTCTGCAGTTGGCAGCAGAAGCACAGATGGTATCGGAATCTGGTGCCAGGATTCAGGAACCGCTGTGCTCTGGGCTGGAGAAGTGGGAAAGGGAGGTGCAATGGGTGTGGTCCAACGATGTCAGCAGGACACAGTCTCTGCTGAGGGCGCATGAGAAGTTAAAAGCTGCAAAGACAAAGCAGATCCTCAAAGCACTGGGTGGGGTGGTGGCTCAGTGGTTAGCAATGCTGCTTAATAACGCCAGGAGCCTGGGTTTGATTCCACCCTTGGGTGACTGTGTGAAGTTTGGCATGTTCTCCCCCTTGTGTCTGTGTTGGTTACCTCTGGGTGTTCTGGCTTCCTCCCACAGTCCAAGGATCTGCACTTTAGGGTGGATCAGCTGTGCTAAAGTGTGCAGGTGAGCTTGCATCTTTTAGGATGACCATGTTAGTTTCGGTTCCTTCATTTGTAAATCCCAGAACTTTTTAAAATTTACATTCTCAAGATAGCTTTTAACAATAGGTGTCATCTCAGCTCAGATAATGCATTGAAGGTGAGACATAAAGTCTGTGTCCCAATGTTCGGTCAGACTGATTCTATTTCTAAAGTGGGAGCTACAGAATCTTACATGGATTTATGCAGTTTTTGAGTAATTCGGAATAGAATGGACTTCTGCAAGGAAGTGTACAAACAACTGACCAGGAACACGACAGGCAACTACCAGCTGATCTGACCAAAGAGCACAACCGTGAACTGACAGCATTCATCAAGACTTCTGATCCAATCCTTCCAGAAGTTCAGCATCCACGGACTAGTTGAATCCGTGGACATGTCAGTACTCTACACCAGCATTCCTCACGATGATGGTATCACGGTAACAGCCTCAGTACTCAATACCAACAGCTGCCAATCTCTGAGCACTGTCCTACAACTCATCCACTTCATCCTTGACCACAACATTTTCAACATTTTCATCAGCAGGTACTCATGTGACTCAGCCAACATTGCCTGCAGCGTATGAGATAAACAATGATGCCCTGAGTCTTGGTATATTGGTGAGACCGAGCAGAGGCTACAGCAACAGATGAATGGACACTGCACAACAATCACCAGCCAGGAGTGTTCCTTCCCAGTCGGGGAACACTACAGCGGTCCGGGACATTCAGCCTTGGACCTTCGGGTGACTATCCTTCAAGGTAGACTTCAGGATAGGCAGCAACGGAAAGTGGCTGGGCAGAGGCTGATAGCCAAGTTCAATACCCATTGAGATGGCCTCAACCAGGACCTTGGGTTCATGTCACACTACACCATACATTCTCTCTCTCTCTCACACACACACACACACCCTCTCAGACTTATTCCCCATTACACTCTCTCACACACACATGATCACTTGGTTTCTCCTGCACACACACACACACACACATAAAAGTTCGTGGGTTGAATTTGTACTTGCAGAATCGCATTTTATTTTGCTCACAAACTCATACACGTAAGATTCTGTTATACAACGACAGAAATAGAATCCGTCTGACCTAACATTGGGACACAGACAAACTTTAACTTAACACCTTCAATGCATCATCTGATTGAGATGACACCTATTGTTAAAAGCTAGCTTGACAACGTAACTTTTGAAAACTTTTAGGATTTACATGTGAAGGAATCGAAACTAACATGGTCATTCTAAAAAATGGTAGAGGTAAGCTAAAGTTGTTTAATATTCCATCCCATGACACTGCAATCCTGTTGCTATAAAGTCTGTGTGTTATGATTCTGCTCCACAACCAACGATGAAGGAGCAGCGCTTCGAAAACTAGTGATTCCAAATAAACCTGTCGGGCTATAACCTAGCATTGTGTGATTTTTAACTTTGAAAATCTGCAGTAATACTAACATCTCCATACTGCGCATGCTACTCGGTGTCAGCCACGCACTACGCATGTTCCACGGTGTCAGCAAACTATTACGCATGCTCACGCAACAAGCGGAAACACTCCGTGACCTTGTTTTGATGGACCAATGAGAAGCTCTGGAGGACCGGATGTAGACTGGTCCTCCTGCCAATCACAGCAAACCCATCGTCTGGATGTGGAAGTAGGACCATGTGCTTCTGAGGTGGTTGTTGCTGCTCCTCTCTCTCTGAATGAAGATTGAGCTTCACCCCAACTGCAACTTCCTTCCTCTCTCCAACATCTGTGAGTACAACACACTTTTCTCAACCCCTTTTCCATTCCTGAGTTGAGCTGTTGACTTGCAGGAACTGAAGGGGAACGGAGTGAATCCAGGGAGGGGACAGACTCTGGGAAAGTTAGTCCAGGTCTTTTTTTTAATGGCAAATACAGAAGAATTGACAGTTCAGGCTCGAACCTTTAATCAGAAATGATGTGTGGATGAAAAAGGGGCCTCTGTGTCCATCTAATCCAGTCAATGCAAGTTGTCAGACAGGTGCAGCAAGTAGTGAGCAAGGCAAGTGTTATATTAGCAAGAGGAATTGAGTTCAGAAGTGGGGACGCCTTCCTGCAGTTTGGGCGTAATTGAGTATATCCAAGGCTGAGTTCATCTGATTTTTGAACAACAAAGAAGTGATGATTATGGGGGAGGCAAGACCAGTACTATGCTGACTATGTTCTCAAGCTAAACTGGACCCACCTGCCTGTGTTTAACCTATATCCCTCTGAACCTTTTATATTGGAGTCATAGAGATGTACAGCACAGAAACAGACCCTTCGGTCCAATTTGTCCATGTCTATCAGTTATCCTAATCTAGTCTATTTGCCAGCCCTGGGCCATATCCCTCGAACCCCTTCTATTATAGACCAATCCAAATGCCTTTTAAATTCTGTAATCATACCACTCTCCTCCATTTCCTCTGGCTGGTCATTTCATATATGCACTACTGTGTGAAAAGGCTCCCCTTTGAGCTCTTTTTTGTCTTTCCCCGTTCACCCAAAACCTTTAGTTCTGCACTACCCCGCCCCAGGGAGAAGACTTTGTCTATTTACCCTATCCATGCCTCTCATGACTTTATAAACCTCTAAGGTCATCCCTCAGCCTCTGACGCCCCAGGGAAACAGCCGCAGCCTATTCAGCCTCTCCCAAGAGCTAATTTTTTCAAATCTGGCAACATGCTGGTAAATCTTTTCTGAACCCTTTCAAGTTTCATACTGTCCTTCTGATGGGCAGGAGACCAGAGTTGCATGCAATATTCCAAGCACACAATATTCCAAATGTGGTCTCACCAATGTCCTGTAGAGCTGCAACATCACCTACCTCCCAACTCCTTTACTCAGTGCTGTAACCGATAAAGGAAAGCATGCCAAATGCTGCCTTCACTATCCTATCTACCTGGTACTCGACCTTCAAGGAACTATGAACCTGCACTCCAAGGTCTCTTTATTCAGCAACACTCCCCAGGACCTTATACACTTTATGCTAAGTCCTACTTTGATTTGCTTTTCCAAAATCCAGCACTTCACATTTATTTAAATTAAACTTCAGCATTCATATACTAATCCAAATGTCTTTTAAATGTTCTAACTGTATCTGCATCCACACCTTTGTCTGGAAATTCATTCCACACACAAACCACTCTCTGGGGGGAAGAAAATGGCGACCCTCATGTCCTTTTAAAATCTTTCTCCTCTCTCTCTTTCAAAATTTGCTCCGTAATCTTGACCCCCAGCCTAGAGAGAGGATTTTGGCCGTTCACCTGATCTATACCCCTCACGATGTTATAATCCTCCTCTGCTCCAGTGGAAAAAATTCCAGCTTATTAACCTGAATGTAGGTATATTCATGGCAGGTCAGGCAGCATCCGAGGAGCTACCTGATCTGCTGTGCCTTTCCAGCACCACTCTAATCTAGACTCTGGTTTCCAGCATCTGCAGTCCTTGTTTTAGCCTTTTACGTCGGTATACTCAGATCTACTTATGATCTGTTCAATGCTGGTGCAAGCTCGACAGGCTAAATGGCCTATTCCTGCTCCCAATTTGCACACTCCTAGTCCAGTTCCTGAAGAAGGGCCTGTGCCCGAAACGTCGAATCTCCTGTTTCCTGGATGCTGCCTGACCTGCTGTGCTGTTCCAGCAATAAAGTTTCAACACTCCTAGTCCAGAACAGCAAGAGACCATAAAACACAGGATCAGAAATTAGGCCTCTGAGCCCATCAGGGGTGCTGCACTATTAAGTTCTGGCTGATAAGTTTCTCAATCCCATTCTCCCACTTTCTCCCTGTAACCCTCGATCCCCTTGATACTCAAGAACCTATCTATCTCCATCTTAAATCTACTCAGTGACCTGGCCTCCACAGCCTTCTGTAGCAATGAATTCCACATATTCACCACTCACCGGCTGAAAATGTTTCGCCTTATCTTTGATCTAAAAGATATTCCTTTTACTCTGATGCTGTGCCCTCGGGTCCTAGACTCTCCTACCAATAGGAACATCTTCCCCATGTGCACTTTGTCCAGGCCATTCAGAATTCTGTCTGTTTCAATTAGATCTCCACTTCCTCCGAGTGTGGGTCTGTTAATCAGCATGAACCACACCCTTCAGGATGAGTTACAGCAGGAATTAGGCTCAGCAAAGTCAGAACGGGGGGAGTGTGTGTGGGATGGAGATTTTCAGCTTTTAGGGGATGAGAGAGGAAATAAAGTTCAATATAAATTAGAATTGATCGGATGGGCTGATGGGCCGAGGAATGGCAACATGAATTTAATTTAGATAAATGTGAGGTGTTACATTTTGAAAGGCAAATCAGGGCACGACTTACATAGTTAATGGTGAGTGTTGCTAAACAGTGTCCTTGCAGGTGCATAATTCCTTGAAAGTGGAATTGCAGGGAGACAGGGTTGTGAAGAAGGCATTTGGTACGCTTTCCTTTATTGGTCAGAGCATTGAGTACAGGGGTTGGGAGGTCATGTTAGGCCACTTTTGGAAAACTGTGTGCAATTCCAGTTGCCCTCCTCTAGAAGAATGTTGTGAAACTTAAAATGGTTCAGAAAAGATTTACAAAGATGTAGACAGAGTTGGAGGGTTTGAGCGATAGGAAGATGCTGAATACGCCAGGGATAATTTCCCTGTAGCATTAGAGGCTGATGGGTGACCTTACAGAAGTTTATAAGGGGTATAGATAGGTTGGATAGACAAAATCCTTTCCCCATGGTAGGCAACTTCAAACCTAGAGGGCATAGGATTCACGTGAAAAGGGAAAGATTTAAAACGGACCTGAGGGGCAACTTTTTCACACAGAGGGTAGTGCATGTTTGGAATGAGCTGCCAGAGGAAATGGTGGAGGCTGCTACAATTACAACATTTAAAAGGCATCTGGATGGGTATGTGAATAAGAAGGATTTAGAGGGATACAGGCCAAATGCTGGCGAATGGAATTAGATGAGTTTAGGATATCTGGTCGGCATGGATGAGTTGGACCGAAGGCTCTGTTTCTGTGCTGTATGACTTTAATCATCTTGTGTGAAAGCAGAAGTGTTGTTGTGAAGATTGGACTTTCAGAGCAGCTTTCAAAGGTGTTTTGCCTTTACTGGAAGCAGAAGAAGTGACAATGAAATATTTCATTGGTGAGACAGCAACTGAGTATGTCTAGGATTTTGGTGGAAATTGGGAATCATTGCACTGTGGGGGTGAAGTGCTTTAAGGCTTACCAGCAGTAAGGACAGTGTGCTTATTGGGGTGCCCAGTGAAGGGTTAGGTGGAATTTTGAGTTAAACTGCTCATTTCTGCCAGCCTCCAACATTGTATTTCCAATGTTGTCCATCAGGAGGAGCGGTGAATCAGTAACTGGTATTGTTGGAAGCCTTACGATTTTCAGTACTGCAGGAATGGCATTGTTTCATCAGCATTGTAAACGTTACTGGCAGCAGAGGGAGGTGTGGGCTGTATTTACTAGAAACAATTAAGCATTTAGATAACGTACATACGAGAGGGCAGGGTGGGATTTGTCTTTCGATTTGCAGAAGGTGGGAGATTCTGGGAGCTGTGATCTGAGGCAAACACAACTGCGGTAAATCATAGAAGCCCTACAGTGTGGAAGCTGGCTATTCAGCCCATCAAGTCCATTCTGACCCCTCCGAAGAGCATCCTGCTCATACACCCCTCGCGCCCCCACCCCTTAGGGAATCAAGAGTTTGAGATAACACAAGTAAGAAGAGCTGAGATGATGGATAGATCAGCCACGATCTTAATAAATGGTGAAACAGGCTCAACAGGCCAAACGGCCTACTCCTACTTCTATTACTATGAAACAATAACCCTGCATTTCCCATTGGCTAACCCACCTAACCTGTACATCCCTGGGCACTATGGGCAATTTAGCATGGCCAATCCAAATCAAGGTTGGTAAGCAATGTAGTGATGTGGAAAATGGATGTCAGAGAAAAATAGAAAGGAACAAGGAGAATAAATGAACCAGCAATTAATACTGGATTCAAAAGATTACAAACAATAAAACTAAAAGCTCAGTATCTGAATTTGTGCTTGTTATGAAGGGGTAGAGGTACTGTACCTTGAAGGGGTAGAGGTACTGTACCTTGAAGGGGTAGAGGTACTGTACCTTGAAGGGGTAGAGGTACTGTACCTTGAAGGGAGTTAAAAAGCTGAGCAGAACAAAGTGTTCTAAACAAGATGAGAATGTAATATTTGGTCAACACAAATAGAGCAACTGGGTTGCCATGAGGCACAAACAAATTCAAATTTGGCCAATCAGTTTAAATTTTGCCCCAAAATACCAAAGTCCAATCAAGTTTGAATTATGTATTTTGATAATATTGATACCAATAAAATGATCCGATGTTTTGGATTTTCAAACCAGGCATTTTTGTGAGTTTTAATACTCTGTGTTGGACATAAAGAGTAAAGTTGTTAATTCTTACTTTAAATATTTACCTCTGGGATAGTACTTTGCCTCTCAAACTTTTACATATTACTGCGTGGGGTGAATCATTTCTGTGTTTCTGGTTTAATTTAGCAGAGGGGGTTACTCTGTGTCGTAATAGCGCTGCAACGTAACAAAAGTGAATGAATTGACTGCACACATTGAAGAGAATAATTATGATCTGGGACTCCTTACAGAGACATAGCTTCAGGATGACAAGGATTGGATCCTAAATATTGAGGGGAGATGTGGCATTCAAGTCGAATGAGAAGCTAGGTAAAGGTAGAGGGTTGACACTGCTAATCAAAGCACTGATCACAAGGTAGTCTGGTGTCAGCTCGGATTTCAGGTCCTGGTTTCTTTGTCCTCTATTGATCTCCCTGTTCCCACACAGTTGTTGTCCGTTCTCAGCTCTGCTTCATTTCTGCTGAAGCTTTAACCTCCTTTGACACCTTCCGGAACAATAAAAGTCAATCAAAGTCCAGCCCACAATCTCCCAGCCTGTCAACCATCCAGACACAGAGTATCATACCAGAAAATATAACAAAAAAGGCGAAAAGTTAGAATTAAATAGGTGCTTGTGTCTGTTCATTGGCAAGTAACCTCGAAATAGGGGTCTGCCAGGATTCTTATAGTGCCCTAATTGAAAAATTGTCTCTCCCTGTTTTAAAAAAATTCTCAAGGTCAGGTTCGTAGGAGAGTAGTCTGACACAGAACAAACGACCAAGAGGCGAGTCTGCTAGAATATGGGCATTTTATTCCCCGCAGCGTCGCCACAACCAGGTCTCATACAACGGGTCTGGCTTATACTCACTCTACATGTTACCGGAACTGGGAGCCGTCAGTTCTCGTAGAGCGGTTGCCAACAACCCACGCTCGGCGGTTAAACGTAACCCCGGAGCAGACTCACCGAACTGGAGACTTTTCCAGCTGATATACTCTTTTCCAGATATAAACATTCATGTGAACAGCAGAGCAAGGCTAAAAAACACATTCCATTCTGGTTACATACAGATAAGAAGATTCACACGGGGAGGTGTGTAATAAGATTCACACGGGACTAAGCAACACCTCCATTCCGGTTAGATTCACACATTCTGGTTACATACAGATAAGAAGATTCACACGGGGAGGTGTGTAATAAGATTCACACGGGACTAAGCAACACCTCCATTCCGGTTAGATTCACACATGTATTGGGACATAATTTTTAACCGTTTCACCACATTCCACTGCTTGGCCCAATACATGTGTTACATTATGATTCACACATGTATTGGGACATAATTTTACACCACATTCCACTGCTTGGCCCAATACATGTGTTACATTATGATTCACACATGTATTGGGACATAATTTTACACCACACTCCCTTACATCTAAGTATTAGTACCCAGCTACGATTTATAACAATATTTACATCAACAGAAATAAAGCATCTGTTATGCAATAGACATAGAGATATACAGTATGGAACTAGACTTTTACTCTCCCTCGTGCACACACCGAGGTCTATGGGGTGAATTTGTATTTGCAGATACCATCTATTTTACTCAAAAAATGCACAATCTGCAGGCAGATAATACATGGAATATTTTATAAATTCCACTTTGGAAATAGAACTAGTCTGACTCAAAAACTGGGATGCAGACAGACTCTGGCCTCACACGTTTAATGCATTGTCTGAGCTAAGTTGTAATCTTTTCTTATAAAACCTTGTTATCTTGAGTAGGTGTCTTATAAGAAGTTCTGGGGTTTACATATTAATGACACCAGCAACTCATTCTAAAGATGAAAGACTTTACAATCCAGGCTTCTTCAATATATCATCTCAGTGGCATGACTCTGTAATGTTTTGCTGTAGACTCAGTGTCTTATGATCTTAGACTCCACAACCACCTGATGAAGGAGCAGTGCTACGAAAGCTAGTGCTTCCAAATAAACCTGTTGGACTGGCGTCATGTGATTTTTAGCTTTGCCCAGGTTAGGGTGGATTGGCTCTGCTAAATTACCCATGGTGTTCAGGGTTTTGCAGGTATGGGAGAATTGTTAGAAGCGATTTGATTCCATCTTCTCGTGACTGTCTGTGTGAACTTTGATATGTTCTCCCCCTTCTGTCTGCGCAGGTTACCTCTGGGTGCTCCGGTTTCCTTCCACAGTCCAAGGATCTGCAGTTTTGGATGGATCGGCTGTACTAAAGTGTCCAGGGATGTGCAGGTTAGAGTGGGTTAGCCATGGGGAACTGCAGGGCAGTAGGGTAAGTGGATGAGTCTGGGTGGGATGCTGTGTGGAAGGTCGGTGTGAATTTGATAGGTGAAATGGCGTGCAGGGATTACATAATTCTTCTCCTTTAGCCATATGTGGATTGAGAAATGACCTGCTGTGGGAGGAGTAGGCTCCAGTTCATGGGACACTGCCCCAGTCCTGGGGAAGGTGGGAATTGTGCTGTCTCTCTCCCCACCCACTGCCCCCATCCATTCTCTCTCACCCCGCAACTCTCTGCCCCCCATTTTCTCTCTGCCCCCCATTTTCTCTCTTTCCCCCTCATTCTCTTCCTCCACCCTTTGACCCCCGAGTCTTTCCTTTCCGCCCCCACCACCCTCTGTTCCCCCCAGTCTCTCAATGGCCCCCACACTCTGTCACCCTGTCCATTCTGTCTCTCTTCCAACTCCCACTGAACTTTCTCATGCCTCAAGCTCTCTTTGATCGCTGTATCAAGCTCTTAGAAGAGAGAGAGAGAGAGAGAGAGAGAGAGAGAGAGAATGGTTGATGATGAAACTGCCTGGGAGATGGGGGTGCACGAGAAATGGCTGATCTTTCAAATTGAGAATAGCTAAAATAATATATTCAGAAATAGCAGTAAAGTTTGAACGCATGTTCAATTTTATATTAAGACAAAGCTGCAGCCATCTTTCTCAAACTTGCTTTGAACTATGTGCAGTTGAGGACAGGCTGTTCGGGTGAATGAGGCTTTTGCTCGAAATGTCAATTTTCCCGAAATGTCAATTTTCCTGCTCCTCGGATGTTGCCTGACCTGCTGTGCTTTTCCAGCACCACATTCTTGATCTAATCTCCAGCATCTGCAGTACTCACTTTCTCCTGTTAGGGGTGAATGGCCGAACCCTAGTCTTGAAAAATTGGTTCTATTAGAAGGTGTAGAGGTGTATTCTACCTTCAAGAGAGTTGAAAAGTGAGCAGAACCACCTGACGTAGCACCAAGCGTTCTGAACAAGGTAACAATTTAACATTTGGTCGAACAGCTCAGTAGCTGGGTTGCCTGGAGACAAAAACATACTCAATTTTGACCAATCGATTTAAATCTTGCCCCAAAATACTGAATTCCAATCAAGTTTGAATTTAGTATTTTGAGAATATTGGTTAGCACTGCTGCCTCACACCACCAGGGTCGATTCCAGCCTTGGGTGACTGACTGTGTGCAGTTTGCACATTCTCCCCGTGTCTGCGTGGGTTTGCTCTGGGTGCTCCAGTTTCCTCCCACAGTCCAAAGATGTGCAGGTCAGGTGAAGTGGCTATGCTATATTGCCCGTAGTGTTAGGTGCATTCGTCAGAGGGAAATGGATCTGGGTGGGTTACTGTTTGGAGTGTCAGTGTGGACTAGTTGGACCGAAGGGCCTGGTTCCGCACTGTAGGGAATTTAATCCAATCTAATATTAACACCAATGAAACGATTTGATGCTTTGGAGTACAAAATCAAAACAAAAAGTTGAACAGTTACAGGAGAACTGCCAAAAGACCAACAAATGTAGGCTGCTAGTGAGAACTCCTGAGAGGTACCTGTCCAGAGGAGTCTGCACAGAGAAAAAACATCGACACCGACCTGGAGAGCAAATCTACAGAGGAAGCTACAAAGAGAAGATTTAACAGCTGGCTGGTTTTGAAGTTTGAATCTTTCGGTAAATCTTAATTAGGGGTTTTTATTGGACTGGTATCGTATAGGGGAAGGTAGAAGATAGGTTAGAGACAGGATTTGTAAATAGTTGTTAATTAATTATTCTCCGTTAGACTTTAATAAATAAAGTTGTTAATTTTTACTTTAAATACTGACCTTTGGGAATAGTTTCTTGGTTCTTGAATTTTCACAGATTACTGCATGGGTTAAACCTTCTCTATGTTGCTGGTTTAAATTAGGTGGGGGAGGTTGCACACAATGTTTTAAAATTTGAGGGCTTTCGTCCGAGATTTGAACTGGTTTAGACAGATTTGAATAGATTTGGCGGTACGAAAAATCCCAGCAGATTTAAACACTTGCAAGTTAGTGTCCTAGATCATTAAATAAAACTTTAAATAGTGACTTTTAGAAACAGTTCCTTACCTCTTGAATTTTCACATTACCACATGGGGTAAATCTTTTTTGGGTTTAAATTAGTTGGGGGGGGGGGGGGGGGGGGCGGGATGCAGTCCGTGTCATAACAATTCTGACTATATAGAAACAGTAGTGGAGTGTGGAAACAAGCTGTTTGTTCCGTGCCAATCGGATATCCTAAATTAATCTAGGCCCATTTGCCAGCTCCTGGCCCATATCCCTCCAAACCTTCCTGTTCATATACCCATCCAGATGCCTTTTGAATATTGTAATTGTACCAGCCTCCACCACTTCCTCTGGGAGCTCATTCAATCCATGCACCACCCGCTGTGTAAAATAGTTGCCCTTTAGGTCCCTTTTAGTCCTTTCCCCCCTCACCCTCGTATAAATCAATTGCTGCTTTTTCTGAACAGGCTCAGTGGCTGGCATTGCTGCCTTATAGCGCTGGGGACCCAGGTTTGATCCCAGTCTCGGGCAACTGTCTGAGTGGAGTTTGCACCTTCTCCCCATGTCTGCATGGGATTCCTTTGGTGCTCCGGTTTCTCCCCACAATCCAAAGATGTGCAGGTTTGGAGAGGGCACTTGTGGGGAATTAACTTTCACACTTTTTTTCTACTCCTTAGGTCCCTTTTAAATCTTTCCCCTCTCACCCTCAACCTATGCCCTCCAGTTTGGGAGTCCCCTACCCTGAGGAAAAGATGAGTCGTCAAATAAAATGTGGAGCTGCAGGATAAATATAAAATGTCGCTCCAGCCTTTCTTGTCTCCGAGTGTCATTTGGGCACAAAACCTGTCGGTAACACCAGCAACGTCACAGAGCATCTTGCGCATGCTCCTCGGTGACAACACACTACGCATGTTCGCTGGTGTCAGCAAAACCTGCGCGTGCTCCTGGTTGTCCGCGGAAACTGCGCGTGATCTTCTTTTGTTGGGCAAATAGGAAGCCCTGGAGGACCGGAAGGAGCGTGGTCTTCCTAATCAGAGACACCCCTATTGTGTGTGTCTCTCTCTCTCAATCTCAATTTATGGAGGGGAGAGATTCTGGAAAAG
Source organism: Chiloscyllium plagiosum (assembly GCF_037043375.1). Lineage (NCBI taxonomy): Eukaryota > Metazoa > Chordata > Chondrichthyes > Orectolobiformes > Hemiscylliidae > Chiloscyllium > Chiloscyllium plagiosum. The sequence continues at coordinate 19,101,349 of NW_028270165.1, read as the reverse complement.
TTGGGCCAGGTCTGTGTCTCAGTTGGCAAACTCATGGAAAATGCAGTACCACGATGTGAAGTGATAGCATTCCCTGTGGGCGGGGAAGCAGAAAGGAGATGCATTGTTTAAATGGTGATATATTGGGATGTGGAGAAAGTGAGGACCGCAAATGTTGGAGATCAGAGTCAAAAAGTGTGGTGCTCGAAAAGCACAGCAGATGAGGCAGCATCCGAGGAGCAGGAGAGTCAGCGTTACAGGCACGAGCTCTTCATCAGGAATGTGTATAAAGGGGCCTCAGCGTCCTTCCATACCAGTCAATGCCAGTTGTGAGGTAGGTGCAGCAAGCAATGAGCAAAGCAGGTGTTATCTTAGCAAGAGGAATTGAGATCAGAAGTGGAGATGTCTTCTTGCAGTTATGGGATCATTGAATATATTCAAGGCTGAGTTCATCTGATTTTGGAACAACAACGAAGTGGATGTTTATGGGGGAAGGCAAGGAAATGGTTTTCACACCATTGCAGAACAATTACCGAGTCAAACAGCACAGAAACAGTCCCTTCAGTCCAACTACTCCATGCTATGTTCTCAAACTAATCTAATCCCATCTGCCAGTGTTTGGGCTATATCCCTCAGTCACAAAGCTGGTCCTTTTTACTAAAAGCTGGTCCTTTTACTAAAAGTTGGTCATTCTTCTCAAGGATGCTGTGTCCTTGGTTTTTTTTCAGAGGGGTGGTAAAATAACCTGGGCTCCGAAGTGACTGGTTTAGTACCGAGATGAAAAACAGTATTGGGAGGCATTTTTGGTTATATGTGAACAGATGAGACTTAAGGCCAAAGCTTTTATGTTTTAGAAGTGACCTGTACAATGAAAGGGGAGTGGTCAGTCCTGAAAGCTGAAGTCTCGTTTGGGTGAGTTAAGCAGTGGACTATGTGGAGAAAGGCTGCTAACACTGTCTCCTTCTGCCCTTCTAACTTCAACTGTAAGCCTCTGTTTCAGTTTTACTTTGTTTAAGGGTTTTTTTTTGGTACTGTTGTTCAAGCATTGTGAAGAGTGTTAAGAGTTTCTCCACAGCTTGTACTGTACTTAATAAAGTTTGGTTGTTCACAGAAGTTGGCGTATTGCAGTGTAAGAAGCTCAAGCAAAAGAACTTAACAAAGGAACCTAAGGGATAAGTCTTTCATGCAGAAAGTGGCATGTTTAAGGAAAGAGCTGTCAGAGGAAGTGGTGGGTGCTGGTACAATTATGACATTAAAAGGCATCTGGATGGGTATACGATTAGGAAGGGTTTAGACGATATGGGCCAAATGCTGGCAAATTGGCCGAGATTAGGTTAGGTTATCTCGTTGGCACGCATGAATTAGACCGAAGGGTCTGTTTCTGTGCTATCAGTCTGGCTTGCCACTAACATTTGCCACATCTATATGTACAGTTTCTGTCTGGTGTCAGTGTCAATGCCTTGATATCTCATTCTTAACTGGACTGGCAGTGCTTGGAATAGAATGCGGCAAAATGAGGGCAATTCACATAAAACATCCCCTTATGCACCGATAGTGGGAGCATGGGGATTCCAACCGGGGTTTACAGATGCCACTTTTAAACTCTGGAGATCCAGGGGTATCTCATGTTTAGGGGATCTATTTAAAGATGGGGTCCTGATGTCTTTTGAACAGCTGCGTCAGAAATTCGGATTACCTAATGGAGACCTCTTTCGATACTTCCAAATTCGAGATTATATACAGAAGAAGACCACGTTATCAGATAGTCTTTATAAATCAGATAGAGAATGTAGTGTCCTACGACCAGTGGGGGTATTTTCCGTCAGTACTATTTATCATTTACTACATGATAAAGTATCGGGAGATATGTATAATCTGCTTAAAACATGAGATCAGGATTTGGGACTAGAAATCTATAGAAACGTGGAATGATATTTGGGAAAATGCTAGAAGAATTACTATCTGTAACAGAACCCAGGCTATCCAGCTGAAGATACTTCATAGGGCCCATATAGCACCGGTTCGATTGGCAAAATTTAAGGCAAGAGCATCTCCAATGTGTCCTCAATGCAAAATAGAGGTGGGCACTCTTATACATTGCCTATGGACCTGTCATAAGATCCGTAGATATTGGACTAAAGTAGCAAGTACCCTGACAGAAATTTTAGGAACGGAAATTAAAGTGGACCCTGTATCTCTCCTCTTGGGCTTTTCGAACCTTCCCTCCCTGGACACGTACGGGAAGAGACTATTTTCTATTCTTTCTTTCGTGCAAGGAAAAATATTTTGGTGAACTGGGAAGCTGAGGGCCACCCTGGACTTTCAAATTGGCACAGATTAATTATGGAATGTATTCCCCTTGACCTCCTTACAAATATGGTGCACCGAAAGACCGAATTATTTTATAAAATATGGCAGCCCTTCTTGAATTACATAAATACAGATATTTCGGCTATCCTAACAAGGGCTTTTATTTAATTGAGATTACAAACCTGGCTGGTCCGGGGCCCCTCAGGGGACGAATCCCGCACGAATACGGGTTTTATTATATCTGATGCTAACACATCCCGAGCATGTAAGAGACTTAAATATACACTCTGGTTAGTTGTAGGTTAGATTAGTAGATAGTTGAGTTTTGTTTGATTTTTGTCTTTTTCGTTTTTTTTTCTGTTTTTTGTTAAATTTTGGCTATTGTATATTTGAGTTAATTGTATATCAATGTTTATATCTGAGAGTTTTGTTTATTTTTGTAAAATTGTTAAAATGTTAAATTTCTAATAAAAAATATCTATAAAAAAAACTGGATTGGCAGTGATGACTTTTGTAATCTTTTCTTACAGACTATCTGAAGACAGAAGTTTCAAGTTAACAGATAAAGGGCTTATGTCCAAAATGTTGATTCTCCTTCTCTGATGCTGCTTGCTGTACTGCGCTTTTCCAGCGATGCAGTTTTTGACTCTGACTCTCCAGCGTCTCCAGTCCTCACTTTCACATCAATGTCTGATATTTACTCAATCCATCAGAACCGCAACAATTTTCAACTATGATTCTGTGAGAAGGAGCAAAGCGTTCTTTTTGGTTCCAGTCTGAGTACGGTTGAAAGACCCTCCTGTTGCAGCGCACTGGGTGTGGAGTCTGAAAGAAGAATTCATGGCAGGGTTGTACACGTGTGTGTGCAGCTGAAGCTTCGGCCATGGAGAAACCTGAGGAAACACGCCCTGTTGAGAAACCATGGAATTGTGGCGACTGCGGGAAGGGCTTCCATGTCCCACCTGTCCTGGCGGCTCATCAGTGCAATCACACTAGGAAGAGGCCGTTCTCCTGCCCCGAGCGGGCAAAGGGCTTTACTTGCTCCTGTGTCCTGCTGCCCCACCAGCATATACACACTGGTGAGAGGAAGTTTTACTGCTCCATGTGCGGGAAAGGATTCACTTGGGTGGACAACCTCCAGACCCACCAGCGATTCCACGCAGGGGAGAGGCTCTTCAGTTGCCACGAGTGCGGGAAAGCCTTCAGCAATTCCTCCAACCTGCTGACGCACCGGCGGGTCCACACGGGGGAGAGGCCATTCAGCTGCCCCAAATGCGGGAAGGCCTTCAGCGATTCCTCCAACCTGCTGAGGCACCGGCGGGTCCACACGGGGGTGAGGCCCTTCAGCTGCCCAGAGTGTGGGAAGGCCTTCAGCAATTCCTCCTCCCTGCTGGTCCATCAGCGGGTCCACACGGGGGAGCGGCCCTTTAGCTGCCCAGAGTGCGGGAAGGCCTTCAGCAATTCCTCCTCTCTGCTGACCCACCGGCGAATCCACACGGGGGAGAGGCCCTTCAGCTGCCCAGAGTGTGGGAAGGCCTTCAGCAAATCCTCCCACCTGCGGAGCCACCAGCGGGTCCACACGGGGGAGAGGCCCTTCAGCTGCCTAGAGTGTGGGAAGGCCTTCAGTAAATCCTCCAACCTGCTGGCCCATCAGCGGGTCCACACGGGGGAGAGGCCCTTCAGCTGTCCAGAGTGCGGGAAGGCCTTCAGCAATTCCTTGGACCTGCTGAGACACCGGCAAATCCACATGAGGGAGAGGCCTTTCGCTTGCTCTGAGTGTGGTAAGGCCTTCAGCAATTCCTCTGACCTGCTGTCCCACCAGCGGGTCCACACCAGGGAAAAGCCATTCAGCTGCCCCGAGTGCGGGAAGGGGTTCACCCACTCCTCCAAACTGCTGGCCCATCAATGGGTCCACACTGGGGAGAGGCCGTTTGCCTGCCCCGACTGCAGGCGGAGGTTCTCATTGTCCTGCAACTTGCGGAGGCACCAGTGCATCCAACAATCAGATTCCACCAGTGACGCTGCAGTGGGTCACCCCCAGGGCTGAACCTCCTGCCCATTCTGACAGTGGGTGCAGTGAGCTTTTGTGTTTTGTGCTGGACTCACCCCCACCAAGCCCACTTACATGGCTCAGGGGTGGCATGGTGACTCAGTGGTTAGTATCACTGTCTAACGATGCTGACCTGGGTTCAATTCCACCCTTGGGGAGACAGTCTGTGTGTAGCTTTCACGTTGCACGCCCCACGTCTGTATGGGTTACCTCTGAGTGCTCTGGTTTCCTTCCCCTGGTCTAAAGGTGTGCAGGTTAGGATGAATTGGCCCATCTAAATTGTCCCATAGTGTTCAGGGATGTGTCGGTGTGGTGCATTAGTTGGGGTAAATGTAGAGGAATAGGGATAGGGGAATGGCTGGGTTACTCTGCGGAGGGCCAGTGTGGACTTGTTGGGCCAAAGGACCTGTTTCCATACTGTAGGGAATCTAATCTTTAAAAAAAAAGAATTCCTCCAAGCAATCTTGATAAAATATGCCGAGTTGGACAAAGTATCCCATCAAGTTTGAGTTGAAGAAGTCTGAAGTCACACGACACCATGTTATAGTGCAACAAGTTTATTTGAAATCACAAGCTTTAGGAGCATTGCTCTTTCATGAGTACTGCCCCCTCATCACTTCATCTGGTGCCATGTGACTTCTGACCTTGTCCACCCCAATTCAACACCAGCACCTCCGCATCAGAGTTGACGAATGAGATTGGATTTTATTCGGCCTGATTGTGAGATGTTCCATTTGGAAACTGAAAACTGTCTGACCAACAAAGAGATGCAAATCATAGAGTCCTACAGCAGGAGACAGGCCCTTCGGCCCAACATGGTCCACACTGACCAAACTGTCCATCAACACTAAGCCCATTTCCCTGCACTTGGCCCATTTCCTTCCATACCTTTCCTATCCACGTATTTGCCCCAATGCCTTTAAATGATGTTAATGTACCCACCTCAACCACTTCCGCTGGCATCTCATTCCATATGTGTACCACCGGGTCTGCGTGAAAAGAAACATTGCCCCTCACATTTCCTTTTATTCTTTTTCCTCTAACTTTAAACTGATGCCCTCTAGCCCTCACTTCCCCAACCCCGGGATAAAAGTCTGAGTGCATTCACCCTCTCACGATCTCTTCACTTCTCGAAGGGCCTCTCTCAGACTCTTAATGCTCTAAATAAAAATATCTTAGCTTGTCCAACCTCTCCCTTTTACACAGACCCTTGAATCCTGGTAACATCCTTGTATATGTCTTCAGCATGCTTCCAAGTTTAATAACATATTTGTTATAGACACTGCCCTGTCTACCTATTTTGTTGGAAATATAGGACCTAATCCAAACTGGATAATCTGGCTGATGGGGCAGGAAACCACTTCCTTTCTTGAGAGACAAGTCTCCTGGAGAGAACTGGCTGGCTGACTGATCTACTGACCCTCAGTGTCCCACTGCCCTCAGTTATCTGGAGGGGTGTCCACACATTTGCCGAAGGTGGTGCTTGAAACCTTTATCATCTTTGGGATGGATCCTCATTCATTCCGTGCTATGGAGTCATGCAGCCTGGAAACAGACCCTTCAGACCAACCAGTCCATGATCCCCAACTAAACTAGTGCCACCCATCTGCTCCTGGCCTGTATCCAGTATGTTAATACTTTTGTTCATTTGTTCACCGTGAGAGTTGGATAAATAAATTGCTGATTGTTGATTTTAAAGTGTTGGGGATTTATTCTTATCACAAGAGCAGGTTACACCACTTTTCATGCTAATTTTACAGATTATTGGGCGACACGCTCCTCTGGGTGTTTCTCTTTGAGATAGGTGTGGCTGTCAGCCTTTGCTTTATAAAAGTATTGACGTAATGTAGTGCTGAATGCAATGGAGTCAACATGAATCCCAGCCTCTCACTGTGGTTGTGGGTGAATCGTCTTAATTTGGCTCTTAACTCAGAAACTGCACACAATTAACTGCTGAAACAATGATTAACACTTTATTGTATGTAGCAACCAAAAATAAAACTCCTCAAGTTTTCATTGGAGAAAAGAAGGTTTAGGGGTGACTTGATAGAGGTGTACAAGATGATTAGAGGTTTAGATAGGGTTGACCATAAGAACCCTTTTTCCACGTATGGAGTCAGCTATTACAAGGGGGCATAGCTTTAAATTAAGGGGTGGTCGGTATAGGACAGATGTTAGGGGTAGATTCTTTACTCAGCGAGTAGTGAGTTCATGGAATGCCCTGCCAGTAGCAGTGGTGGACTCTCCCTCTTTGTGGGCATTTAAGCAGGCATTGGATAGGCATATGGAGGATAGTGGGTTAGTGTAGGTTAGGTGGGCTTGGATCGGCACAACATCGAGGGTCAAAGGGCCTGTACTGCGCTGTATTCTTCTATGTAACCAAGTTCAACCTCACTCACAACTTGGCTATCACCCAATTAATGGCAGAATTTAACTAAGTTTCCCCCAACAGTATCTGTCTCTGGAAGTGTCCAGGGATTCAGTGCAACATTCTTCTTCCAAGTACTGCTGCTACATCATTCTGGTTGAATTCTGGTGGAGATTCCTCGCTTTCAAATCTGTGATGTGATGCTTCTTTAGATTCTAACACCACCTCCCCATACTTCTGGAGATCTCCGGTCTGTAGCTTACCTTCTTATCCTCGAGGTTTAGTGGTTTGTTTGATACAGCGTTTCCTGCAAAAAAACCCTTTACGTCAGGGCCTTCCTTCCACAGACAAACTTAATTGTCCTTTTATCATGAGCTTATTAAACACTTCGCTCATCTGTCCCAGGAAACATCTTGTTGTTTTGCGTCCTTCTTCCCAGGGATGGTTAACTACCAGAAATTAGGCCATTCAGCCTATTGAGTCTGCTCCACTATTCAATCGTGGCTGATACGTTTCTCAACCCAATTCTCCCTGTAACCCTTGATACTTAAGAATGATTGAGTCTGCTCCACCATTCAATTGGCTGAATGGCCTAATTTCTGCCTCCTGATGTAGCAGTTTCTCAGTGGCCCTTTTGTTTCTTGGTCCAGAAAGAGTTCCTGCTGATTCAGGGAGTTGCAAAGTTCTGCAGTTTACAGGACCACACCACATTCCCCTCTGCCTCCTCCTGAGATACTGGCAATTCCAAAGATCCCTTGGTATCCCTGAAAACAATCGAGGTGTCTGGAAATCTCTGCTGCTACTCTGGAACAGAAGGATTATGGGAAGAAAATTCAGAAATCTGATGTGAAAAGGGACTATGGAGTTCTACTCCAGGATTCTCTCAAAGTAAACTTACAGGTTGAGTCAGTAGTTGGGGAGGCAAATGCAATGATGGCATTTATTTTGATCAGACTTGAATATAAAAGCAGGGATGTACTTCTGAGGGTCTGTAAGGCTCCGGTCAGCCCACAATTAGAGTACTGTATGTAGATGTGGGCCCCATATCTCAGGAAGGATGCACTGGCCCTAGAACATGTTCAGAGGAGGTTCACAAGAATGGTCCAGGAATGAAAAATTTAACATATGAAGAACATTAGAGGACTCTAGGTTTATACTTCATGGAGTTCAGAAGGATGAGAGGGGATCTAATTGAAACCTACAAAATAATGAACGGTGTGGATGTTGGGAAGGTGTTTCCATTGGTAGGACAGACTAGAACCTGAGGGCTCAGCCTTCGCGTCAAGGGAAGACCCTTTAGAACAGAGGGAAGAGAGGCTCCTTCAGCCAGAGTGTGGTGAGTCTGTGGAATTCACTGCCACAGAAGGCTGCGGAGGCCAGGTTACTGAATATATTTAAGACGGAGATAGATAGGTTCGTGAGGATCAAGGGTTAAGGGAGAGAATGGGGTTGAGAAACTTATCAGCCATAATTGAATGGCGAAGCAGACTCAATGGGCTGAATGGCCTAATTTCTGCTCCTATGGTCTTATGATATGCTGATGTGTGGAGGGATGAGAAGGGGGGAAAAAGAGATGAAGAGAGAAAGACAGTTAAGGTGAAGCTCGATAGAGATGAAGGAAATACAAGAATTGTATGATAAATGGCAGAACACATAGGAGCACTGGCATACAGAGAGATCTGGGCATATAGATCCGTGGAAGTGGTAATGCAGGTGGGCACGGTGGTCAAGAAAGCACACAGCACACTTCCTTGAGTGTAAGAGTTACGTTACAGCTGTTTATTATGGCCACATTCAGAATATAGTGTGTAGTTCTGGTCACGGTGCTACTGGAAGGATGTGGGTGCTCTGGTAGAGGGTACAGGCAAGGTTCACTAGGACATTGCCTAGTCTGGAGGGCTCTCGTTATGAGCAGAGGAGGCATAAACCTGGATTATTTTCTTTGGAAAAACAGAGGCTGAGAGGAGACCTCGACAAAATGCTGAGATACACAGATTGGCTGGACAGGGGTGGCATGGTAGCTCAGTGGTTCGCACTGACGCCTCACAGTGCCAGAGACCTGCGTTCGATTTTAGTCTCAGGCAACTATCTGTGTGGAGTTGGCACATTGTCCCTGCACCCCACCTCCCGTGTCTGTGTGGGCTTCCTCCGGGTGCTCGGGCTTCCTCCTACAATCCAAACATGTATAGGTTAGGGTGGATTAGCGATGCTAAATTACCCATAGCGTCTAGGGAGAGGCAGGATAAGTTGGATTGTCTGTGTGTAAATTGCCCCAATGTTCAGGGATGTGTAAGTTCGGTGCATTAGTCAGGAGTAAATGTAGATAATGGGGGTAAGAAAACGAGTCTCTATGTGTTAATCTTTAGAGGGCCAGTGTTGACTTGTTGGGCTAAATGGTCTGTTTCCACGCTGGAGGGATTCTATGATAGTCAGAGGCGTTTTTTTTCCCTCCAAAGTAGAAAGTTCAACTAAAAGAGGTTCAAGGACTGTTTGGGGGGAAAGTGGTAGGGGTGGGGAATTTACACAGAGGGGTGGTGGGTTTCTGGAACGCACTGCCAGTGGAGGTAATGGAAGCAGGCACCTTAACAACGTTTAAGGTGTATCTTGATAGACGCATGAAGGGGAGGTGAATAGAGGAACAGAAGCCACACATGGGCAATAAATAGCAGGTCTAAGTAAGAATTAAGAAGTAGCACAGGCTTGAGGGGGTGTGTGTGCCTAAATGAAGTGAGAAGGGCCTGTGACTGTGCTGTATTGTATTGATACAGCTTTCCCCCACTATTTGAAAGTAGAGTGTTCCTTTCATAAGCTGAAATGGCCTAAAGCGAAGAAGCAATTACCATGAATTAATTTATATTATGCCTTTCTTTGTAAAAGCGACAATCCTCTTCGGATTTCTTTCGGTTTGTGAGAACAGGTATTAATGTAGGTCTTTTGTTAAAGTGAAGTAGTGTAAAGTGAACTTTCGAAAAGTGGGGGATATCTTTATGCTGATGGAGGGGAGATGGGGGAGCAATGAAGAGGGGTGGATGTAGGCTCAGGTGCAGAATAATAAACACTGAGACACCAATTGAGCAGCCCAGACTGGCCCTGTGCTGGAGACTCAATGGGATAGAGACAAATGTATCTATTTCAGGTATACCTGCAGTATGCTCCATCCAGGATAAAAAAAAAATGTCCTTCATCTGCTTCAGCATACAGGGCAGATGAGCAGTTTCTCCCCAATGTGGACCAGGAGGTGATGCGACTGAGTGAAACCTTTCCTGTGCTGAATGCAGGTGAATGGCCGCTGCCCGGTATATAAATGCTGATGAATATCGGGCAGGCGGGGAAGGGAAACCGTTCCGACACTCCCTGCATTTTCATGATTTCTCCATGGTGCAGGTGTCCTCGTATTTCTCCAGGTTCAACAATCAGTTGAAACTCGCTCACACTTACAGCATAGGTGTGGTGTTACTGGTGAACCCTCTGATAATTGGAGAACTCTGTAAAACATGTTCCAGTCACTACTCTGGTGTGTGGGTATGTAAGACTCTGTGAGTTTCCAGTCACACTGACATTTAAAACCTAACAATGCAGACAGACCTTCTCCCCTTTGTTTTCAAGGCCATCAATATCCAAGTCCTGGTGAATCAAGCGATTGTCAGACTTCGATGTGATGTTTGGTCTGAGATTTCTGCCTCCAAATTCTTCTCTTGTAATATTCCTGTGGAAAGAGATTGCAAAGGTCATCGCTGTCAGTCCACAATAGAAAATCAGAACACACATTTCTAGTTTCTGTGGATCATTGTTTCCTCTCTTAATACCCAAGATCTTTGTGCTGATCTATACGTAAATGTATACAGCAGGGTAATGTGGTGGATTGCATACTCCAGGAAGAGTTCACTCAAGTTGCTGAATGGACATCTATCATGCGGTATTGACGTTCTTACTGAAGATATACAATATGCTGCAGTGCAATATTATGAGCCCAGAAACAACTGCAAATCAGGCTTTTAGAGCCATAAACATTCCATCAAATATGTAACATATACCCCAGACTTATCTGTCTTATATTAACACACGGTTGTCTTACAATTCCAGAAGACTCAGATTTAAGTTTTAAGTGTGACTTTTTGTAAAAGAAGCCGTCGTTTTGGACTCCTTCCATGCCATACTGACTCTATTACTGTAAATACATCCATACTACACCAGGATTCATTGATCGATGACGTGAGGTTTATCTTTACCTTCTTATAATTTTCTGTTGCATAAATGTTTCGACGAATGCCAACACTTTTCACCAGTCATACAGTCAGAGACATAAAGCACAGAAACAGATCCTTCAATCTAACTTGTCCATGCCGACCGGATATCCAAAATTAGTCTAGTTCCATTTGCCATCACTTGGTCCATATCCCTCTAAACCCTTCCTTTGCATATAACCATCCAGATGCCTCCACCACTTCCTCCGCAGCTCATTCCATACACGCTTCACCCTCTGCAAAAAAAAGGTTGACTGCAAGGTCCCTTTTAAATTTTCCCCCTCTCGCCCTAAACCTATGCCCTCTAGTTCCGCACTCCCCCTATCCCAGGGAAAAGACCTTGATTATTCACCCCATCCACACTCAAGTTTTTATAAACCTCTTTAAAAAACACACATTCAGCCTGCGATGCTCGAGGGAAAACAGCCCCATCTTATTCAGCCTCTCCTTGTGGTTCAAACCCTCTTACCCTGGCAACAGCCTTGTGACTCTTCTCTGAATCCTTTCAAGTTTCACAACATCCTGCCTATAGGAGGGAGACCAGGATTGCACACAATATTTCAGAAGAAGCCGACTGAAACTGACTTTTGCAGAGTCTGCTCCCTGCTTGTATTCATACTGCCTCCCGTTGTTGCAAGTGAACAGTGCTTCCCCCTTTCTCTCTCCCTCCCAGGATAAGGAATGGAAAGGGGGAGACATTGCTTCATTCCCAGATTTTGCCCAGAAGAGCCCCCCTATTGTCTGAATGCGCAAGTTGGACGGTGAGCTTCTGAAGCTACTGCTGCTCCTCTCTTTCTGAATGAAGGTTGAGCTTCACTCCAGACTGCAACTCCCTTTCTCTGTCCAAACATCTGTGAGCACAGCACATTTTTGTTGAAATAAGGCATATTTCCTGAATGTTACAATTAAAGGGGTGTCTTCCCCCCGATATTCCAAGGGATGGTAAGTCAGAGAAGGACCACGCCTTGTGTTGTGTGGCTTGTATGACAGTTGCAACAGGATGTCCCAACTCCTATGCTCAATTCAAAGTTTGAGAGAAGATTTGTAGCTCGGGTGCTCATTGTTGTGGTTCTGTTCGCCGAGCTGGGAATTTTTGTTGCAGACGTTTCATCTCCTGTCTAGGTGATATCCTCAGTGCTTGGGAGCCTCTTGTGAAGCGCTTCTGTGATGTTTCCTCCAGCATTTATAGTGGTTTGTCTCTGCCGCTTCCGGTTGTCAGTTCCAACTGTCTGCTGCAGTGGCCGGTATATTGGGTCCAGGTCAATGTGTTTGTTGATAGAATCTGTGGATGAGTGCCATGCCAGAGAACAGCCAGGGAATTCCTAGAGGCATGGCCTCGAGGCATTTTTCCAGCACCACATTTTTCAACTCTGGATCTGGGACAAGGTGTGTGGTGTGGGGGGAGGGGAGGGGAAATAAGGAAACTGGTGAAATCTACATTGATCCTATGTAGTTGGTGGGTCCCAAGGCAGAAGACAGATGTTCTTCCTCCAAGCGTCAGGTAGCTAGAGCTTGGAGGAGAGGCAGCCGAGGACTTGCGTGTCCTTGACGGATTGGGAGGGGGAGTTAAAGCGTTCAGCCACAAGGCGGTGGGGTCGTTTCGTTTTGGCGTCCCAGAGCTGTTCCCTGAAATGTTCAGCAAGTTGGCGTCCAGTCTCCCCAATGTGGCAGAGACCACATCGAGAGCAAGGGACATATAAATAAATCTTATAAACAAATTGTACAAATTTTAGCCTGCCAGGGTTATTTTCTTTAATTAAGTTAAAGAAAATTTTAATTAAATTGGGTGACTACATGAAACGGTTTGTTGGTCAGACTCAAATCATCATCCTCAAATGAGACAATGCCATTAATATCAGTGAACTGCTTTTTTTTTAGAACCACAAGTTCTTGATTTATTTTCACAACTTATTGGTATTCACATCTGCACATTCAATGTGAAACTCTGACATCAGAAATGACATGACACCATTAATTTTTTTCTTACAGTAATTCAACAAACAAATTAATAACACACAGTGAACACCAAGTCTCATTAATATGAAATTAAATTTGACCAAAAAAAAAGTAAAATCAAGATGAGAGATAACAAATGGGGGAAGGGCAAGAAGGCAAGAAATGCAACATCATAGGTGGTGCTCCTCCAGGGAGTGTATTTTACCAACTACAACTGCACAATATAAACAAACACTCTGACATGACCCTCCGGTTTTAATGTAAACCATAGCCCCATACAGTAGGTACCATTTAAATAAGTTAATAGATACAAGCCTTGAGCAAATCCAGCCTCCAGCCGGACCCCCCGCTTCTTGGAGCTCGGACCTTCCTCCAGCTCCGGGGGGTTGTTGAGCTCCTGGGCTCCGGCTGCCGCCGAAGAAGCCGCGGGCGCTGGCTCTCTCTCCTCCACCGCCGACATTTTTAATTTGTTTTCTCGTTCACCCGATAACTGTCACCTCCCCCTTCCCGGGCCCCGGGAATTATACAAAAATAAACAATAAACCCCACCGGGGACTGTCTCCTTTTCTTCACAACTTTTGTTTGAAAAGTTCTGGCTTTAATTTGAAATGTATTTTAAAGGTATTTTCTGAGGTAAACGATGCCTGTCTGCCCCCCTCCCTCCGTCAGAAACCGCCCGCTGAGTCGATGACAAAACCGCAGCCTCGCGCCGCCATCTTTGTTTTTCTTCTTCATTCCGTCTCCTCCTTCAGTGACGCGCGTCATTCACGGCCCCTCCAATCAGAGCGCACCTTACTCCACCTGACCAATGGCGGCTGGCTTTGTGCGTCGTGTCGGTCCCACCCTCTGCAATATCTCTCTCCGATTAGTCGGTACCGACCACAAGCTTTGGGATTGGTGGAGAATTTCACAATCACGTCAGTGTATCCACCCTTTTCATTCCCGTTCATTCATTCAACAGCAGATGACCCAATTTACTGCAACGGGCTGTGGGGCTATTGCGGTAATGTCACATATTCAGGGGGAAGATGTGATTTTTAACGTTATCAACCAATTCAACTGTGGCACCTCCACATCCATTCATTCAACTGAAGAGGGCTCAATTTAGTGTAAAGGGCTCTGAGGGTATAATATTTGTATCCCATGTTGAGAAGAAACCTCTCCCCATTCATTCAATAGAAGAGGGCCTATTTGCTGCAGAGGTTTTTTTTCAGGCGCAGTGGTAGTGTCCCTATCTTCGAGCCCTGAAATCCCACTGCTATGAGGAAGCGTAATAACAAATTTTTTAGTCATAAGTCACATGACACCAGGTTATAGTCCAGCAGGTTTGTTTGGAGGGGATCTGACAGAAATATATTAAATTATGAAAGAAATAGAAGTATGATGTTGCATTGGTAGGTGAGACTAGGATAAGAGCACATGGCCTCAAGATTAGAGGAAGCAGGTTTAAAACTGAACTGAGAAGAAACTTCTTCACCCAGAGGGTTGTTAATCTATGGAATTCCTTGCTCAGGGAAGGATTTGACATTACTTCAGCGATCACTAGAAGCAGGAGATACGCTTTTGAAAAATAAAAGAATTAAGGATATGGTGAAAACGCAGGTAAGTGCAGCATAGTCCACAAAAAGATTAGTCATGATCTTATTGAGTGGTGGAGCAGACTCGAAGGGCCGGAAGGCTGACTCTTGCTCCTAGTTCTTATGCTCTTATGTTGAAATCACAAGCTTTTGGAGTGTAGTCACTTCAGCAGATGAAGTCATGAAAAAACAAGTGCAGGAAAGAGAATTTAAATAAATGAAAGACAGAGCATCTCAACGGTCAATTACTTACTCCCATTCCTATTTCTGATGATCTTACTACACAGCAAGTTGTGTTTACCAAACATTAATTTTATTTCCATTGTTTAAAATCAAATATTTAAGATGAACAGTTTGTTTTTCCTCACTTGGACACACTGAGACCCACAACACTGTGAATATTATAAACCCGCTCATGAGATATCATAGGAACAATTCATAAACTAGATTTGTCACTGAGATACTAGAAAGGAGAAAAATTCCCAACATGTGCAGGATGCTAACGAAAAGTTAGCAACCTGAAATGGTAACAGGAGCAAGTGAACAGTCCCAATCAGGAAACTCATATTCTGACATCCACTACAGTACCTTGCTTTCCTTTTCAGTTTAATGATCCATAATTGAATCTGACTCCAACACACTCTCTGGCAGGCAGTTCCAGAGGTCAAAGTATTTTCAATCATTAACGAAGTAAGTTTTGGATCCATCCCAAAGACATTGAACATAGAAAAATACAGTGCAGTACAGGCCCTTTGGCCCTCGATGTTGCGCCGATCCAAGCCCACCTAACCTACACTAGCCCACTATCCTCCATATGCCAATCCAATGCCCGTTTAAATGCCCATAAAGAGGGAGAGTCCACCACTGCTACTGGCAGGGAATTCCATGAACTCACGACTCGCTGAGTAAAGAGTCTACCCCTAACATCTGTCCTATACCTACCACCCCTTAATTTAAAGCTATGCCCCCTCGTAATAGCTGACTCCATACGTGGAAAAAGGTTCTCATGGTCAACCCTATCTAAACCCCTAATCATCTTGTACACCTCTATTAAGTCACTCCTAAACCTTCTTTTCTCCAATGAAAACAGCCCCAAGTGCCTCGGCCTTTCCTCATACGAACTTCCTACCATACCAGGCAACATCCTGGTAAACCTCCTTTGCACCCGTTCCAGTGCCTCCACATCCTTCCTATAGTATGGCGGCCAAAACTGCACACAATACTCCAGATGCGGCCGCACCAGAGTCTTATACATCTGCAACATGACCTCAGGACTCCGGAACTCAATTCCTCTACCAATAAAAGCCAGTACGCCATATGCCTTCTTCACAGCACTATTTACCTGGATGGCAACTTTCAGAGATCTGTGTACATGGACACCAAGATCCCTCTGCTCATCCACACTACCAAGTATCCAACCATTAGCCCAGTACCCCATCTTCTTGTTACTCTTACCAAAGTGAATCACTTCACACTTACCTACATTGAACTCCATTTGCCACTTTTCTTCCCAGCTCTGCAGCTTATCGATATCCCGCTGTAACCTGCCACATCCTTCCTCACTGTCAACAACTCCACCGACTTTCGTATCATCCGCAAACTTGCTCACCCAACCTTCTAGCCCCTCCTCCAGGTCATTTATAAAAATGACAAACAGCAATGGTCCCAAAACAGATCCTTGCGGAACACCGCTAGTAACTGCACTCCAAGATGAACCTTTTCCATCAACTACTACCCTCTGTCTTCTCCCAGCCAACCAATTCCTAATCCAAACCTCCAACTCACCCTCAATGCCATACCTCTGTATTTTTTGCAGTAGCCTAGCATGGGGAACCTTATCAAACGCCTTACTAAAATCCATATACACCACATCTACCGCTTTAGCCTCGTCCACCTCCTTATTCACCTTCTCAAAGAATTCAATAAGGTTTGTGAGGCACGACCTACCCTTCACAAAACCATGCTGACTATCCTTGATCACATTATTCCTATCCAGATGTTCATAAATCCTATCCCTTACAATTCTCTCTAAGACTTTTGCCCACAACAGAAGTGAGACTCGCCGGCCTATAGTTACTAGGGTTATCCCTACTCCCCTTCTTGAACAAGGGAACCACATTTGCTATCCTCCAGTCTTCTGGCACTATTCCTGTAGACACTGAGGACATAAAAATCAAGGCCAATGGCTCTGCAATCTCCTCCCTTGCTTCCCAGAGAATCCTAGGATAAATGCCATCAGGCCCAGGGGACTTATCTATTTTCACCCTTTCCAGGATTTCCAACACCTCTTTCCTACATACCTCAAAGCCATCCATTCTAATAAATTGTGACGCAGTATTCACATCGGCAATAATGTCCTGTTCCTGAGTGAATACTGACGAAAAGTATTCATTCAGTGTCTTCCCCAATCTCTTCAGCCTCCACACGCAACTTCCCACTACTATCCTTGACTGGACCTATTCCTACTCTAGTCATTCTTTTATTCCTGACATACCTATAGAAAGCCTTTGGGTTTTCCCTAATCCTACCAACTAAGAACTTTTCATGTCCCCTCCTTGCTGCTTTTAGCTCTCTCTTCAGATCCTTCCTGGCTACCTTATAACTATCAATCGCCCCAATTCAACCTTCACACCTCATCTTTACATAGGCCGCCCTCTTCCCTTTAACAAGGGATTCCAATTCCTTATTAAACCACGGTTCCCTCACACGACCCTTTCCTCTCTGCCTGACAGGTACATACTTATCAAGAACACTCAATAGTTGCTCCTTGAACAAGCTCCACATATCAATTGCACCCTTCCCTTGAAGCCTACTTTTCCAAGCCACGCATCCTAAGTCGTGCCTCACCATATCATAATTTCTCTGCCCTCAGCTATAACTCTTGCCCTGCAGTGCATACTTATCCCTCTCCATCACTAGAGTAAAAGTCACCGAATTGTGGTCACTGTCCCCAAAGTGCTCACCTACCTCCAATTCTAACACCTGGCCTGGTTCGTTACCCAGAACCAAATCCAGTATGTGTGGTGAAACGGTTAAAAATTATGTCCCAATACATGTGTGAATCTAACCGGAATGGAGGTGTTGCTTAGTCCCGTGCGAATCTTATTACACACCTCCCTGTGTGAATCTTCTTATCTGTATGTAACCAGAATGGAATGTGTTTTTTAGCCTTGCTCTGCTGTTCACATGAATGTTTATATCTGGAAAAGAGTATATCAGCTGGAAAAGTCTCCAGTTCGGTGAGTCTGCTCCGGGGTTACGTTTAACCGCCGAGCGTGGGTTGTTGGCAACCGCTCTACGAGAACTGACGGCTCCCAGTTCCGGTAACATGTAGAGTGAGTATAAGCCAGACCCGGGAGTCTGCTCCGGGGTTACGTTTAACCGCCGAGCGTGGGTTGTTGGCAACCGCTCTACGAGAACTGACGGCTCCCAGTTCCGGTAACATGGAGAGTGAGTATAAGCCAGACCCGGGAGTCTGCTCCGGGGTTACGTTTAACCGCCGAGCGTGGGTTGTTGGCAACCGCTCTACGAGAACTGACGGCTCCCAGTTCCGGTAACATGTAGAGTGAGTATAAGCCAGACCCGTTGTAAGTATGAGACCTGGTTGTGGCGACGCTGCGGGGAATAAAATGCTCATATTCTAGCAGACTCGCCTCTTGGTCGTTTGTTCTGTGTCAGACTACTCTCCTACGAACCTGACCTTGAGAATTTTTTAAAACAGTATGGCCTCACCTCTTGTTGGCCTGTCTACATATTGTGTCAGGAAACCTTCCTGCACACATTGGACAAACACCGACCCATCTAACGAACTCGAGCTATAGCTTTCCCAGTCAATATCTGGAAAGTTAAAGTCCCCCATAACAATTACCCTATTACTTTCACTCTTCTCCTGAATCAATCCTTTCTTCTACGTCTCGAGGACTATTAGGAGGCCTGTAGAAAACTCCTAACAGGGTGACCTCACCTTTCCTATTCCTAACCTCAGCCCAAACTACCTCAGATGGCGAGTCTTCATCCATCGTCCTTTCCACCGCTGTAATACTATCTTTGACAAGCAATGCCACACCTTCCCCTCTTTTACCCCCACCTCTGACCCTACTAAAACATTTAAACCCTGGAACCTGCAACAGCCAATCCTGTCCCTGTTCTACCCATGTCTCCGTAATAGCCACAACATCGAAATCCCAGATACCAATCCATGCTGCAAGTTCACCTACTTTATTTCATATACTTCTTGCATTGAAGGAGACACACTTCAAGCCACTTTCCTGTTTACAGGCACCCTCCTTTGAGATTGATGCCATGTTCCTAACCTCCCTACACTCCAGGTCCTGCACCCTAAAGCTACAGTCTAGGTTCCCATGCCCCTGTAGAATTAGTTTAAACCCCCCTGAAGAGCACTAGCACACCTTCCCCCAAGGATACTGGTGCCCCTCAGGTTCAGGTGTAGACCATTCTGTTTATAGAGGTCCCACCTTCCCCAGGAAGAACCCCAGTTATCCAGATACCGGAATCCCTCCCTCCTGCACCATCCCTGTAGCCACGCATTTAACTGTTCTCTCTCCTTATTCCTTGACTCTCTATCACGTGGCACGGGTAACAAACCAGAGACAACAACTCTGTTTGTTCTAACTCTGAGCTTCCAACCTAGCTCCCTGAAAGCCTGCCTAACATCCTCAACCCTCTTCCTACCTATGTCGTTTGTGCCAATGTGGACCATGACTTCAGGCTGCTCCCCCTCCCCCTTAAGGATCCGGAAAACACGATCAGAGACGTCACGTACCCTTGCACCTGGGAGGCAACATACCAAACGTGAGTCTCTCTCGCCCCCACAGAACCGCCTATCTGTGCCCCGAACTATTGCTCTGCTCTTCTCCATCCTTTCCTTCTGAGCAACGGGGACAGGCTCCATGCCAGAGGCCTGAACCCCATTGCTTACCCCTGGTAAGTCGTCCCCCCCACAAGTATCCAAAATTGTATACTTGTTCTTGAGGGTAACGGCCGCAGGGGTCCCTGCACTGGCTGCTTCTTCCCAGTCCCCCTCACTGTCATCCATCTGTTTGCAATCTTTGGAGTTACTACTTCCCTAAAGCTCCGATCTATGACCCCCTCTGCCTCCCGAATGATCCTAAGTTCATCCAACTCCAGCTCCAGTTCCCTAACATGGTCTTGGAGGAGCTGGAGATGGGTGCACTTCCTGCAAAGAGTAATCAGCAGGGACGACCATGGCATCCCTCACCTCAAACATGTTGCAAGAGGAACATTGCACTGCCTTCACTGCCATTCCTCTAAAAGTAACCTTTTAAAAACAAACTAGGTCCAAGAATAGAACAAGCAAAATGCAGCACTTACCTACTTACCACAACGGGTCTTATTATTAGGTTAGGCACCTCTGCAGTGCCTTGGGTTCCTCTCCTGCGTGCTTTTATAGGGAAAGAAACCTACCCAGGTAAGCTTACGCTACACCAACTTCCAGATCCGCTTCGCGCTTTTTAAAAAAAAACTTTCAAATTTAAACCGTTAAACAAACGTCACCGAGCCTTCAAGCAGCCCCTGCCAAACAGCCCTTACCTGCTCCGCTGACACTTCTATAAGAGGTGTTGGCTGGACCCAGACACTTCAGCGGGCAGTGTTCATTACTCATGTGTATTCTCTCCCCCACCCGTCTTAAACTAATCACCTGGGTTGTGAGTCGATTGTGCTGGCATTCTGGTGGCCCCAGGCAGTGTCTGTATCTGCTCTGCTGTTTCTCTCCATATTGTGATCCAGCGGCCATCTTGTGTGTCAAGTTGGCCAACTGATGGCTCAGTAGCCATCTTGTGTATCTGTGTGCCTAGTAACACCCTGCCCTTCCCCACCTCTCCGCCACGCCCACTCTCTCTTCCCCACTCAATCTCTCTATCAACCCCACTCATTCTCTCTCTCTACCCCCACCCTCTGACTGCCATTTTCTCTCTCTCTCTGTCCCCCATCCTTTTGGTCTCTATTCTCCCCAGCCCCCACCACACCCGTCCTTTCCCAAGCCTCGAACCATCTTTGACCGCTGTATCAAGCCCTTCAAAGAACAGAGAGAGAGAGAGAGATAATGGATAGTAATGACTCTACCTGGGAGTTGGGAGGGGTGAGAAATGGCTGATCTTCAAAATTGAGAATACCTAAAATGATTTTTGCAAGGTTTGTAGCTCAGGTTGAGGTTTAGGGTGGAGGTTTGCTCGCTGGGCTGTAGGTTTGATATCCAGATGTTTCATCACCTGGCTAGGTAACATCATCAGTGGCGACCTCCAAGTGAAGCGAAGCTGTGTCTCCTGCTTTCTATTTATATCTTTCTCCTGGATGGGGTTCCTGGGGTATGTGGCGATGTCATTTCCTGTTCGTTTTCTGAGGGGTTGATAGATGGCATGTAGATCTATGTGTTTGTTTATGGTGTGCTTGGAGTGCCAGGCCTCGTAGCCCTCCACATGGATGAAAAAAAACATCATTTCGACTGGGACAACACATCTATCCTGGGACAGGCTAAGCAAAGACTTGCCAGAGAATTCCTAGAGGCCTGGCACTCCAACCTCAACGCCATAAACAAACACATAGACTGAGATACCATCTATCAGCCTCTCAGAAAACGAACAGGAAATGACATCACCACAAACCCCAGGAACCCCATCCAGGAGAAAGAAATAAATAGAAAGCAGGAGACAACAGCTTCGCTTCACTTGGCGTCGCCACTGAAGATGTTACCTAGCCAGGTGATGAAACGTCTGGATATCAAACCCACACCCTAAACCTAAAATGATATCTTCAGAAACATCGTTAAAGCCAGAAAGCGTGTTCAAGTTTTTTAAAAGAGCTGCTGAAATCTTTCTGAAACTTTCACTGAAATAAACGCAGTCAGGCCACCGCTCAGGACAGGCTGGAAGGGGTGAATGGGCGAAAATGAGCACTGCAGATGCAGGAGATTAGAGTCAAGATTAGAGTGGTGCTGGAAAAGCACAGCCGGTCAAGCAGCATTCGAGGCTTTTGCCTGAAACATCGATTTTCCTGCTCCTTGGATGCTGCCTGACCTGCTGTGATTTCCAACACCACTCTGATCTTGACTGTAAGGGGTGAATGGCCTAGTCCTAGTCTTGTGAAGTTGGTTCCAACTATCTAGAAATAGCGTCACAGAGCACAGAAACATACCCTTCGGTCTATGCCGACCAGATATCCTAAATTAATCTAGTGACCCATTTGCCAGCATTTGGCCCCTTATCCCTCTGAATCTGTCCTATTCATATCCCCATCCAGATGCATTTTAAATATTATCATTGTACTGGCCTCCACCACTTCCTCTGGCTGACCCCCACCAGCGTTCTGTGCAAAAAGGTTGCCCCTCAGAAATCTTTCCCCTCTCACGCTAAACCCATGCCCTCCAGTTCTGGACTCGCGCAACGTGGGGAAAAGACATACAAAAGTTGAGCAGCCAGACAGAATGCAAAAACAATACAATGTCGAATCACAGGGAAAAACAAATTGTAGCTCGACCCCTTTTTTGTCGTATTGGCATTTGGACTCTTAAAATCTGACAGGAACACCAGCATCCCTAGTGAGCATACTGCGCATGTTTCCCGGTGTCAGCTAAACACTGGGTATGCTCATCGCTTTCCGCAAAAAATGGCGCGCGACCTTCCTTTGATGGTCCAATAGGGAACCGTGGAGGACCAAAACAAAACTGGTCCTCCTGCCAATCAGAGCCACCCCATTGTCTGAATGCAGAAGTTGGACCATGAATTTCTGAAGCTGCTACTCCTGCTCCTCTTTCTGAATCAACATTGAGCTTCACCCAGACTGCAAATTCTTTTCTCTGTCTAAGATTTGTGAGTACAGCACTCTCTTTTCTCGCCCCCTTTGCCATTTCTATTTCTTTCCGGAGTTCAATTGTTGACTTACAGCAACTGAAAGGAAAGGGATTGAACCCAGGGAGGGGACGGACTATGGAAAAGTGATCGAGGTCTGTGTCTCAATTGGCAAAATAGACAGACAGGAGGCTGGAAGGACACAGCAAATCAGGCAGCATCACGAGGTGTAGAAGTCGATATTTCGGGTGTAACCCTTCTTCAGGACTGGGGATGGGTGCCGGGACCGGGGGCTAAAGTGGGGATAGGTGAAGAATCGGTCAGATTAATCATTGGGTGGAAGAAATCAGGTTGGTGGCAGGAAGGAGTGGTAGTGAGGGGCATGGGGCTGAGAAGGGAGTCGGGTGATGGAAAGGGAGGTTATTTGAAATCGGAGAACTCGATGTTGGGTCCTGCAGGCTGTAGTCTGCCCGGGCGGAAGATGGGGTGTTGTTCCCTAATTTGCGGTTTGGTTCGTTGTGGCAATAGAGGAAGCCTATGATGTTCTTGTCAGAAAGGGAGTGGGAAGGGGAATTAAAATCGATGGTGACTGGGAGGTCTGGTCAGCCTCTGCGGACCCAGCTGTGATGCTCGCCAATCCGTTCCCCAAGTTTATGCTCAGTCTCCCCGAAGTCGAGAAGACCACAATTTACAAACACGTGGCAAATGCAGTATCTCAATGTGAAGTTATAGTCTTTGCTATGAAACAAAAAAGCAGGAAGGAGATTATTGTTTAAATGGTGATACTGTGGAATGTGGAGAAAGTGAGAACTGCAGATGTTGGAGATGAGAGTCAAAGTGTGGTGCTGAAAAAGGTGGTAAGTCAGGCAGCATCTGAGGACCAGGAGAGTCGACATTTCGGTCCCGAGCACTTAATCAGGAATGATGTGTGGATGGACAAAGGGTCTGATTCGGTTCTATATAACTCCAATCATCTTCAGTGAGAGCAGAAGTGTGATTGTGAAGGCTGGAGTTTCAGAGCAGCTCTCAAAGATGCTTTCCCCTAATGTGGATGGACAAAGGGTCTGTTTCTGTGCTGTATGACTCTAATCATCTTCGGTGAGAGCAGAAGTGTTTCTGAGGACTTTTCAAAGATGTTTTGCCCTTAATGGGAGTAGAAGGTACAATGAAATCTTGCATTTGTGAGACAGCAACTGAGTGAGTGAGTAAATCCGAGGTTTTGGTGCAAAGTGGGAATTCATTGCACTGTGAGGATGAAACTCTACTTATTGAGTCATTTCTGCTGGTGAATGAAACCAGGCTCAAGATTA
Source organism: Chiloscyllium plagiosum (assembly GCF_037043375.1). Classification (NCBI taxonomy): domain Eukaryota; kingdom Metazoa; phylum Chordata; class Chondrichthyes; order Orectolobiformes; family Hemiscylliidae; genus Chiloscyllium; species Chiloscyllium plagiosum. The sequence continues at coordinate 19,077,729 of NW_028270165.1, read as the reverse complement.
GGAGGAGTAAATTTAGGACAGAGATGAGGAGGAACTGCTTTTCCTGGAGTGTAGTGTATCTATGGAATTCTCTGCCCCAGGAAGCAGTAGAGGCAGCTTCATTAAGTATATTCAAGACACAATTGGATGGGTTTTTGCAATGGTAGGGGAATTAAGGGTAGTTGGGACAATGCAGGGAGGAGGATCTCAGATGGTGAATAGATTAGCCATGATCTTAATTGGATTTTTCAACAAGAGGAAGGCATGAAAATGGTTTCAAGACCAGTTTAGAACAGTTACAGAGCCAGAGAGCACAAACAGACCATTCAATCCAACTAGACCATGCTGACTGTGTTCACAAACTAAACTAGTCCCACCTGCCCCATTCTCCCCGTAACCTTTGATCCCCTTGATACTCAAGAACCTATCTGTCTCAGTTTTAAATATCCTCAGTGACCTAGCCTGCACAGCCTTCTGTGGAAATAGATTCCACAGATTCACCGCTCTCTGGCTGAAGAAGTTTCTCCGTTCTAAAAGGTCTTCCATTTACTCTAAGGCTGTGCCCTCTGGCCCGAGTCTGTCCTACCAATGGAAACATCTTCGCAATGTCCACTCTGTCCGGGCTTTGAAGATTATGTATGTTTCAATTAGACACCCCCCCCCCGCCCCCCCCCGCCCCCGAGTGCGGGCCTGTTAATCAGCATGAACCAGACCCTTCAGGATGAGGTACAGCAGGGATTAGGGTCAGCAAAGTGAGAATGGAGGGAGTGTGTGTGGGATGGAGATTTTCAGCTTCTAGGGAATGAGAGAGAAAAGTGAGTTCGCTATAAATTAGAATTGATCGGATGGGCCAAAGAGTGGTAAATGGAATTTAATTTGGAGAAATGTGAGTTGTTGCATTTTGGTCAAGCAATCCAGGCAGGACTGACACAGTTAAGGGGAATGTTGCAGAACAAAGAGTCCTTGGAGTGCAGGTTCCATAGTTCTCAGGTAGACAGGATAGCCTTTGTTGGTCAGAGCATTGAGTAGATGAGTTGGGAGGTCATGTTGTGGCTGTCCAGGATGTTGGTTAAGCCACTTTTGGAATACTGCAGTTAGTTCTGGTCTCCCTGCTGTAGGAAAGATGTTATGAAACTTTGAAAGGGGTCAGAAAAGAATAGGCCAGGGGCATTTTCCATGGAGCATCCGAGGCTGAGGGGTAAACTTATAGACCTTTGTAAGGGCCATGGATAGAGGGGAAACCCTAAGGTCTTTTCCCCAGGGTATGGCAGTCCAAAACTAGAAGGCATATGTTTGAAGTGAGAGTGGAATGATTTAAGAGATTGGAGGGGCAACCACTTCAGAGGGTGGTGCATGTATGGAACGAACTGCCAGAGGAAGTGGTAGAGGCTGGCACAATTACAACATTTAAAAGGCATGTGGATGTCTGTCTGTTCTCAGCTCTGCTGGATGTCTGTTGAAGCTTTGAACCCCCCCCCCTCTACACCTTCTGGGTTAAACAAACATTCAGTCAATCAAGCCTCAATCCACAATCTCCCAGCCAGTCAACAATCCAGGCACAGTGTAGTCACAGCAGGGAATCAGCTGCCCTGAGTGCGGGAAGACCTTTACCCAGGCCTCTGCCCTGCTGAGGCACCGGTGGGTCCACACGGGGGAAGAGGCCCTTCAGCTGCCCCGAGTGCAGAAAGACATTCCGTGAATCCTCCAACCTGTTGAGGCACCAACGGGTCCACACAGGGGAAGAGGCCCTTCAGCTGCCCAGAGTGCGGGTAGGCCTTTACCCAGCCTTCCTTCTTGCTGATCCACCAGTGGGTCCACAAGGGGAAGAGGCCGTTCCCCTACACAGTGTGGGGGTAGGCCTTTTTCCAGGCCTCTGCCCTGCTGAGGCACCATGAGTCCACGCAGGGGAGAGGCCTTCAACTGCTCCTCCCACCTGCGGAGCCACCAGCGGGATCATGTGGCATTGCAGGGGATTGAAAGAATGACGGCTGAGTGCCTTGCTTAACTGGACTATCAACCCAGTTCCAGTGGCTCCCGAGTTCGATTCCCACCGCGACAGATGGTGGAATTCGAATTTGGTCAGAAATCTGGAGTTCAGAATCTAACGGTGAAACCATTGTCGGTGGGGTGGGGGTGGAAGAAAACCCCCATCTGATTCACTCAGTTCTTTTTTAGGGAAGACTTGAGCAGTTATTAGAGCACTCGTCCCAGCTGCATCCTTTACCCGGTCTGGCCGACACGTGACTCCGCCCCACAACAGTCTGGTGGACTCTACGCTGCTCATCCAACTTGATTGGAATACAGGTTGAAATTGCTGAGTGAGGCAATACTTCCTCCAGGTTAAGGCTGTACCAAGGATGCAGTTACAAAGGGACGACTCAGTGGTGACCAATAATGAAGAAAGTGAGGGGTTGCACTTTGACCTTGAGCGATTTTTTAAAAATTGCTACTTTTTCTACGCCTTTCTGCTGGGAGATTCTGAAGCTGTAACAAAGTTGGGTCACAATAAAGATTACCTGAACTTCACACTGAGCTCAGACTCACACTGAGAGCTTTAAACTGCAACAGGTTTTTGTTTTAAAACTGCTCATTTTACATGTGAAAGTGAGAACTGCTGATGCTGGAGATCAGAGTCAAGATTAGAGTGGTGCTGGCAAAGCACTGCAGGTCAGGCAGCATGCGAGGACCAGGGAAATTGACATTTCGGGCAAAAGCCCTTCCTCAGGTTTTTGCCAGAAACGTTGATGTTCCTGCTCCTCAGATGCTGCCTGACCTGCTGTGCTCATTTCTGACAGTCTCCTGTACTATGTTTCCAATGTTGTGTATTGGTTGCAGCAATGAATGAGTAGCCAGCATTGTTAGAAATTGTAAAATTTTCAGGGGTGCAATGTCATCAGCATTGTAGTTTCCTGGCAGCACGGAGAAGTGTGTGCTTGGTTCACTAGACATGATGTGGAGGTGCCGGTGTTGGACTGGGGTGGATAAAGTTAAAACTCAACACCAGGTTATCGTCCAACTGGCTTATTTGGAAGCACGAGCTTCTTCATTGGGTGTTTGTGGAACAGAATCATAAGACACAACCACCTGATGAAAGAGCAGTGCTCCAAAAGCTAGTGCTTACAAATGAGCCTGTTAGAGTATCACCTGGTATTGTGAAATTTAACTTCGCACACCCCAGTCCAACAGCGGCATCTCCAAATCAGGTACATAGTTCTTTGAAAGTTGCATCATTGGGACACAGGGTAGTGAAAGAGGCCAGTCAGGAGCCCTGGAGGACCGGAAGGTGACTGGTCCTCCTGCCAATCAGAGCCTTCCTATTGTCTGAATGCAGACGTTGGAACATGAGCTTCGGAAGCTGCTGCTGCTCTCTCTGAATGAAGATTGAGTTTGCTCCAGACTGTAACCTCCTTATTCTGTCAACCATCTGAGTGTATGGTACTCTCTTCACAACTCCTTTTCCATGTTTTTCATTCTGGGCTTCAATTTACGACTTGCAGCAACCGAAAGGAAAGGGAATGAATTCACGGAGTGGACAGAATCAGGAAAAGTTGGTTTATAAACAGAGTGTTTCACGTGTGGAGTGAATGTAAAGAGGAAGTGGTGGATGCACATTCAGATGCAATGTTTAAAAGACATTTGGATAAGTATATGAAGAGGCACGGTGCGGAGGGATATGGGCCAAACACTGGCAAGTGGCACCAGTTTAGTTTGAGAACGTAGACAGCATGGAATAGTTGGACTGAAGGGTCCGTTTCTGTGCTGTCTAACGTAACTGTTCTGTCATGGACTTAAAACCATTTTCTTGCCTTCCACCTTCAACATGGATACTGTACCTGCATCCAACACATAAACCATTCAAAATAAAAAAAACCTCCTGTGCACAAAGAAATCCACACTTTATTGTTCAAAAATCAGACGAACTCAGCCTTGAATATATTCAATGACCCCCTAACTGCAGGAAGACATCCCCACTTCTAATCTCAGTTCAGCTTGCTAATATACCACTTGCCTTGCTGCACCTGTCTGACAACTGGCATTGACTGATGTAGAAGGATGCTGCTAATCAAAGCACTGATCACACGGTGGTCTGGTGTCAGCTCAGATTTCAGGCCCTGATTTCTCTGTCCTGTGTTGATCCTCCTGTTCCCACAGACTAAGATGTCGGTCTGTTCTCAGCTCTGCTGGATTTCTGTTAAAGCTTTGACCCCGCCTTTTATAACTTCTGGAACGATAAAATATTCAATCAAGACCCAACCCACAATCTCCCAGCCTGTCAACCAGCCTGATACAAGGTGCAGTCATAGCAGGGAATCAAACAAGAAAAGTGAAACAAAAATCATAAATAGGCGCACGTGCTTAATGTTTGTTCATGAGGAAGTAAACCAGGAATAAGGGTCTCCCAGGAATCTTACAGTGCTCTACTTGAGGAATTCTGTCACCCTTACATCTATTAGTACCCAGCTATGAATTACAACAACATTTACACCAACAGAAATAAAGCATCTGTTATCAAATAGACAGAGATATACAGCTGGACATTGACTTTTTCTCTATCTCATGCACACATGAGATAGATCATCCATGGGGGGAGTTTGTCTTTCTAGCATGATGTTTGCAAATACATTCTACTTTGCTCAAAGACTGCACAATCTGCAGGCAGTCAATACATGTAATATATTGTAAATTCCACTTTGAAGATAGATAATGGGCCCACTACTTTTTGGATGTGAGCATAAGTGGTATAGTAAGTAAGTTTGCTGATGACACCACAATTGGAGGTGTAGTGGACAACGAAGGAGGTTACCTCAGATTACAATGGGATCTTGATCAGATGGGCCAATGGGCTGAGAAGTGGCAAGTGGAATCTAATTTAGGTAAATATGAGGTGCTGCATTTTGGGAAAGCAAATCTTAGAAGGACTTGTACACTTAATGGTAAGGTCCGAGGGAGTGTTGCTGAACAAAGAGACCTTGGAGTGCAGGTTCACAGCTCTATGAAAGTGGAGTCACAGGTCAATAGGATAGTACAGATGGCATTTGGTATGCTTTCCTTTATTGGTCAGAGTATTGAGTACAGGAGTTGGGAGGTCATGTTACAGCTGTACAGTTGGAATATTGCATGCAATTCTGGTTCCCTTCCTAGCAGAAAGATGTTGTGAAACTTAAGGGTTCAGAAAAGATTTACAAGGATGTTGCCAAGACTGGAAGATTTGTGCTATAGGGAGAGACTGAATAGGCTGGGGCTGTTTTCCCTGGAGCGTCAGAGGCTGGGGGGTGACCTTATAGAGGTTTATAAAATCATGAAGGGCATGGATAGGATAGATAGACAAAGTCTTTTCCCTGGGGTGGGGAGTCCAGAACTAGAGGGCATAAGTTTACAGTGAGAGGGGAAAGATATGAAAGAGACCTAAGGGACAACGTTTTCACTCAGAGGGTGGTACATGTATGAAATGAGCTGCCAGAGGAAGTGGTGGAGTCTGGTACATTGCAACATTTAAAAGGCAACTGGAGGGATATGGGCCGGGTGCTGGCAGGTGGGACGAGATTGGGTTGGGATATCTGGTCGACATATACGAGTTGGACTGAAGGGTCTGTTTCCGTGCTGTACATCTCCACGACTCTATAACCAGTCTGCCTTAAGACTTGAAAACAGACAGACTCTGACCACACACCTTTAATGCATTGTCTGAACAGAGATGTCACCTTTTATTCTGAAAGCCTTAAGCTATCTTGAAGGTGCCTTACTGGAAGTTCTGGGATTGACATGTTAATGATTGCTGCAACCTATTCTAAAATATGAAAGACTTAACAATCCAGGTTTGTTCAATATATCAGTTCAGTGGCAGGGCACTGTAATGTTTTCCTATAAATTCTGTGCCATATGATCTTATTGTCCACAATCACCTGAAGAAGCAGTGCTCCGAAGCTCGTGTTTCCAAATAAACTGTCAGACTGAGCCTGATGTTGTGAGATTTTTAAGTTTGTCCAGGTTCAGATAATGCGCAGGGATGTGTAGGTTAGGTTCATTAGTCAGGGGTAAATGTTGAGCAATAGGGGAATTGTGGTAGTGGGTTACCTTCGGAGGATCGGTGTGTAGTCTTTGGGCCGAGTGGCCTGCTTCCACACTGTGGGGAGTCTCTGAAGGGGAAGGGATTTTTGTAAACTGTGCAAGGCAATGCAGGCGTAGTGTGGGGGCCTGCTGTTGGCCTTGCCCCGCCCTTTGCTCCTCCCCCCTGTTGTGGAGCTGTCTAAAAAAAAGCTACTCTTTCTCTGCCCTTTTTGCTGGGGGAGGGGAGGGGAGGATCTGAAGCTGTAACCATGTTGCGACACAAAATAAAGGTAACCAGAACGTACTGCTGGGCTCAGGCTCTCATTGAAAGCTCCAAGCAGTTTTTGTTTTAAAGCTGCTCATTTCTTGCAGCCTTCTGCACTAAGTTTCCAATGTTGTGCATTAGATGGAGCAGTGAATGAGTAGCTGGTTTCGTTAGAAACTATAAATTTTTCAGGAGTGCATCGTTTCATCGGCAGTTCACTGGCAGCACTGGGAAGTATGGGCTGTGTTCACTAGAAACGAGGTAGAGGTGCTGCTGTTGGACTAGGTTGGACACGGTTTAAAAATCACAACACCAGGTTATAGTCCAACAGGTTTATTTGGAAGCACTAGCTTTCGGAGTGCTGCTCCTTCATCGGGTAACTGTGGAGCAGGATCATAAGACAGAGTTAAGAGCAAAAGATCAGTGTCATGCAACTGATATGATAGATTGACAAATGCAGATTGCTGTTAAGTCTTTCATCTTTTAGAATGGGTTGCATATTTTAGTTCATTAAAGTGTACATCGCAGAACTATTATTAAGTCGTATTCTCAAGATCACTTAAGGTCTTTTTAAAAACAGGTGACTTCTCAGTCCAGACAATGCATGAAAGGTGTGAGAATATCCCAATCTTAAATCGGACTGGTTCTATTTCCAAACTAGGAATTTGTAAAATATTACATGGATTGACTACCTGCATATTGTGCGTTTTGTGCAAAATTGAATATATCTGCAAATATAATTCTGCAAATGCACCACATTCTTATATGTATGTGTGCAGCATGAGAGTGCGTGTAAGAGAGTATGTGTGCACATGCTTGGTAAAGTGAGTGTGATGGAGGAGAAGCCTGTGAAAGGGTGTGTGTGTTGGGGGGGGCATGTATGTGTGTGTGTCTGAGAGAGAACATGTGTACAGATAAAAGGTGAGGGGTTGCATTTTGCCAAAATAAGGAAGGGCAGGGCTTGTACAGAGGGATATGGTGGGGGGCGGGGGGGTTCAGATATATACTTCTTTGAAAGTTGCATCACTAGTTGGAAGGAAGCTTCAGAAGGCATTCAGCACACTTACCTTAATTGTTCACACCACTGAATAAAGGAGCTGGGACAATGTTGAAGTTGTACAGGATGTTGCTGAAGCCACTTGTAGAGTACTGAGAATGCTTCTGGTGGCCCTGTAATAGGAAGAATTCTGTTAGAAAGGGTTCAGTAAAGATTTACCAGGATGTTGCCAGGACTGGAGGGTTTGAGTTGTAAGGAGAGGCTGAGACACTCTTCACTGGAGCACAGGAGGTTGAGGGGTGACCTCATTTGAGATTTATAAAATCATGAGGGTTATAGGAAGATGAACATCAAACACAGCGAGCAGCGTGCGTGGTTATGTCGAGTGACAGGGGAAGAAATTGTGGCATTTGGACACTTTAAATCCATCAGGAACAGCATCTCCATAGAGCACACTGCGCATGTCAGGTGAGGTGCCGGAAGACTGGAGGTTAGCTAACGTGGTGCCACTGTTTAAGAAGGGTGGTAAGGAACAAGCCAGGGAACTATAGACCAGTGAGCCTGACATCGGTGGCGGGCACGTTGTTGGAGGGAGTCCTGAGGGACAGGTGGTACATGTGTTTGGAAAGGCAAGGACTGATTAGGGATAGTCAACATGGCTTTGTGTGTGGGAAATCATGTCTCAAATTTGGAGTTTTTTCAGGAAGTAAAGCGGATTGAGGAGGGCAGAGCAGTAGATGTGATACATATAGACTTCAGTAAGGCGTTCGACAAGGTTCCCCATGGGAGACTGATTAGCAAGATTAGATCTCATGGAATACAGGGAGAACTAGCCATTTGGATACAGCTGGCTGAAAGGTAAAAGACAGAGGGTGGTGATGGAGGGTTGTTTTTCAGACTGGAGGCCTGTGACCAGTGGAGTGCCAGAAGGATCATGCTGGGCCCTCTACATTTTGTCATTTACATTAATGATTTGGATGCGAATAAAAGAGGTACAGTTAGTAAGTTTGCAGATGACACCAAAATTGCAGGTGCAGTGGACAGTGAAGAGGGTTACCTCAGATTACAACAGTCTCTTGACCAGAATGGCCAATGGGCTGAGAAATGGCAGATGGAGTTTAATTCAGATAAATGTGAGGTGCTGCATTTTGGGAAAGCAAATCTTAGCAGGACTTATACACTTAATGGTAAGGTCCTAGGGAGTGTTGCTGAACGAAGACACCTCAGAGTGCAGGTTCATATCTCCTTGAAACTGGTGTCGCAGATAGATAGAATAGTAAAGGTGGTGTTTGGTATGCTTTCCTTTATTGGTCAGAGTATTGAGTACAGAAGTTGGGAGGTCATGTGGCGGCTGTACAGGACATTGGTGAGGCCACTGTTGCAATATTGTGTGCAATTCTGCTCTCCTTCCTATTGGAAAGATTTTGTGAAACTTGAAAGAGTCCAGAAAAGATTCACAAGGATGTTGCCAGGGTTGGAGGATTTGAGGTATAGGGAGAGGCTAAACAGGTTGGGGCTATTTTCCCTGGAGCATCGGAAGATGAGGTTTACAAAGGGGCATGGATAGGATAGATAGACAAAGTCTTTTCCCGAGGGTGGGGGAGTCCAGAAGTCAAGGGTATAGGTTGAGGGTGAGAGGGGAAAGATATAAAAGAGACCTACTGGGCAACTTTTTCACACAAAAAGTGGTACGTGTATGGAATGAGCTGCCAGAGGAAGTGGTGGAGGCTGGTACAATTGTAACATTTAAGAGGCATTTGGATGGGTACATGAATAGGAAGGGTTTGGAGGGATATGGGCCAAATGCTGGCATGTGGGACTAGATTGGGATGGGATATCTGGTCGGCATGGACGGGTTGGACCGAAGGGTCTGTTTCCATGCTGGTTCAGCAAAAGCCATTCATGCTCTTCGCTGTCTGCAAAAACGGTGCAAATCCTTCTTCAAATGTACCAATGAGAAGCCAATTGTTGACTTGCAGCAACTGAAGAAAGTGAGTGAATCCAGGGAGGGGACAGAGTCGGGAAACGTTGGTCCAAGTCTGTATCTCAATTGTCAAACACATGGCAAATGCAGTCCCACAGTGTGAAGTTATAGCCTCAGTTACGAACAAATAACTGCTGAAAGGAGGTGCATTGTTTAAATGGTGACATATTGGGATGTGGAGAAAGTGAGGACTGCAGATGCTGGAGATGACAGTTGAAAAGTGTGGCACTGGAAAAGCACAGCAGATCAGACAGCATCCGAGAAGCAGGAGAATCAACGTTTCAGGCATGAGCCCTTCCTCAGGAATGATGTGTGGATGTAAAAAGTGGCCTCAGCATCCTTCCACACCAGTCACTGCCAGTTGTCAGACGGGTGCAGCAAGCAATCAGCAAGGCAAGTGGTATATTAGCAAGAGGAAATGAGTTCAGAAGTCTCTCCAGTTAGGAGGTCATTGAATATATTCAAGGCTGAGTTCGTCTGATTTTAGAACAAGAAAGAAGTGGATGTTTCTGGGGGAATGCAAGTAAAATTATTTTAAGACCAGTACAGAACAGTTAAAAGGTCATACAGAACAGAAACAGACCCTTCAGCCCAACTAGTCCATGCTCATTATATTCACAAACTAAACTAGTCCCACCTACCTGTGTTTGAACCATATCCCCCTGAACTTTTCCTATTCATGTACTTATCCAAATGTCTATTAAACGTTGTTACACAACCAGCATCCACTATTTCCTCTAGACATTTATTCCACACACAAACCACTGTTTACAAAAAAGGTGCTCCTCATCTCTTATTAAAATCTTTCTCCTCTCACCTTAATTTGCAGCCTAATCTTGAAATGACACATGCCGTTCACCTTATCTATGCCCCTCATGGTTTTGGAAACCTCTATAAAGAAAACAAAGAACCTTACAGCACAGGAACAGGCCCTTCAGCCCTCCAAGGCTATGCTGATCGAGATTCTCTATCTAAACCTGCCGCCTATTTTCTAAGGATCTGTATCCCTTTGCTCCCTGCCGATTCATGTATCTGTCTAGATGACGCTATCGATCCCAGCCCTACTGCCTCCACTGCATTTGAGGCACCCACTACCCTCTGCGTAAAGAACTTTCCATGTAGATCTCCCTCAAACCTTTCCCCTCTCATTTTGAACTAGTGACTCCTAGTAATTAAGTCTTCCCCTATGGGGAAAAAAAATTCTTCCTATCCACCCCTGTCTACATGCCTCATGGTTTTATAGGCCTCAATCAAGACCCCTCCTCAACCTCCTTATTTCCAATGAAAATACTCCTAATCTACTCAACCTCTCCTCATAGTTAACGCTCTCCATAACAGGCAACATCCTGGTGAACCTCCTCTGCACCCTCTCCAAAGCATCCACATCCTTTGGGAAATCTGGCGACCGGAATTGTACAGCAGTATTCCAAATGTGGCCGAACCAAAATCTTATATAACTTTAACATGGCCTGCCAGCTCTTGTACTCAATACACCTTCCGATGATGGAAAGCATGTTGTATGCTGCCTTAACCACTCTACTGACAGGCATTGCCATCTTCAGAGAACAATAGATCTGAACACCCAGATCTCTCTGTACATCAATTCCCCCCAGGACCTTCCCATTTAATGTATAGTTTGCTCTCGAATTGCACCTTCCAAAATGCATCACCTCGCATTTTTCTGGATTAAACTCAATTTCTCTTCCCAACTCTCCAATCTATATTCTACTGTATCATCTGACAGTCCCCTTCACTATCTGATATTCCATCAATCTGAATGTCATCTGCAAACTTGCTAATGAGGCACCCGACACCTTCACCTTTCAACCTCCTATGCTCCAGTGAAAAAAGTCCCAGCCTACCCACCAGTTGGTGTGAATTCTGTCTGGGTCCCAATGTCGAGTCAGCCTGACATTTTGGATAGAAAAGCTCTGCATTTAAATTACATTCTTGAGAAAGTTACTGAAAACAGGTTCTGGGATTAACATACCAAACTAAAGAACCCCATTCTAAAAAGATGGAAGATTTAATCTAAGTTGTTTAATGTATCACATCTCCATGACACTGGACTCCTTTGGCTATAAATTCTGTGATCATGATCTTATTCTCCACAACCATCTGATGAAAGAGCAGAACTCCAAAAGCTAGTGCTTTCATGTTATGGCAGTAGCGGGAGGTGTGGGCTGTATTCACTAGAAACAATGAAGCAGTTAGATACCACACATTTGAGGGGGAAGGGTGTATTACATGACCTCTCAACTCCAAAACTGAATGCTCTGAGCAATGAAGGAAAGCAAACCAAATGCCTTCTTCACTATTCTATCCACCCGAGACTCCACTTTCAAGGAACTATGAACCTGCACTCCAAGGTCTCTTTATTCTGCAACATTCCCCTAACTGCATCAGTCCTGCCTGGATTGCTTGACCAAAATGCAAACCTCAGACTTCTCTAAATTAAACTCCCAAAAATTCTAATTTATAGTGAACTCTCTTTCCTCTATTATTCCCTAGAAGCGGAAAATCTCCATCCCACACTCTCTCCGTCCATTTTCACTTTGTTGAAAGTGGAAGAATGGGATTGAGAAACTGATCAGCTATGATTGAATGGAATGAGCAGACCTGGTGGTCTAATTTCTGCTCCTATGTCTTGTGGTCTCTTGCTGTCCTGGACACCGTGAGAGAGAATTGGGACCAGCATTGAACCGATCATGACTGGATATGGATCTACCTGCATCTAGGTGGATGGGCTGGGACTTTTTCACTGGAGCATAGGAGGTGGAGATGTGACCTTATCAAGGTTTATAAAATCATGAGGGGAGAGATGAGGTGAATGACAGGTGTCTTTCCCCTAGGCTGGAGGTTTCAAGATGACGGAGCAAATTTTGAATGAGAGAGGAGAAAGAGATTTTAAAAAGACTTGAAGGGCAAAATTTTTTTTATATACTGAGAGTGGTTCACGTGTGGACTGAATGTCAAGAGGAAGTGGTGTTTGCAGGTACAGTTACAAGGTTTAAAAGACATTTGGATAATTACATGATTAGGAAATGTTCAGAAGGGTATGGACCAAAACACTGGCATGTGGGACTGGTTTAGCTGGTGAACATAGTCAGCATGGACTAGTTGGACTGAAGGGTCTGTTTCTGTGCTGTATGGTTCTGTAACTCGGTTCTGTACTTGTCTCAAGACCATTTTCTTGCCTTTCCCATAAACATCCACATAAAAATCAGATGAACTCAGTCTTGAATATATTCAATGACTTGAAAATGTGTTGCTGGAACAGCGCAGCAGGTCAGGCAGCATCCTGGGAACAGGAGAATCGACATTTCGGGCATAAGCTCTTCTTTAGGAATCAAACGTCGATTCTCCTGTTCCCTGGATGCTGCCTGACCTGCTGCGCTGTTCCAGCAACATATTTTCAGCTCTGATCTCCAGCATCGGCAGACCTCACTTTCTCCTCGTATATTCAATGACCCCCTAACTGCAGGAAGAAATCCCCACTTCTGAACTTAATTCCTCTTGCTAATACACCACTTGCCTTGCTCATTGCCTGCTGCACCTGTCTGACAACTGGCACAGATGGACACTGATGCCCCTCTGAACATCCACGCATCATTCTTGATAAAGGGTTTGCGCCCAAAACCTTGACTGTCCTACTGCTCGGATGCTGCTTGACCTATTGTGCTTTTCCAGCACCACACTTTTTGACTCTAATCTCCAGCACCTCCAGTCCTCACTTTCTCCACATCCCAATATATCACCATTTAAACAATATACCTTTCTACTTTTTTTCACAGCAAAGGCTGTAACTTTACATTGGGGTACTGTATTTGCCAATTGTGGCCTTCTCTACGTCGGGGAGCCTGAGCGTAAACTTGGGGAACGGTTTGCCGAGCATCGCAGCCAGGTCTGCAGAGGCCGATCGGACCTCCCAGTCACCACCCATTTCCATTCCCCTTCCCACTCCCTTTCTGACATGACCATTTTTGGCCCCATCCATTGCCACAACAAACCAAAGTGCAAATTGGAGGAACAACACCTCATCTTCCACCTGAGCAGTCCACAGCCCGAAGGACTCAACAGTGAGTTCTCCAATTTCAAATAACCTCCCTTCCCATCCCAAACTCCCTTCTGAGCCCCTGCCCCTCCACCTCCCTGCCACCAACTAGGTTCCTTCCTCGCATTCACCAAGCAGGTCGTACCCTCTACCTATCTACACCTATCCCCACTTCATCACCCTGCCCTCAGCATACCCTTGTTCTGCAGCTCTCCCTATACTCACCCCCAGTCCTGTACAAGGGTTACACCCGAAACGTCGACTTCTCCACCTCCTGATACTGCCTGGCTTGCTGCATTCTGCCAGACTCCTGTCTATCTGTTTTGCCAATTGAGACACAGGCATGGACTAGCTTTTCCAGAGTCTATCCCCTTGCTGGATTCATTCCCATTCCTTTCAGTTGCTCCAAGTCAACAATTGAACCCCAGAATGAAACGTAAATGGAAAAGGGGGTGAGAAAAGAGAGTGCTGTACTCACAGATGATGGACAGAGGAAGGAAGTTGCAGTCTGAGGTGAAGCTCAATCTTCATTCAGTGTGAGAGGAGGAGCAGGACCTTAAGAAGCTCATGGTCCACCTTCCGCATTCAGACAATAGGGGAGCTCCAATTGGCATGAGGACAAGTCTCCTTCTGGTCCTCCAGTGCTCCTTATTTGTCCATCAAAAGTAGGTCTCGCCCCTTTTCTGCCGACAGCGAGGAACATGCCCAATGTTTTGGTGACACCGGCAAACATGTGCCCTGCTTGTTGACACTGAGGAGTGTACACAATATGCTCTGTAGCAATGCTGATGTTATTGACAGATTTTAAGTGTCCATATGCCTCAGAGAACAAAAAGGGTTAGAGCCATAATTTGTTTTACACTATGTGTCTCGATATTTTATTGCTTTTGCATTTGTCTGGCTGCTCAATGTTTTTATGTCTTTTCCTCAGTGTTGGGGTGAAGTTCACAACTAGAGGGCATAGGTTTAGGGTGAGAGCAGAAAGATATAAAAGGTACCTCAGGGGCAACGTTTCCATGCAGAGGGTGGTGCATGTATGGAATGAACTGCCAGAGGAAGTAGTGGAAGCCGGTATAATTACAGCATTTAAAAGGCATCTGGATGGGTATATGAATAGGAAGGGTTTCGAGGGATATGAGCCAAGTGCTGACAAATGTGACTAGATTAATTTAGGATATTTGGCTGGCATGGACAGGTTAGACCAAATGGGTCTGTTTCCGTGCTGTACATCTCTATGACTAAATAATAAAAAGTATATTTTCCAAGTAACAAACTATACCCAGTTAAAAATCACACAACACCAGGTTATAGTCCAACAGGTTTAATTGGAAGCACACTAGCTTTCGGAGCGATGCTACTTCATCAGCTGATTAAACCTGTTGGACTATAACCTGGTGTGGTGTGAGTTTTAACTTTGTACATCCCTGTCCAACACTGGCATCTCCAAATCATAACTATACCCATATTAACAAGGTTTAGTACACCACACACTTGACCAACCATTCTCAACAGATCCTGCCCCTTCAATGTCTGAGGAACATACACATGCTGGTGCATAATCTCCTTCACTAGTATTTACACACTACCCTCAGCAATTGCACAAGTAACAGCAAAGGGTAAACAGCACAAGGATTAAACAAACAAACAAACAGTGAGGGGGAAACAGCACAGGCGCCAGTAAAAGCAGATGGAAAGTGAGTGTAAAATGTCACTATGACAGGACAGGCCCCACATTCCTTCCCCTCCGTCCCCCCCAACCTGCCTCACCTTTCACCTCCCGGGCCCAGTACCTTCCAGGTGGCCCCCATAGTTGACACAGGGGCCGCCCCACGACCAGTAGAACTCCACCACCCAGGCGGCCGACGAGTTCCCAAGCAGGCCCTTAACCCCATCCGCCTCCAGAATGCTCACCGGCTCCTGCCTGCTGTACAGCCGGCCGGTGTGGCCGTGACACAGCAGCTGCGCCAGGAAGGCGGCGGTGCCCAGTGACGGGTGTCTGCCCCGGGCCGCACGGCGCCATTTTCCTAACGGCCACCCTCCCGCCGCTTCCCCGCTCGAGCGACTTCTCCTCCCAACCGCCTTCGCCCCCACGTGACGTCTGCACGGGGGGGATAGGCGGGGCCGGGGGAGCCTCACCGTCACCAAGCAACAGCCACCTCGCGCTACAACTGCTCATTCACAAAAACAAACTCTCCTGTCTCGCTCTGCAGCTGCAGGGGGGACACTGCCACGTTTCCAGGAGCCCTGTCTACATTGGGAAAGCTCACGGCTCAATTTAAACAGATATTCCGACATCTAACGGAACGGCGTCATATCGAAAGTGAGCAATCTGCATTTTAAAGGGACATGGACATTTTAACGGGTATTTCTGCAAATAAAGAGATGTCGATGGACGAGATTATATTTCAAGGGGATGTGGGCACATTCAAAGGGATATCTTCATATGTAAAGTGACGCAGTTATGTCTAAATGAATCTACATTCCGAAGAGACGCTGCCCTATTTATAAGTAGAGACAATAGGTGTGAATTCTGTCTGCGTCCCAATGTTGAGTCAGACTGACATTTTTCTTAGAAAAGCTCTGCATTTAAATTATATTCTTGAGAAGATAATTTATAGAATCACGTGTAGAGGTTAGGGAGGATTGGCTGTGCTAAGTTACCCATAGTGACCAGGGATATACAAGTTAGGGTGGCTTGGCCATGGAAATATGGAGTAAGGGGTTGAGTATGGGTGGGATACTGTTCAGAGGGCCAGAGTGAAATAGATGGGCTGAATGGCCTGCTTCCACATTGTCGGAATTCTATGACCCTCCCCACAAAGGAATATTTTATCTACATCTATCCTGTCAAGCCCCTTTCAGAATTCTACTGGTTTCAATAAAGGTATACAGCACAGAAACAGGCACTTCGGTCCAATTCGTCCATGCCGACCAGGATTCCAAACTAAACCAGTCCCACTTGCCTGCATTTGGCCCATAATCCCTCTAACCTTTTTATTCATCTACTCATCCAAAAGTCGTTTAAATGTTGTCACTGTACCTGCATCTACCACATCCTCAGCAAGTTCATTCCACATACAAATCACCCTCTTTCAAAATGTTGCCCCTCAGGTTACCTTTAAATCTCTCTCCTCACCTTAAGTAATATGCCCCCAAGATTTGAGCTCCCTGATGCTAAGCAAGAACCTTTTGCTATTCACCTTACCTCCACTCCTCATGATTTTATCAATCTCAATGATGTCACCCCCCCCCCCCCCCCCCCCCCCCCCCCCCCCAACCTCCTGCACTCCAGTGAATAAAGTCCCAGCCTCTCCTTATAACTCAAACCCTCCAGTCCTGGCAACTTCCTGGTAAATCTTTACCGAACCCTCTCTTATAAGTTTCTTCTGATTACAGGGCCACCAGAACTGTACACAGTACTCTGAAAGTGGCCTCACCAACATCCTGTACAACCTCAACATGATGTCCCAACTCCTATACTCAATGGTGTGAACAATGAATGCTTTGCTGCTAAATGCCTTCTTAATCGCCCTGTCTACCTGTGATGCAACTTCCAAAGAACTATGTACCTGAACACCACCCCCCTCCATGTCTGTCTGTTCTATAACATGACCCAGGGCCCTACCATTATCTATACAAGTCCTGCCCTTCCTTGTTTTAGCAAAATGCAACCCCTTGCTTTTATTAATACCTCTCACACACATGCTCCCCCTCAGACACACACACACACACACACATGTATACCCCCAAATACTCTCACAGGCTTATACTCCATCACACTCACACTTTACCAAGCATGTACACACTCTCACATGCTTGCACACACAATTCTTTGGGGTGAATTTGTACTGGCAGAATTATATTTGCAGATACATTCAATTTTGCTCAAAAAGCATACAATTTCCAGGCAGTCAATCCATGTAATATTTTATGAATTCCTCCTTTGGAAACAGAACCAGTTTGATTCAAGATTGGAATACTGACAGACTCAAATCTCACACCTTGAAATGCATTGTCTGAGCTGAGGTGTCACCTTTTTTATAAAACCTTAAGTCATTTCAAGAATGTGACTTAAAAGATGTTCTGGCAGTTACACGTTAATGAACCAAAACCTGCACCCATTCTAAGAGATGAAAGACTTGACAGCAATCTAGGCTTGTTCAATATATTCTATTAGTTGCATGATACTGACCTTTGGATACTGTGTCTTACGATGCTGCTCCACAGCAACCCGATGAAGGAGCAGCACTCAGAAAGCTAGTGCTTCCAAATAAACCTGTTGGACAATAACCTGGTATTGTGTGATTTTTTTAACTTTATCAACCCAGTCTAATCCCGACATCTCCACATCATTTCTAGTGAACACAGCCCACACCTCCTGGTGCTGCCAGTAAACTTTACAATGCTGATGAAACAACGCAGTACCTGAAAGATTTACAATTTCTAACAATACTAGCTACTCATTCACTGCTCCATCTGATACATGACATTGGAAACTCTGCAGGAAGCTGAAAGACAGGAGCAGCTTTAAACAAAAAACCTTTGGAGCTCAAAGCTTTCATTGAGAGTCTGAGCCCGGCAGTAAGTTCAGGTAACCTTTATTGTGACTCAACTTAGTTACAGCTTCAGATTCCTCCCCTGCAAAAAGGTATAGACAAAGTCGCTGCTTTTTAAACAGCTCCAGGTCAAAGCTCACACACACCCTCGTCTTTACTATTGGTCAGCACCAAGTTGTAATTGGATCCCTGTTACAGCCGTAACCTGGAGGAAATATTGCCTCACTCAGCAATTTCAACCGATACCCTTTATCCTAGTAAGTTTCTCCCCACTCATTTTCCAGTTTGGGGGGGGGGGGGGCAGTGTAGAGTTAACCAGATGGCTGTGGATCTGGAGTCAGGTGTAGGCCAGACCAGGTGAAGGATGCAGCTGGAATGACTGAGTGAATCCTTTCCCACAATGGCGGTTCCCTTCCTTAACAAGGGGGAGAGTGAATCAGATGGGGGCTTTCACCCCACCACCTCCTCCCTGAAACGGTCTCGTTGTTAGATTCCGAACTCCACATTTCTGACCAAATACCAATTCTGCCATCTGTCGTGGTGGGATTCAAACCCGGGAGTCCCTGGAACCGGATTGATAGTCCAATCGATAATGGCACTCGACCGTCGCTCCTTCAATCCCCCTGTGATGGCACGTGAACTCGCTGGTGCTTGTGCAGGTGGGAGGAGTAGGTGAAGCCCTTCCCGCACTGAGAGCAGGTGAACGGCCTCTCCCCGGTGTGGATCCGCTGGTGGGTCAGCAGGGTGGAGACGGAGGTAAAGGCCTTCCCACACTCGGGGCAGCTGAAGGGCCTCTCCCCCGTGTGGACCCATCGGTGGGCCAACGGGGCAGAGAAAAACATGAAGGCCTTCCCACAATCGGGACAGCTGAAGGGCCTCTCCCCCGTGTGGTCCTGTTGGTGGGCCAGCAGGTGGGAGGAATGTCTGAAAGCCTTCCCGCAGTCGGTGCAGGGGAATGGCCTCTCCCCGGTGTGACTGCGCCAATGAGTCTCCAGGGCAGATGGGAAACGGAAGCCTTTCCCACAGTCGCCACACTTCCACGGTTTCTCCACGGCCGAAGCTTCAGCTGCACATAAACACATTTCCAGCCCCTCCCCGCCGTGAAATCCCCTTTCCAGGCCGTATAACTGTTTCAGGCTCCACACTCAGTGCGCTGCAACAGTGGGGTCTCTCATTCAGTCCCACTGATGCTGAAAACATACTCAGACAGGAACCAAAAAGCTTTGATCCCTCTTACAGAAATCACAGTCGAAAATCGTTGCGGTCCTGGTGGACTGAGTGACTGTCAGACATTGATGTTGAAGTGAGGTCCGCAAATGCTGGAGAGTCAGTCGAAAAATGTGGCACTGGAAAAGCACAGGGATGTCAGACAGCATCTGAGGAGCAGGAGGGTCAATGTTTCGGGCATAAGCCCCTCATAAGTTGATTGAGAAATTTCCGCCTTCAGATCTTCAAATACGCTGTAAAAAGAGATTACAAAAGTCATCACTGTCAGTGCAGGGTAGAAATTCTGAACAAGGAATTCTACTTTCTGCAGAATATTCTTTTCTTTTATTATTCCACAAAATTGAAAGCACCGTTCCACTCTCTCTCCCCCTCTCTTCTCACTCCGCTCTAACTAATTCTCCTGAAGGTGCTGATTCAGGATCTTACAGGGACAGAAAAGCAAAAGTGTTAAGACTGACATCTCTCTGCATTTTGGATACCTCCACCTGAAAGCTAATATCTTTCACAACACTGGGATCCTGCTGAGAGTGCGTAGGCCTGATTTTGGGAAGCAAATAAAATGTCTGTCAATTCAGCATGAAGCTGCCACGCAGCTTCTTGAGGAACAACCAGAAACAAAATGGTTAACATCCCTGGGAAGGGGAAGCAAAATGAGACGTCAAGGTCTTAACACTGACACCAGAGAGAAATTGAATATTCTGACATGGCAAACGTTAGTGGAAAGCCAGAGTCATAGAGGTATACAGTACAGAAACAGACCCTTTGATCCAACTCCTCTGTAATGACCAGATATTGTAAATCAATCTGGAACCATTTGCTCACACGTGGCCCATAGCTGGGGTCATCCCCACCCTCCTGACCTGAGACCTTGATGTCTCCAAGCTGACCCTCAAAGGTTGGGTTTGTCCCTACATTCTTTCTCAGTTGTCTTTTGTAAGTTTTGAAAACTTTCCCAATCCTCGGAGTATAGGACTTGGGAAGTTATGTTGTAGCTGTACAGGACATTGTTCCAAATGTGGCCTAACCATTGTGTGCAATTCTGAGTTCCTTCCTATTAGTAAGTGGTTGTGAAACTTGAAAGGGCTCAGAAACATTTACAAGGATATTGCCAGGGTTGGAGGATTTGAGCTAAAGGGAGGCTTAGGGATGTTTTCCCTGGAGCATTGGAGGCTAAGGGGTGACCCCTTACAAGATGATTAGGGGTTTAGATAGGGTTGACCGTGAGAACCTTTTTCCACGTATGGAGTCAGCTATTACGAGGGGGCATAGCTTTAAATTAAGGGGTGGTAGGTATAGGACTGATGTTAGGGGTAGGTTCTTTACTCAGCGAGTCGTGAGTTCATAGAATGCCCTGCCAGTAGCAGTGGTGAACTCTCCCTCTTTATGGGCATTTAAACGGGCATTGGATAGGCATATAGAGGATAGTGGGTAGTGTAGGTTAGGTGGGCTTGGATCAGCGCAACATCGAGGGCCAAAGGGCCTGTACTGCGCTGTATTCTTCTATGTTCTATGTTCTATGTTCTTATAGGAGGTTTATAAAATCTTGAAGGGCATGGATAGGATAAATAGACAAAATCTTTTCCCTGCAGTGGGGAGAGTCCAGAACAAGAGGGCATAGGTTTAGGGTGAGGGGAGTAAAGAAACAAAAGAGATCTGAGGGGCAACCTTTTCATACAGAGGGTAGTACATGTATGGAATGAGCTGCAGGAGGAAATGGTGGAGACTGGTACAATTGCAACATTTAAAAGGCATCTGGATGGGTATATGAATGGGAAGAGTTTGGAGGGATATAGGCCAGGTGCTGGCAGGTGGGACTAGATCGGGATGGGATATCTGGTCGTCATGGACGAGTTGGACCGAAGGGTCTGTTTCCATGCTGTACATCACTATGACTAGTTGGACTTAAGGATCTGTTTCTGTGCTGTATAACTCTGGAACTGTTCTGTACTGGTTTTAAAACCATGTTCTTGCCTTCCCCCACAAACATCCACTTCTTTGTTGTTCAAAAATCAGATGAACTCAGCCTTGAATATATTCAATGACTCCCTAACTGCAGGAAGACATCTCCACTTCTGAAATCAATTCCTCTTGCTAATATAATGCTTGCCTTGCTGATTGCCTGCTGCACATGTCTGACAATTGGCAGTGACTGATGTAGACGAACGCTGAGGCCCCTTTGTACATCCACACATCATTCCTGATGAAGGGCTCAGGCCCGAAAAGTCAATCTCCTGCTCCTCAGATGCTGCCTCACCTACCGTGCTCTTCCAGTATCACACTTATTGACCCTGATCTCCAGCATCTGCAGTTCTCACTTTCTCCACATCCAAATACATCTCCATTGAAACAATGCACCTCCTGTTTGTTTTTTTTTCCCACAGCCAAGGCTATAACTTCATATTGTGGTACTGCATTTGCCATGTGTTTGCCAATTGTGGTCTTCTCTATATCGGGGAGAGCAAGCGCAAACTTGGGGAACGGTTCACTGAGCATCACAGCTGGGTCCACAGAGCCGACCAGACCTCCCAGTCACCACTCATTTCAATTCCCCTTCCCACTCCCTTTCTGACATGACCATCTTTGGCCTTCTCCATTGCCACAATGAAACTAACTGCAAATTGGAGGGACAACACCTCATCTTCCGGGCAGCCTACAGCCCGAAGGACTCACCGTTGAGTTTTCCACTTTCAAAAACCCTCCCCCCTCGTTCACTGACTCCATTCCCACACCCGCTCTCCTTCCTGCCACCAACCAGATTAATTCCTCCCATTGACCAACCAGGTCGTACCCTCTACCTGTCTTGATCCATGGCCAATTGGTCAATCAAAAGTAGGTCTCGCACCTTTTTTTGCGCACGGTGATGAGCATGCTCAGTGGTTTGCTGACACTGGCCAGCATGCGCACTGCGTTGCTGACACCGGCAAACATGCGCAGTATGCTCTACGGGGATGGTGTTACTGACAGATTTTAAGTGTCCAAATGCCAATAGGGGAAAAAAGATAGAGCCACAATTTTTATCCCTGTGGCTCGATATTTTATTCCTTTTGTATTTTGTCTGGCTGCTCAACTTTTGTATGTCTTTTCCCTTTGTTGTGGGGACAAGGTGCTGAGACCAGAACTGGAGGGCATAGGTTTAGGGTGAGAGGGGAACGATTTCTAAGGGTCCTTCGGAGCAATCTTTTCGCACAGAGGGTGGTATGTTTATGGAATGAGCTGCCAGAGGAAGTGGTGGAGGCTGGTACAATTACATTATTTAAAATGCATCTGGATGGGGATATGAATAGGAAAGATTCAGAGGGATAAGGGGCAAAATGCTGGCAGATGGGTCACTAGATTAATTTAGGACATCTGGTCAGCGTGGGCCGAAGGGTTTGTTTCTGTGCTCTACAACTCTGTGACTCTATCTTTAGATAGTATGGAAAATAAAGAGCATGAAAGCATGGGAAGGGTTAGAGCATGGAGACCACTGCCAATTTGTTGCAAAGGATAGTGGAAAGCTCTCACACTAATTAGCAGAGTAAGGTTGAGGCTGAAAGGTCACTATGGCAAGATGAGATAACAGTCAGTAAAGTTAGCCTCACCTACTAAATATGATTGACAGGATTGGGACATGACATTAAATATCTAATTAAAAATTAATAGAGTCAGCCTGCTTGAGACTATTGACAATAAATATCTAATCATGACATTAGGAAAATATTAAGTAGGGTCTGGAATGAAAGACTATTATTGCAAAAGTTGACAATAAATATCTAACCGTGACATTAGAATAACATTAAGTAGAATGTAGGAAAAAACTATAAGGGCACAACTAAAGAGATAATGGGAACTAACACCACTGGTTCATTGTGTAGCTAGAGTGAGGTACTTTTGATTAATATAGTTGGACGTGCTGATAAGCTAACAGGAACATGAAAAATAAATATAAAAAACCACGGACCCTGAGGTTCGTGGGCATTCAAGAATCTGCATTCTCAGTGTCACGGTTTTGTGTTTTCAAATAAAAGACTCACTTCTTGAAGAACTCTCTGTGTCTCCTGGTGATTCTCTACATTTTCTCCACACGAATAGTCGGAAGCAGTTTCATGAGACTAGGAATTGGCCATTCACCCCTTCCAGCCTGTCCTGTGCTGTGGTCGAACTGCGCAAGAATCAGAAAGATTTCGGCAGCTCTTTTTAAAAATTGAACGTGCTTTCAGACTTTAATGATGTTTCCGAATATATCATTTTAGCTATTTTCATTTTTAAAGATCAGACATTTGTTACCCCGACTCCCAGTTGAGTCATCACCATCCATTCTCTCTCTCTTCTGAGAAGGGTTTGATCAAAGACGTCTGGAGGCATGAGAAAGACCAGGGTGGGGAGAGGGCACTGGGGAGAAAAGAGAGAGAATGCATGCGGGGCAGAGAATGGATGCGGGGTAGAGATACAGAATATGGACAGGGGGCAGAGGATGTGGCTAGAGCAAGACTGGCGGGCCACAGGGTGAGGTTAGAGAAAGCCTGAGGGGGGCAGAGGTTGGGGAGAAGAGAAAGACTGGGGGGGACAGAGGGTGGGGTTAGAGAAAGACTGAGGGGGGCAGAGGTTGGGGAGAAGAGAAAGACTGGGGGGACAGAGGGTGGGGTTAGAGAAAGACTGAGGGGGGCAAAGGCTGGGGAGAAGAGAAAGACCTGCAGGGCAGAGGGTGGCGGACCAAAGAATGGGGAGTCAGAGAATGGGGAGGGGGAGAGAATAATCGGCGTTTAGAGTATGGGGACAGAGAGAGAATGGACAGGGGTAGTGGGTGGGGTGGGCAGGAGAGAATGACTGGACAACAAACGGTGGAGGGCGATGGAAGAATGGATAGGGGGCAGAGGGTGGGTGGAGAGAGAATATAGATGGGGAGAGATGGAGAGCAGAGGATGAGGGGAAGAGAGAGAATGCATGGGGAGGTAGACAGTGGGAAGTGGGTGGGATTAACGGGTGCACAGGGTGGGGGGAGAGAGAGAGAATGGACAGTGGGTCGTGTGGGTGGCAGGAGGAATTGACGGGGACACCATGGGAATTTTTGTGTCTTGGAGAGGGGGGCTGGTGGTAAAAGCATCCCACTCACTTCCAACATCCCCTTCTCTGCACACATGCAGTGTAGATTTTTGAGCCTGGGTGGGATGTTGTTCAGAGGGTCAGTGTGGACTCAATGGGTGGAATGGCCTGCTCCCACACTGTAGAGATCCTATGATTACGAGAGCTGTCAAACCAGCAACTTCTAATTGGTGAAGTTAAAGGCTAGCCAATCTTTAAGCAGTTTTCCATGCGTTCACTCGATTTGCCCTTTCAACATTCCTTGAATTTAGGGTATTCCATTGTAGGGTTTAATTATGATCCAGAAAAAGCAGCATCTAGTCTCATCTGTGTGCAGAACCACCTCAACTGACTGAACAAGCGTAACAACTCTTCTGTCTGCTCGTTAGATGTGACATTCTCTCTCTCTCTCTCTCTCGCTCTCCAGTACCAGTCAGGTACCAGTCCCACAATTCTGTGTTACCCATGGAGGGAGGAGAAGGAAAGTGTCTTACTCTCAGACGTTGGAGGGGAGGACAAAGTTTCAGCCAGTGGGAAGTTAAAATTAAACCCAGAAACTCAAACTGCATAGACTTGGGGAGAATAAAAAAATGAAGAAAAGGGAGCTCAGAAAGTGTCCTCCCTGCAAGTGACATACACACACACACAATTCCCACTGCTCAGCCAGAGACTGTGCTGCCCCCATCCCCTCAGTCTAGGAGTAAACGTTGGAAAGGTGATGGTGTTGATAGTCAGGAGGATGGTCTCCGGCTACACTCTGATAGAGATAGTAGATGGGGTAGAGTGATGGAATTTAATCTTCAGGCATTCTGAGAAATTTAATAAGGGAAGGAAGTACGCAATAAATAGTGGGTCCCTACAAGAGGACTTTACTGTCCAAGTCCAGAGATTCCCAAAGTGCAGATAAAACGGGGGGGGGGGGGGAATCTTTTCACTGCCCCTTGCAACACCCTGTTAGGGTTCAGAGAGTGCCATGTCCTGACACCTCCTTCCTCACGTCTCCTGTGTATTTTAAATCAATTCTGTTATGTTTACTTTAGTGATAGAAAGGAATAGGTGTATACCACTGGGCATGAGTTACAGCTGGGGGAAAGGCAATTACGATGCGATTAGGCAAGATTTAGGAAGCATAGGATGGGGAAGGAAACTGCAGGGGATAGACATATTAGAAATGTGGAGCTTATTCAAGGAAAAGCTACTGTGTGTCCTAGAAAAGTATATACCTGTCAGGCAGGGAGGAAGCTATAGAGCACGCGAGCCATGGTTTGCGAAAGAAGTGGAATCTCTGGTCAAAAGGAAGAAGAAGGCTTATGTTAGGATGAGATGTGAAGGCTCAGTTAGGGCGCTTGAGGGTTACAAGGTAGCCAGGAAAGACCTAAAGAGAGAGCTCAGAAGAACCAGGATAAGACATGAGAAGTTGTTGGCGGATAGGATCAGGGTAAATCCTAAGGCTTTCTATAGGTATTTAAGGAATAAAAGAATGATGAGAGTAAGATTAGGGCCAATCAAGGATAGTAGTGGGAAGTTGTGTGTGGAGTCAGAGGAGATAGGGGAAGCACTAAATGAATATTTGTCAACAGTATTCACTCTGGAAAACGACAATGTTGTCAATGAGATTACTGAGATACAGCCTGCTAGACTAAGTGTGATTGAGGTTCACAAGGAAGAGATATTAGAAATCCTGCAGAGTGCGAAAATAGATCAGTCCCCTGGGCCGGATGGGAGTTATCCGAGGATCCTCTGGGAAGCCAGGGAGGAGATTGCCGAGCCTTTGGCATTGATCTTTAAATTGTCATTGTCGACAGGAATAGTGCCAGAAGACTGGAGGATAGCAAATGTGGTTCCCCTGTTCAAGAAAGGGAGACAATCCTGGTAATTATAGACGAGTAAGCCTTACTTCAGTTGTTGGTAAAGTGTTGGAAAAGGTATAAGAGATAAGATTTATAAGCATCTAGAAAAGAATAATTTGATTAAGGATAGTCAGCACAGTTTTGTGAAGGGTAGGTTGTGCCTCACAAACCTTATTGAGTTCTTTGAGAAGGTGACCAAACAGGCAGATGAGAGTAAACCAGTTGATGTGGTGTATATGGATTGCAGCAAGGCATTCGATAAGGTTCCCCACAGTAGGCTATTGTACAAAATGCAGAGGAGTGGAATTGTGGGAGATATAGCAATTTGGATCAGTAATTGGCTTGCTGAAAGAAGACAGAGGGTGATGGTTGACAGGAAGTGTTCATCCTGAAGTCCAGTTACCAGTGGTGTACCACAAGGGTCGGTGTTGGGTCCACTGCTGTTCATCATTTTTATAAATGACCTGAATGAGGGCGTAGAAGGGTGGGTTAATAAATTTGCAGATGACACTAAGGTCGGTGGAATTGTGGATAGTGATGAAGGATGTTGTAGGTTATAGAGAGACATAGATAAGCTGCAGAGCTGGGCTGAGAGGTGGCAAATGGAGTTTAATGCGGACAAGTGTGAGGTGATTCACTTTGGTCGGAGTAACCAGAATGCAAATTACTGGGCTAATGGTAAGATTCTTGGTAGTGTAGATGAGCAGAGAGATCTCGGTGTCCAGGTACACAGATCCTTGAAAGTTGCCACCCAAGTTGACAGGGCTGTTAAGAAGGCACACAGTGTTTTAGCTTTTATTAATAGAGGGATCGAGTTCCGGAACCATGAGGTTATGCTACAGCTGTACAAGACTCTGGTGCGGCTGCACTTGGAGTATTGTGTACAGTTCTGGTCACCACATTATAAGAAGGATGTGGAAGCTTTGGAAAGGGTGTACAGGAGATTTACTAGGATGTTGCCTGGTATGGAGGGAAGGTCTTACGAGGAAAGGCTGAGGGACTTGAGGCTGTTTTCATTAGAGAGAAGAAGGTTGAGAGGTGACTTAATAGAGACATATAAGATAATCAGAGGGTTAGATAGGGTGGACAGGGAGAGCCTTTTTCCAAGAATGGTGACGACGAGCACAAGGGGGCATAGCTTTAAATTGAGGGGTGATAGATATAGGACAGATGTCAGAGGTAGTTTCTTTACTCAGAGAGTAGTAAGGGTATGGAATGCTTTGCCTACAACGGTAGTAGATTTGCCAATTTTATGTACATTTAATCATCATTGGACAAGCATATGGACTTACATGGAATAGTGTAGGTTAGATGGGCTTCAGATTGGTAAGACAGGTTGGCGCAACATCGAGGGCCGAAGGCCCTGTACTGCACTGTAATGTTCTATGTTCTATGTAATACCGATTGTATGTTACTTGTTTTGTACTTTAAACACACAGACACATACAATATAATCAGAATTTCTATTTGGTATGGACAGTAATACTTGTTTCAACTTTGTTTACAGGGTATCAGAAGGGGAAGATCTGCAGATACAAATCTCGGAAGAAATTCCATAACAAGATCTGACAGGGTCACTCAATATCATTGGGGGTTTGAATTTGGAAGGAGAAATCCATTCTACATGCTCCAAAAGGTACTGGACATCAGTGTGACCAGAGAAGCACTCAGGCAGGAACACACCAGTGAACTGAGTTTTAACTGGTTACACAGACTGAGAGTGAGTGTGTCCCAGTGAGCTGACTGTGGGAAGGAGCTTTAATCAGTTACACAGACTGAAAGAGAGAGGGGCTGGGGCATATTTTTTTTACCCTGGAGTATCAGAGCCTGAGGTGTGACCTTATAGAGGTTTATAAAATCATGAGGGGCATGGATACGGCGAATAGCCTAGGTCTATTTCCCCAGGGTGGGTGAGTCGCAAACTAGAAGGCATAAGTTTAAGGTGAGAATAGAAAGATTTAAAAGAGACCTAAGGGACAAATTTTCATGCAGAGGGTGGTGCATGTATGAAATGAACTGCCAGTCGAAGTGTTGGAGGTGGGAACAATTACAAAATTTAAAATGTGTCCAAATAAATAGTTTGGGTTTAGAAGGATATAGGGCAAATACTGGAACTTGGGACTGGGTCATATTGGGAAATTTGCTCAGCATGGATGAGTTGAACCGAAGAGCCTGTTTCCATGCAGTGTGACTCTTTAAGTCTATACCAGTTTCAGCAGATTTGTGGTGGGTAAAAGTGGCTCATGTCCCCTTTCTTGGGAATTCTGGAAAATATAAAGGGGCTGTTAAAAGTACTTTAACTTTGGGAACACTGCATCTTGTAAGTGCATTTGTCAAATATTTTAAGAGAAATTTGCTACAACTGGCAGACTGAAAGTTTTCCCATGGAATGTTACACAGATATTAAGAATGTTACCTTCTGTAAAACATTTTGCTGAAAAAAGAAGAATTGTTCAACTTGCTAACATGATGCAAATGTTGGAGAGAAAGGAAACTGCCAAGATCAAAAAAGTTGATGAAAGTCAACACTTATCAGATTTTTTCAGTTCTATAAACACTTTCACTGGAGACACCCAGAAGAGGGGTGTCTCATACCTATTCTTTCAATTAGTTGTGAAATAGTGTTTGTGTGTCTTAATTGTTAAGTCATACCTGGCATATGGAAAGATGGCTATGGCTGTTGGAGGTCAGTCATCTCCAGGACGTCTCTGCAGGAGTTCATAGGGTAGTGTCCTAGGCACAACCATCTTCATCAATGACCTTCGTCCATCATAAGGTGGAGATGTTCGCCACTAATTGCACAATGTTTAGCACTATTCACAACTCCTCACAAACTGAACAGTTCAGTTTGAAATGCAACAAGATCTAAACCACATCCAATGGGCTGATGAGTAGCAAGTAACATGCATGCCACGCAAAATGCCAAGGAGTGACTCATCCACAAAAGAGATAATCTGACCACTAACCTGTGATATCAACAATGTTACTGTCACTAAATGCCCCATAATCAACATCCTTGGGGTTGAACATTGAGCAGAAACTCAACTCGAAGAACCACATACACACAGTGGCTACAAGAGCAGATCATAGGCCAGAAATACTTCAGACAAGTAACTCACCTCCTGACTCCCCAAACTGTATTCTATCTTCTACAAGGCACAAGTCGGCAGTGTAATGGAATACTCACCCACCAGCTTGGATGGATGCAACCTCAACAGCATTCAAAAAGATTGGTACCATTCAGGAAAAAGTCGCTTGATTGGCACCATCTCCACATACATCCACATTCAGAAGCCGTAGTATGTACTATTTAGAAGACGCACTGCAGAAATTCACCAAAGATCCTGAGAAAATATCTTCCAAACCAACAACCACTTCCATTTAGAAGGACCAGGACAACAGATACTTGGGACCACAACCTCTTGCAAGTAACCCTCCAAGCCACTCACCATCTTGACATGGAAACATATTGCCATTCCTTCAGTGTCGCTGGGTCTAAATCCTGCAATTCCCTGCCGAAGAGCATTGTGGGTCACCGTGCAGCATATTGACCACCCCCTTCTCCAGGGAAACTAAATGCTGGCAACTTTCATGTACCACAAGTAACATTTAATAAATTTTCGAAACAGAGGGTTGGAATCTACAAACGAAAAAAAAATAATGTTAAGGAGGGTTAGATGAATGGCATTGATTCCGTCCTTATTTGAAGACAGATAAAGAGCGACATACTGACACTGAGTTAGAAATAGAGTTTAGAGTTAAACACCTGCAGGGTTTCGCTCAGTGAATAAATTTAAAATCGATTAAAGATTGGCTCCTCACGCGTATTTCACTACCACGTGAATGGGTCGGTTAAGAAGGCATTTGGGACACTTGATTTCATTAGTTTAATGGCAGCTACAGCTCCCACAATCCAAGGCGGTGCAGAAACCTCTCTATTTGGCCGGGTGCAGAGTGCATAAAAGCTGTGAGGGATGTGCTGGTGCGCATGTGTGAGATCGGGAAGGGACCCCGCCCTTCATCGCTCTGATGGACGGGCAGACCAACCTTTGGGAAACTCTGGAAGACCGGAAGGAGACGCGTCCTCCAGTCAATCAGAGCCACCCCCGTATTGGCTGAATGCGGAAGGTGGGCCATGAGCCTCTGCTGCCCTCTCTCACTCAGTGAAGACTGAGCTTAGACGGCAACTTCCTTTCTCTATCTAACATCTGTGAGCACAGCACCCTCTTTTCTCACCCTCCCCTCCTTTTCCATTTCTTTTCTCATCCTGGAGTTCAGCTGTTGGTTTGTATCAGCTGGAGAGAAAGCAAGTCAATCCAGGGGAGGGCACAGAGTCTGGAAAAGGTTGCTCTAGATCTGTGTCTATTAAAAACATCGACAGGCTTTGTGAGAGATTTGATTTGATTTGATTTATTGCCACAACGAGACATTGACAAGATGCAGATCTGGGCTGATAAGTGGCAGATGGAGTTCAACGTGGAAAAGTGTGACGTTATCCACTTTGGAAGGTTGAATCGGAATGCAGAACACAGGGTTAAAGGCAGGATTCTTGGCAGTGTGGAGAACAGAGGAATGTTGGGGTCCATGTCCACAGATCCCTCAAAATTGCCACGCAAGTTGATAGTGTTGTTAGTGAGACTTATGGTGTGTTGGTTTTCATTATTAGGGGGATTGAGTTTAAGAGCTGTGAGGTTGTCCTGCAGCTTTATAGCATCCTGGTTAGACCACACTTGGAATATTGTGTTCAGTTCTGGTCACCTCATTATTACGAAAGATATGGAAGCCTAGAGCGGGTGCAGAGGAGTTTGATCAGGACGCTGCCTGGACTAGAGGGCATGTCTTATGAAGAAAGGTTGAGGGAGCTAGGGTTTTTCTCACTGGAGGATTATTAACATTTATTTTCCCAGAATTTCCAGGAAACAGGACTTGTGTCAATTTCACCAACCAGGATTCTCCTGAAATTGGGTGCACTAAAAACATTCAGCTGGAAGATTATCAGCAAAAGATTCTGGTTTCAGTCATAGACTTACATGACACGGAAACAGAGCCTTTGGTTCAACTCATCTGTGTTAACCAGATGGCCCAATCTGACCCAGTCCCAATTTCAGGCATTTGGCTGCTATCCCTCTAAACCCGAACCCTTCATCCAGACACCTTTCAAATGTTGTAATTGTTCCCACCTCCTCCACTTACTCTGGCAGCTCATTCCATACATACACCATCCTCAGCATGAACTAGGTGCCCCTTAGGTCCTTTATAAATCTTTCCCCCTCTCACCTTAAACCTATGCTTAAACCTATGTCTTACTTTGGTGGTAGGCAAAGTAATGGAAAGGATACTGAGGGATAGGATTTATGAGTATCTGGAAAGACACTGCTTGATTAGGGACAGCCAGCACGGATTTGTGAGGGGTCGGTCTTGCCTTACAAGTCTTATTGAATTCTTTGAGAAGGTGACCAAGCATGTGGATGAGGGTAGAGCAGTGGATGTAGTGTACATGGATTTTAGTAAGGCATTTGATAAGATTCCCCATGGTAGGCTTATGCGGAAAGTCAGGAGGCATGGGATCGTGGGAAAATTGGCCAGTTGGATGGAGAACTGGCTAACCGGTCGAAGTCAGAGAGTGGTGGTAGATGGTAAATATTCAGCCTGGAGCTTCAGTTACAAGTGGAGTTCAGCAGGGATCAGTTCTGGGTCCTCTGCTGTTTGTAATTTTTATTAATGACTTGGAAGAAGGAGTCGAAGGGTGGGTCAGTAAATTTGCAGATGATACGAAGATTGGTGGAGTTGTGGATAGTGAGGAGGGCTGTTGTCAGCTGCAAAGGGACTTAGATATGATGCAGAGCTGGGCTGAGGAGTGGCAGATGGAGTTCAACCCTGTCAAGTGTGAGGTTGTCCATTTTGGAAGGACAAATAAGAATGCGGAATACAGGGTTAACGGTAGGGTTCTTAGTAAGGTGGAGGAGCAGAGGGATCTTGGGGTCGATGTTCATAGCTTTTTGAAAGTTGCCACTCAGGTGGATAAAGCTTGTAAGAAGGCCTATGGTGTATTAGCATTCATTAGTAGAGGGATTGAATTCAAGAGTCATGAGGTGATGTTGCAGCTGTACAGGACCTTGGTAAGGCCACATTTGGAGTACTGTGTGCAGTTCTGGTCACCTCACTTTAGGCAAGATGTGAAAGCTTTGGAGAGGGTGCAGAGGAGATTTACCAGAATGTTGCCTGGAATGGAGAATAGGTCGTATGAGGATAGGTTGAGAGTGCTGGGCCTTTTCTCATTGGAACGGCGAAGGATGAGGGGTGACTTGATACAGGTTTATAAGATGATCAGGGGAATGGATAGAGTAGACAGTCAGAGACGTTTTCCCCGGGTACAACAGAGTGTTACAAGGGGACATAAATTTAAGTTGAAGGATGGAAGGTATAGGGGGCTGTCAGGGGTAGGTTTTTTACACAGAGTGGTGGGGGCATGGAATGCGCTGCCTATGGGAGTGGCAGAGTCAGAAGCATTGGTGACCTTTAAGTGGCAATTGGATAGGTACATAGATAGGTGCCTAAGCTAGGACAAATATTTGGCACAACATCGTGCTGTATTGTTCTATGTTCTATGCCCTCTAGTTCTGGACTCTGTACCCTGAGGATAAAAGACCTTCATATTCACCCTCTCCAGGTCCATCATAATTGTATAAACCTCTGTATGGTCACTCCTCAGGTGCTGATGCTCCAGGGTTAAAACTCCCCAGTCTCTCCCTATAACTCAAAACCTCCAGTCCCAGCAACATCCCTGTAACTCTTTTCTGCAGCCTCTCAAGTTTAACAGGGTCCTTCCACATAATGGCCACTAGACTTCCATGCTATGTTCTAAAAGTGGTCTCAGCAATGTCCTGTACAGCCACAAAATAATGTCCCAACTCCTATACTCAATGCTGTGACCCATGAAAGCAAGCACTTTCTTGACCACCCTTCCACTTTCAAAGAATTATGTGCCCACACTCCTGGTACTATTTATTCAGCAACACTTCCCAGGGCTCTACCATTCACTGTATGAGTCTGCCCTGCTTAGTCTTCTCCAGTTTTGTTCCATTTGCTCACACAGGCGTGTCTTGTTGACTTTGTTCTGAGCAGTGTGGAAGCTTTCTTCCTTTCATACCTTCATTAACACCCAAATGATCTCAATTACTTGTTCACCATTGTTAGCAATCTATGCATTTGGCTCTGGGTACTCTCACCATGTGTTCCCCTCGCTCTTAGTCCCTTCTCTGTCTACGACATAAGAACCAGCATTTCCCAGCCCCTTTCAGTTTTGAACAAGCGTGAAATCAGACTCGAGACATTAACTGTTTCTCTCTCCACACGTTTCCTGACCTGAAGACTTCACCACCACCCCGCCCCCCCCCCACCCCCCCAGTCCACACAAGGATAGAAATGTCAGCACCTGTTTCTCCAAATGTCCTGTTTGATTTGCGCATGATACATTCCTTGGATTTGGAGTGTTCTAATGTAGTGTTTAATAGGGATCCATCAAAAGCTACATCCAGTCTTGTCTGAGAGCAGAACCAACTCAACAGACTGGACAAGCTGCACAATTCTTCTGTGTGCTCTGTAGGTGTGACATTCTCTCTCTCTCTCTAACCCAACAGGATTACAGAGGTTGGGAATACCATTCTCCCTAAACATGATTCCTAATCCACAGTTATTCCAGACTTACATGCGTAACATCTAAACCTAAATAGTTAAAGCTCCTCAGCCTGATCTCCCACAAACAATAGAATGGTTTCAGCACAGAAGGAACATGCTCTAATGGAACAATGTCTGTTCTTAAACTCCACGTAAAGTTTAATATTGCATTAACCTGTTATAAATGGTGTCTGTTTCTGAAAGTCACAGGGAGGCATGCTTTTTGGGGAACCCTATTGGAGTTTTCTGATCACAGAATCAGACAGGACAAATAAGGCCCTTTGGCCCATCAAGTGTGTCCCACCAATATATTATCATTTCCACAAGATTCATCGAGCTGTACAGCATGGAACCAGACACTTTGATGTCCAAAACTAGAGGACATAGGTTTAAGGTGAGAGAGAAGGGGATCTAAGGGGCAACCTTTTCACACAGGAGGTGATGTGTGTATGGCATTAACTGCCAGAGGAAGTGGTGGAGACTGGTACAGTTACAACATTTCAAAGGCATCTGGGTGGATACATGAGTTGAGAGAGGTATGGGTCAACTGCTGGCAAATGGGATGAGATTAATTTCGGATACCTGGTCAGTGTGGCCAAGTTGGATGGAAAGGTCACTTGTTGTGTGGCTTAGAGCCCGGGAACATCACTGGGTCACCCGGACCCTGACAATTTCCAAATGGCTCCGGGTATTTCTCACAAAAGCCACCGTCAGAAACTTTAGATTTCCTTTTTGTCCAGCCTTCAGCACTGGCGAGCATTCTCTGTTCCTGTTATGGGATCGTGTTCAAATAGCAACCAAAATCAGTGAGTGGTCAAAATAGCCTCTTTATTCAGCAACCGCAAGTTGTACAAGTTTGAGGTGGTGATGGAATCCCGAAAGACCGTCCTTACAGCAGCCCCTTTACACACAGTTCTTACATATACTAACATTCTGTTACTATGGTTTTCCAGCGTTTTATCTATTGTACACAAATGCTGGCTGCTACCCCCGATAGGATTGAGATTGTCTGTATGGTCTGCTTGCAGAATTAAGCGGTATCAGTCCTTTTGTCTTTTAAGTTCGTAAATGTTAGTAAAAATACTAGGCCTGCATTATTAAGAGATGTCAGTCCATTAGTCTTTTAAGTTAGTAAATGTTAGTAAAAAATACTAGGACTGTATGCTCTAAATAACCCGTAGCTGGGTTGTGAGATTTGTTGAGTATTTGCCGGCGTGAGTTTCATTCATTCATGCAATTTCACAGAAGCGAAGTCTCGACAGTCAGTTTCTTAAAGGGGACAGTGGCTGTGAGTCAGGGAAACTGTTTGATGTTCTGTATCTATTCAGGTCCTGAGAGATGGTTGACAAGGGTTGATTAATATTATAATCTTTCATGAGACAAGACTTTCATGGAGAGAAGATGGCGGGGGACTGGTATTGTTCTGAATACATTACTATTTTGACAGTGATTCAGAGGGAGTTTTTGATGTAGAAATAGGCCTAAACACTGCTTGTAGCAAGAGCTGATGAGGGTTGAAGGTGTGAAAAAGCAGGAATGAGTTGAAAGGGGTGTTTTAATTTAGACTATCTTGTAATCTCAAAATATACTGCAAAACCACGGTTTTATGAATGAATGAATGAAGCCGCATTATAGCAAGGAATTATAAATGAATGAAATGGGAATGTGGTATTATTAGATATAGGGCTCTTGTGAGCAGGTTAGTAAAGACTTATGAATGAGTAAATAGAAAGTGTTCGTGAGTGGGTTAGTAAGGAGACCTATTATACAACATCTCACGCCATGAGATGGCTGTTGTCTCAACAGGGAAGACCAATCAATGAATCCCTTCCTGGACACTGAGCAGGTGAACGGCTCTCCCCAGCGTGGACCCGCTGATGACTCTGCAGGTTGGAGGACTGAACGAATCTTTTCCCGCACACGGAGCAGGTAAATGGCTTCTCCCCTGTGTGGACCCACCGGTGGGTCACTAGGGTGGATGATTGGTTGAACCCCTTGCTGCACATGGAGCAGGTGAACGACCTCTCCCTGGTGTGGACATGCTCCGTCAATTGAAAGAAAACTAGATTTACCATTTAAGGCCATACATGTTATTCTGCTAAGTTACTCCTGTTAATTGGTAATTTATTTTGTTTAAAATGTGAGAAGTTAATGAGCAGTTTTTCCAGTTAATCACTGGGTATTCAAATGTCTCTTCAAAATTAGAGACTATAACAAAATTAGGTGTCATTGTGGGATTTTGAATCTGGAGGATATGCTTGGTAAAGTTGGAATGAACAATATTTCAAAGTGAATGTTATCGTGTTAAGTACTAAGACTTTCTGGAGAGGAAAGACTTGCCTTTGTGTGTTTTGCAACACTTAACCAAGGTCAGTTCTATAGAATAAGCAGACAGATTGATGCGAGAGTTGAGAGCTGGGACAAAACATCAGAAATAATGCAGGCAGGAGCACAGCAATTAGAGTTAGAAAGTTAGCCAAAAATATAAAAACAGGAAGGAAAGTTTCATCAGCTTTTCTTAAAAAAAGTTAACAAAGTAAATGTTGGTTCTGTAGAAAATGTCTGGGGATTCAATAACGGAAGATAAAGAGATGGCAGATGAATTGAAAAGAATTTGAATCTATCTTCACTAGAGAGGATACAAGTAATAGCCCAGAACCAGCTAGAAATCAGGAACTGAAAGGGAAGGAGGCACTGAAGACAGTAACAATTACCAGGGAAGTAGTACTGAGTAAAGTGGTGGAACTATGAGCTGACAAGTCCCAGGTACTCGAAGGATTTCATCCAAGACCCTTAAAGAAAAACTGGCCGGTGAAATAGTTAATGCATTGGTTTTAATTTTCCAAACCCCATTAGTTTCAGGGAAGGTTCCTTTAGATTGGAAAACTCCTTTCTTCAAAAAAGGAGGCCGAGAACAAGAAACTGCAGACCATTTACCTTAACATATGTCAAAGGGAAAATATTCAAAGCTATTATTAAAGATGCTATGACAGAACTTATATAAGTTCAAGGTAATCGGGCAGCGCTGAATGTGTTTTAGTCAATGGGGGATAATGTTGTAATAATGTTTTGAAGAACGACCATTCCCCACTGCGACTGAGCTGATAAATCTCCAGTGCCGATAGGGAATGGAATCCCTTCCCACAGTCCCCACATTTCCAGGGCTTCTCCGCAGTTTGGTATCCTTTTGGCTTTCTGTTTCTGATGAACAACTGAAACTGTGATCACACTCAGGAAACGTGTACAGTCACCCCCTGCTGCGAATAGTGTAATGTTTCTTCATCTGTGTAACTGGTTACAGCTCCTTCTCACAGACAGCTCACTGGGACACTCTCTCTCAACAAGGGGAAAAGGCATACGAAAGTTATGCAGCAAGACAAGATGCAAAAGTAATAAAATGTCGAGCCACAGGGGGAAAAAAATTGTGACTCGATCTCTTCCTATTGGCATTTGGAAACTTAATATCTATTGGGAACACCAGCATCCACGCAGAGCATACTGCGCATGTTTGCCGGTGTCAGAAACTCAGTGCGCATGCCCACCAGTGTCAGCAAAACATGAGCATGCTTGTCGCTGTCCGCAAAATAGGGCGCGCGACCTTCTTTTAATTGACCAATAGAGAGCACTGGAGGACCGGAAGAAGACAGTGGCTACCGTTCGGAGCTACTATTGTCTGAATGCGGAAGTTCGACCATGAGCTACTGAAGCTGCTACTCGTGTTCCTCCCTCTCTGAATGAAGATTGAGCTTCACCCAGACTGCAAATTCCTTCCTCTGTCCAAGATCTGTGAGTATGGTTCTCTCTTTTCTCGCCCTCGTCTTTCCGCTTCTTTCTCATTCTGGGGTTGACTTGCAACAACTGAAAGGAAAGCGAATGAATCGGGGAAGGGAGAGACTCTGGAAACATTGGTCCAGGTGTGTGTCTCAATTGGCAAGATTAATAGGCAGGAGGCTGGAAGAACACAGCAAGCCAGGTAGAATCAGGAGGTGGAGAAGTCAACGTTTTGGGTGTAATATTTTTTCAAGACTGGGGATGGATGCAGATAAAGGACTTGCTGGGGGCAGGGTGGTGAAGTGGGGATAGGTAAACAGGCTGAGGGTACGACGTGGTTGGTCAATGGGAGAAAGGAATCTGCTTGGTAGCAGGGAGCAGTGGAAATGAGGGGTCGGGGCTGGGAAGGGAGTGGGGTGATGGGAAGGGTGGATATTTGAAATTGGAGAACTGAATGTTGAGTCCTCTGAGCTGTAGGAAGATAGGGTGTTGTTCCTCCAATGTGCAGTTTGGTTCGTTGTGGCAATGGAGGAGGCCAAAGATGTTCTTGTCAGAAAGGGAGTAGGAAGGGGAAATAAAATGGGTGGTGACTGGGAGGTCCGGTCGGCCTCTGCGGACCCAGCTGTGATGCTCGGCAAACCTTTCCCCAAGTTTCTGCTTGGTCTCCCCAATGTAGAGAATACCACAATTTGCAAACACATGGCAAATGCAGTACCATAATGCGAAGTTATAGCCTTTGCTGTGGGGGAAAAAAACAGAAAGGAGGTGTATTGTTTAAAAGATGTATTGGGTCGTGAAGAAAGTGAGAGCGGCAGATGCTGGAGATCAGAGTTGAAAAGTATGGTGCTGGAAAAAGCACAGCAGGTCAGGCAGCATCTGAGGAGCATGAGAGTTAACGTTTCGGGCATAAGCTCATCAGGAATGATGTCTGGACACACCAAGGGACCTCAGCGTCCTTCTACATCAGTCAATGCCAGTTGTCAGACAGGTGCAGCAAGCAATCAGCAAGGCAAGTGGTATATGAGCAAGAGGAATTGAGTTCAGAAGTGGGGGTGTCTTACTGCAGTTAGGGGGTCATTGAATATATTCAAGGCTGAACTCATCTGATTTTAGAAAAACAATGAAGTGGAGGAAGACAAGAAAATGATTTTAAGACAGTACAGAACAGTTCCAGAGTCATACAGCACAGAAACAGACCCTTCAGTCCAACTAGTTCATGCTGTCTATATTCACAAACTAAACTCGTCCTACCTGCCTGTGTTTGGCCCATATTCCTCCAATACTTTTGTATTCATGTACTTATCCAAATGTCTTTTAAATGTCAAACTGTATCCACCACTTCCTCTGAACATTCTTTCCACACTTGAACTACGTGTGAAAAGAAAATGGTGCCCCTTATGTTTTTTAAAAATGTTTCTCCTCTCACCTTCAAAATTTGCTCTCTGATCTTGAAACAGCCATCTTCGGGAAGGGCACCTGCCAATCACCTCATCCTTACCCCTCATGATTTTATACATCTCTTTAAGGTCACCTATCAACCTCGTATGCTCCAGTGAAAAAGTCCCAGCCTATCCAATTAGATATAGCTAGATTCGTAGGAGAAAGTGAGGACTGCAGATGCTGGAGACCAGAGTTGAGTAGTGTGGTGCTGGAAAAACACAGCAGGCCAGGCAGCATCTGAGGAGCAGGAGAGTTAATGTTTCGGGTATGAGCTCTTCATCAGGAATGATGTGTGGCTTCATTCCTGAAGAAGGTTTTATGCCCGAAACGTTGATTCTCCTGCTCCTCGGATGCTGCCTGGCCTGCTGTGTTTTTCCAGTACCACACTTCTCAACTCTGGTCTCCAGCATCTGCAGTCCTCACTTTTCCTAGTTGATCTTAACCTACTGCAAATCCTCTTGCAAGGTTGCCTACCTTGAAGAAGCTCTCCTCCTCCCTGTAAAATAGGTAGATTCGTATCCAGTTATGATCTGTTCAGTGTGGTGCATGCTCGAAAGACCAAATGGTCGACTCCTGCTCCCAATTCTCTCGCTGTGTCCAGGATAACAAGAGACCATAAGACAGGAGCAGAAATTAGGCCATTCAGCCCATCAGGTCTGCTCATACCACTCAATCGTGGCTAATAAGTTTATCAACCCCATACTCTCGCTTTCTCCCCGTAACCCTCAATCCCCTTGGCACTCAAGAAGTTACCTAGCTCTGTCTTGAATATCCTCAGTGACCTGGCCTCCATAGATTCACCGCTGTATGGCTGAAGAAGTTTCTCCTTATCTCCATTCTAAAAGGCCTTCTCTTTACTCTCAGGCTATGCTCTCGAGTCTTAGTCTCTCTGACCAATGGAAACATCTTCCCAACTTGCACTCTGTCCATGCTGTTTAGTATTCTGTATGTCTCAATTAGATATCCCCTGAGTTAATTAGCATGAACCAGACCCTTCAGAATGAGGTACAGCAGGGTTTAGATTCAACAAAGTGAGAATGGAGGGCTGTGGAATGGAGGTTTTCAGCTTTTAGGGAATATGAGAGGAAAGAGAGTTCACTCTAAATTAGAATTGATCGGATAAGCCAATGGGCCGAGGAGTGGCGGATGGAGTTTAATTTTGAGAAATGTGATGTTTACATTTTGGTAAGGAAATCCCGGCAGGACTGACACATGGAAGGGGAGTGTTGCGGAACAAAGAGACCTTGGGGTGCGGGTTCGTGGTTCTTTGAAAGTGGAGTTGCAGCTATATAGGAGAATGAAGATGGTGTTTGGTATGCTTTTCTTTATTGGTCAGAACATTGAGTACAGGAGTTGAGGTCATGTTCCTGCTGTACAGTATGTTGTTTAGGACACTTTTGGAATACTGCGTTTGGACACTATGGGCAATTTAGCATGGCAAATCTAAATCAAGGCCAGTAAGCAATGTCGTGATGTGGAAAGTGAACACCAGAGAAAGATAGAAAGGGACAAGGAGAATAAATTTACCAGCAATCAAAACTGGATTCTAAAGATGACAAAAATTGAAATTAAAAATGGTGTGTCTGAATGTGCGCTGTATTGTAACAAAGTGAATGAATTGACAGCACACATCGAAGAGAATAATTATGATCTGAGACTCCTTACATGGCTTAAGGGTGACAAGGATTGGATTCTGAATATGGAGGAGTAATCAAATGGGAAGCTAGGTAAAGGGTTGGTACTGCTAATCAAAGCACTGATCACAGGGTAGTCTGGTGTCAGCTTGGATTTCAGGTCCTGATTTCTCTATCCTCTGTTGATCTGCCTGTTCCCACAGAGTAAGATGTAGGTCTGTTCTCAGCTCTGCTGGATTTCT
The DNA here is from genome assembly GCF_037043375.1 of Chiloscyllium plagiosum. Taxonomy (NCBI): domain Eukaryota; kingdom Metazoa; phylum Chordata; class Chondrichthyes; order Orectolobiformes; family Hemiscylliidae; genus Chiloscyllium; species Chiloscyllium plagiosum. The sequence goes on along the minus strand of NW_028270165.1, from coordinate 19,036,944 downwards.
GCTGAAGCTTTGACCCGCTTTTATTCTTTCTGGAACAATAAAACATTCAGTTAGTCGCAACCCAACCCACAATCTCCCAACCTGTCAACCATCCAGACACATAGTGTAGTCATAGCAGGGAATCAAACAAGAAAAATGAAATAAAATTAGAAATGAATAGGTGCTCATGCTTAATGTTTGTTCGTGAGGAAGTAAACTAGAAATAGGGCTCTCCCAGGATTCTTCAAGTGCCCCACATCTCTCCCTTGCATCTAAGTATTTGTACCCAGCTGCAATATTTACACCGATGGGAATAAAGCATCTGTTGTCAAATAGACATAGAATTTACAGCACGGGAATAGACTTTTCTCTCTCTCATTCACACACACACACACAAAGACACCTTCATGGGGGTGAATTTATGTTTGTGGCATTATATTTGCAGATTTGTTCTATTTTGCTCAAAAAATGCACAACCTGCAGGCAGTCAATACAAGTAATATTTTGTAAATTCCGCTGTGGAAACAGAACCAGTCTGACTGAAGATTGGGATACAGACAGACTCTGACCTCACACGTTTAATGCAGTGTTTGAGCTGAGATGTCACCTTTTGTTATAAAACCTTAAGTTATGTCGAAAATGGGCCTTACCTGAAGATCTGTGATTTACATATTAATGATAACTGCAAACCATTCTCAAAGATGAAAGACTTAATAATCCAGATACGTTCAATATATAATTGCAGTGGCAGGACACTAATGTTTTTCCATAAATTCTGTGCGTTATGATCTTATTCTCCACAACCACCTGATGAAGGAGCAGTGCTCTGAACACGAGTCCTTTCAAATAAACTTGTTGGACACTAAACTGGTGTTGTGATTTTTAAATTTGTCCAGGTTAGGGTAGATTGACCATGCTAAATTACCCATAGTGCCCAGGGATATGCAGATTAGGGTGGCTTGACCATGCTAAATTACCCATAACATCCAGGGATGTGCAGGTTAGGTGCACGAGTCAGGGGCAAATGTAGAGCAATGAGTGTGGGTGGGTTACTCCTCGGAGAGTCGATGTGGACTCGTTGGGCGAGTGTCCTGCTTCCACACTGCGGGGTGATTCTCTGATGGGAAGGGATTTTTTGCAAACAGTGCGGGCCAGCCGGTCGGCGGGCTGTCCGGAGCAGGCGCAGTGCGGGAACCCGCCGTCGTCATCACCCCGCCCCCTGTCCTCGGCTCTCGCTCCTCCCATTCATCCTGTTGATGACGTCACAACGCGGAAGTGGCCCGATCAGTTTCAGAGCGATATTCCCTCCCTTAAACAATGTTACAGTCCAGCAGGTTTAATTGGAAGCACACTAGCTTTCGGAGCGACGCTCCTTCATCAGGTGATAGTGAAGGGCTCGATCGTAACACAGAAATTATAGCAAAAATTTAGTGTGATGTAACTGAAATTATATATTGAGACATTGATTGTTAAGCCTTTCATCTATTAGAGTACAGTGATAGTTTCACTTCTTTCATGTGTAAATCACAAAAACTTTTTTTTTGAAGTTGCATTCTCGGGTTAGCTGTTAACAATGGTGATAGCTAGACAATATGTTGAAGGTGTTGGCCCCCATCCTATCATCCGTCGACATTTCCGCCACTTCCAAACGGACCCCACCACCAGGGATATATTTCCCTCCCCTCCACTATCAACGTTCCGAAAATAGCACTCCCTCAGTGACTCCCTCGTCAGGTCCACAACCCCCGCCAACCCAACCTCCACTCCCGGCACCTTCCCCTGCAACCGCAAGAAATGCAAAACTTACGCCCACACCTTCCCCTCCCCCCCTTACTTCCCTCCAAGGCGCCAAGGGATCCTTCCATATCCACCACAAATTCACCTGCACCTCCACACACATCATTTACTGCATCCGCTGCACCCGATGTGGCCTCCTCTATATTGGGGAGACAGGCCGCCTACTTGTGGAACGTTTCAGAGAACACCTCTGGGACACCCGGACCAACCAACCCAACCACCCCATGGCTCAACACTTCAATTCCCCCTCCTACTCCATCAAGGACATGCAGGTCCTTGGACTCCTCCATCGTCAGACCATGGCAACACGACGGCTGGAGGAAGAGTGCCTCATCTTCCGGCTAGAAACCCTCCAACCACAAGGGATGAACTCAGATTTCTCCAGTTTCCTCATTTCCCCTCCCCCCACCTTGTCTCAGTCCCAACCCTCGAACTCAGCAGCACCTTCCTCACCTGCAATCTTCTTCCTGACCTCTCCGCCCCCAGCCCCACTCCAGCCGATCACCCTCACCTTAACCTCCTTCCACCTATCACATTTCCAACGTCCCTCCCCCAAGTCCCATCTCCCTACCACTTTTTTTTAGCCTGCTTGGCACACTTTCTCATTCCTGAAGAAGGGCTCATGCCCGAAACGTCGATTCTCCTGCTTCTTGGATGCTGCCTGACCTGCTGCGCTTTTCCAGCAACACATTTTCAGCTCTGATCTCCAGCATCAGCAGTCCTCACTTTCTCCCCTGTGTTCTCTGTCTATCCTATGATGTTTAGATTGATTCTAATCTAAAAAGTAAGATCACGGAGTTTTACATAAATTCATGCAGTTTCTGAGCTCAGAGTTCTACATGAATGCATGCAGGTTTTGAGCAAAGTACAATGTAACCCTGCAAATACAAATTCACCCCACAAAATATATGTGTGCATGTGGGTCTTTGTCTGTCTGTGAGTGTGTGTGTGTGTCTGTCTGTCTGGGGTGGGGGTTGTGAGTCTGAGAAAGTGTATGTGTGTATGTAGTGAGTGCAGAGTGTCTTAAGTGTGTGAAGGGGTGCTTGTGTGAGTGTGTGTGTCTATAAGGGTTTGTGTGGGTGTCTGTGTGTACCTGTGTCCGTGTGTATGTGAGAGTGTGTGTGTGTGTAGGAATATCTGTGTCTGTGTGTGTGTGTGTAGTGCAATGGTGATCACCTGTAATGTGACATGAACCCAAGGTCCCGGTTGAGGCCCCCCCATGGGTACCGAACTTAGCTATCAGCCTCTGCTTGACCACTTTTCTCTGCTGCCTGTCCCGAAGTCCACCTTGGAGAATGGTCACCCGAAGGTCCGTGGCTGAATGTCCTGGACCACTGAAGTGTTCCCCAACTGGGAGGGAACCCTCCTGTCTGTTAATTGTTGTGTGGTGCCCATTCATCCGTTGTCGTATCCTTTGCTCAGTTTCCCCAATGTACCATGCCTCCGGGCATCCTTGCCTGCATTGTGTAAGATAGACAACGTTAGCTGAGTCACATGAGTACCTGCCATGTACAAGGTGGGAGGTGTCCCCACACGTAATAGTGGTATCTATGTCCACAATCTGACACGTCCTGCAGCATCCACCATGACAGGGTTGTATGGAGTTGTCCTGAGAGCCGGGCAGTTTGCTACGAACAATGATCTGTTTGAGGTTTGGTGATTGTCTAAAGGCAAGTAGTGGAGGTGTGGGGAAGGTCTTGATGATGTGCTCATCCTCATTGATAATGTGTTGCAGCTCACGAAGAACATGGCGTAATTTTTCAGCTCCTGGGAAGTACTGAACAACGAAGGGTACCCTGTCAGTTGCAGCACGTATCTGTCTCCTGAGGAGGTCATTACGGTTCCTTGCTGTGGCACGTCGGAACTGGCGGTCGATGAGTTGAGCATCGTACCCCATTCTTGTGAGGGCATCCTTGAGTACTTCCAGGTGTCCGTCACGTTCCTTCTCATCTGAGCAGATCCGGTGTATGCGTAGGGCTTGTCCATAGAGCATGGCTATTTTAATATGTTTTGGGTGGAAGCTGGAGAAGTGTAGCATTGTGAGGTTGTCTGTGGGTTTGCGGTAGAGTGTGGTGCTGAGGTGTCCATCCTTGATGGAGACGCACGTGTCCAAGAATGAGACAGACAGTCGAGAGTAGTCCATGGTGAGTTTGATGGTGGGATGAAACTTGTTGATGTTACTGTGTAGTTTTATCAGTGACTCCTCGCCATGGGTCCAGAGGAAGAAAATATCGTCAATGTATCTTGTGTACAATGTTGGTTGGTGATCCTGCATAGAGAAGAAGTCGAGTTCGAACCTGTGCATAAAAATGTTGGCATATTGGGGTGCAAATTTGGTCCCCATGGCTGTTCCGTGTGTCTGGAAAAAGAACTGGTTGTCAAAGGTGAAGACGTTGTGATTGAGGATAAAGCAGATGAGTTGTAGGATGGTGTTTGGAGACTGGCAGTTGTTGGTGTTGAGTACTGAGGCTGTTGCCGTGATGCCATCCTTGTGGGGGATGCTGGTGTAGAGTGCGGAAACGTCCATTGTGACGAGGAATGTTCCCGGTTCGACTGGTCCATGGGTGCTGAGTTTCTGTAAGAAATCTGTAGTGTCGCGACAGAAGCTGGAGATCCCCTGCACAATAGGTTTCAAGATGCCTTCCACATAGCTGGAGAGATTCTCACATAGGGTCCCATTGCCCGACACGATGGGATGTCCCAGTGTGTTGGCTTTGTGTACCTTTGGAAGACAGTAGAAGTCGCCTTCATGAGGAGTACGTGGGATGAGGGCGCGTAGGGAACTCTGAAGGATTGGATCCAAAGTTCTGATCAGTGTGTTTGATTCTCGGGTGTGTTCTTTGGTCGGATCAGCTGGTAGTTGCCTGTAGTGTTCCTAGTTGTTCAGTTGTCGGTACACTTCCTTTCAGTAATCTGTTCTATTCTGAATGACAATGTCATCAAACCAGCAGATAAAGGAGGAGCCAATATTGTGATTGGTTTTGAGAGTGTTGATGGCATTGCGCTGTGAACGGGTGATGTTTTGCTCTACCTTGTGGGTACGGCTGATGAATCTGGCATTTATATATTTCCTGACGGTTTGAGCATACATGTCAAGCCCAGGGCAGCGGCCCTCCGGTGGGGTCCACGTTGACACTTTCTTTGGTCGCTCCTCTACAGATCCCTGTGATGACTGTTCCAGTTCATCAGTAGGATCACTGCCGGCACCTTGAAAGAATTCCCGGAGTCTCATTCGTCTGATGAACTCCTCTGTGTCTGCTGCCAGAACCAACAGGTCCATTTTGGTGGTGGGGCAGAAGTTGAGACCCCTCCGTTAGGCAACTGTTCACATTGGGAGGTTGGGAATCTGTTCACTTGTAGCAACTGGAGTGAATCCAGGGAGGGAGCAGACTCTGCAATCTCAGGTATGGGACTTAATTACCCGGGTGAGGAGGGACAGAAGGATGGAGTGGGTTTGTTTTCCCTAGCGTGCCAGAGTCTGAAGGGTGACCTTATAAACTTTTATAAAATCATGATGGGCATGGATAGGGTAACTAGACCAGGTCTTTTCTTTGGGATAGGGGAGTCCACAACTAGAGGGTAGTATGTTTAGGGTGAGGGCAAGGCAGATGGAGAATTAAAAGACTTAAGGGACAACTTTTTCACAGTGTGGTGCGTGTAAGAAATGAGCTGGCAGAGAAAGTGGTGGAGGCTGGTACAATTACACCACTTAAAAGGCATCTGGATGGCTATATGAATAGGAAGGGATATGGGCCAAGTGCTGGCAAATGTGACCACATTTATTTAGGATATCTGGCCAGTATAGAAGAGTTTGACCAAAGTGTCTGTTTCTGTGTTGTATATCGTTGTGACTCTGGCTTGCCACCAACATTTGCCATGTCTATCAGTTCAGTTTCTCTCTGGTGTCTGTATTAATGCCTTGATGTCTCATTTTGCTCCCGCATGCGTTTGTGTTCAGCTGAAGCTTCGTCATGGAGAAACCTGAGGAATTCTGCCCCTTGGAGAAACCGTGGAAGTGTGGCGACTGCAGAAAAGGCTTCTGTGTCCCATCTGCCCTGGAGATTCATTGACGCAGTCACACCGGGGAGAGGCCATTCTCCTGCCCTGAGTGCGGGAAGGGCTTTGCCCAGGCCTTGACCCTATTCACTCACCGGCGGATCCACACCGGGGAGAGGCCCTTCAGCTGCCCCGAGTGCAGGAAGGGCTTCAACAATACCTTCAACCTCCAGACCCACTGGCGGCTCCACATGGGGGAAGAGGCCATTCAGTTGCCCCGAGTGTGGGAAGGGCTTCAACAATACCTTCAACCTCCAGACCCACCGGCGGCTCCACATGGGGGAGAGGCCATTCAGTTGCCCCGAGTGTGGGAAGGGATTCAGTCAGGTGGGCAACTTGCGGAGGCACCAGCGGGTCCACACCAGAGAGAAGCCCTTCAGCTGCCCTGAGTGAGGGAAGGCCATCACCCTCTCCTCCCACCTGCGGAGGCACCAGTGAGTTCACATGGATTGAAGGAGTGACTGCCGAGTGCTGTTATTGACCGGATGATCAACCAGTTCCGGGGATCCCGGGTTCGAATCCCACGGCAGCAGATGGCGGATTTGGAATTCGGTCAGAAATCTGGAGTTCCGAATCTAACGATGAAACCATTTTCGGGGGTGGGGTAGGACCCTCATCTGATTCACTCACATCCTTTTAGGGAAGCAAACTGCTGTTGTGGGAAAGGATTCACTCAGTTGTCCCAGCTGCACCCTTTACCTGGTCTGGCCTACACGTGACTCCAGACCCACAGCAGTGCAGTTGACTCTACACTGCCCCTTCCTGGCAAAGGAGCGGGGAGAAACTTGGAGACAGGGTTTGGGTTGAAATTGCTGAGTGAGGCAATACTTCCTCCGGGTTAAGGCTGTATTGAGGATCCAATTACAAAAGGACAACTTCGTGCTGTCCAATAATAAAGACAGTGAGGTGGGGTAGGGGAGATATGTGGGCTTTGACCTTGAGCTGTTTAAAAAGCAGCTACCTTTTCTCTGCCTTTTTGCTGGGGAATCTGAAGCTGTAACAAAGTTGGGTCACAATAAAAGTTACCTGAACTTAACCACCGGGCTCAGACTCTCACTGAAAGCTTTGAGCTCCAAGAGGTTTTTGTTTTAAAGCTGCTCATTTCTTTCAGCCTCCTGCACTAAGTTTCCAATGTCGCAAATCAGATGGAGCAGTGAGTGAGTAGCCAGTATCGTTTGAAATTGTACATTTTTCAGGAGTGTAGAGTCTGTCGTTTCATCGGCGTTGTAAAGTTTATTGGCAGCATCGGGATGTTTGGGCTGCGTTCACGATGTGGACATGTCGGCGTTGGAATGGGGTGGACAAAATTAAAAGTTACACAACACCAGGTTATAGTCCAACAGGTTTATTTGGAAGCACATGCTTTTAGAGCACCACTCCTTCGTCAGGTGGTTGTGGAGAATGAGATCATGAGCACAGAACGTATAGCCAAAGGAATTGAGTGTCACGGAGATGTGATGCATTAAAGAAGTTTAGATTAAATCTTTCATCTTTTAGAATGGGTTTCTGTTCTTTGGTATGTTAATCCCAGAATTTGTTTTCAATTACATTCGAGAAAGTAATTTAAACATCAGGCTGACTTGACATTGGGACACAGACAGAAGTCACACCTACTGTTAGAAAAGCTCTGCATTTCAATTACATTCTGAAATTACTGATCTTTTACATTTGTATCATTTTAGCTATTCTCATTCAGAAACATCATTAAAGTCTGAAAGCATGTTCAATTTTTTAAGAGCTGTAAAATCTTTGAAACTTGCATTCAAATATGTGGAGTTAGGCCACAGCTCAGGACTGGCTGTCGGGGGTGAATGGCCTATTCCTCGTCTTGTGAAATTGGTTCTGACTGTGTTGAAATTGAGTTACAGAGCACAGCCACAAATCCTTCAGTCCAGGCCAACCAGATATCCTCAATTCATCTAGTGACCCATTTGCCAGTTTATGCCCCATATTCCCTCTAAACCTTTCCTATTCATACCACCATCCAAATGCCTTTTAAATGTTGGAATTGTAACAGCCTCCACCACTTCTTCCGGCAGCTCGTTCTATACACACACATCACCCTCTGTGTGAAAATGTTGCCCTGAGGTCCGTCATAAATCTCTCCCCTCTAACCCTGAACCTCTGCCCTCTAGTTTTGGACTCCCACCTCCCCCCACAATGGGGAAGAGACATAAAAACACAAAGGGGATAAAAATGTCGAGCCACATAGAATAAAAAAAATTGCGGCTCTACTCTTTATTTCTTTTGTTGGCATTTGAACACTTACAATCATTCCACAGGGCACACTACGCATGCTCATCGGTGTTCGCAAGTAGTACGCAGGTTTGCTAGCGTCAGCAAAACATTGCGCATGCTCATTGCTGTTTGCTGAAAAGGCGGGCGACCTTGTTTTGACGGACCAATAGTGAGCCCTGGAATACAGGAAGGAGCGTGGTCCTCCTGCCAATCAAAGCCCAGCCCTCTCTCCCCCTTCCCCCCCCCCCCATTGTCTGAAAGCGGAAGGTAGACCATGAGCTTCTGAAGCTGGTGCTGCTGCTGTTTCTGTCTCCCTGAGCTTCAGTCCAGACTGCAACTTCGTTCCTCTGTCCAACATCTGTGAGTACAGCACTCCCTTTTTCATTTTTTTTTCATTCTCGGTTCAGTTGTTGACTTGCAGCAACTGAAAGGAACGGGATTGAATCCAGGGAGGAGAGACACTGGAAAACAGACAGGAGGCTGGAAGAACACAATGGGAAGGGGAATTAAAACGGGTGGTGACTGGGAAGTCCGGACGGCCTCTGTGGACCTGGCTGCGATGCTCTGTGAACCATTCCCCGAGTTTATGCTCGGTCTTCCTGGTGTAGAGAAGACCACAACTGTCAAACACATGACAAATGCAGTACCACAATGTGAAGTTATAGCCTTCGCTGTGGGGAAAAAAAAGCATAAAGGAGATGCATTGTTTAAATGGCGATTTATTGGGATGTGGAGAAAGTGAGGACTGCAGATGTTGGAGATCGGAGTTGAAAAGTGTGGCGCTGGAAAAGCACAGCAGGTCAGACAGCATCCAAGCAGCAGGAGAGTTGATGTTTCTGGCCCGAGCCCTTCTTCAGGAATGCTGTGTGGATGGACAAAGGGGCCTCAGTGTCCTCCTACACCAGTCACTGCCAGTTGTCAGACAGGTGCAGCAAGCAATCAGCAAAAGGAATTCGGATCGGAAGTGGGGATATCTTCCTGCAGTTAGGGGGTCATTGAATATATTCAAGGCTGAGTTCATCTGATTTTTGAACAACAAAGTGGACGGTTATAGGGGAAGGGAAGGCAAGAACATGGTTTTAAGACCAGTACAGAACAGTTCGAGTCATACAGCACAGAAGCAGACCCTCCAGTCCAACAAGTTCATGCTGACTATATTCACAAATTCAAACTAGTTCCACCTGCCTGTGTTTGGCCCATATTCCTCTGAACCTTTTGTATTCATGTACTTATTCAAATGTCTTTTAAATGTTGTAACTGTACCTACATCCACCATTTCCTCTGGACATTCATTCCACACACAAACCACTCTCCATGAACAAAAAGATGCCCCACCTGCCTTTTTAAAATCTGTCTCCTCTCACCTTCACATTTGCTGCCTAATCTTGAAACCCCCCACCCTCTGGAAAGGATACCCGCCGTTCACCTCATCTATGTCCCTCATGATTTTATAAATCTCTCGAATGTCAACGCTCAACCTCCTGTGCTCCAGTGAAAAAAAGTCCCTGCCTATGCACCAAGATGTTGGGAGATTCATATCCAGTTATGATCTGTTCAATGCTGGTGCAAGATCAGAAGACCAAATGGCCTACTCCTGCTCCCAATTCTCTGTGTCCAGGACAGCAAGAGACCATAAGACACAGGAGCAGAAATGAGGCCATTCAGCCCATCGGGTGTGCTCCGCCATTTAATCATGGCTGCTCGGTTTCTCAACCCCATTTTCCTGTGTCTCCCCGTAACCCTTGATTCCCCCTTTATTCTCAAACCTATCTATCTCAGTCTTAAATATCCTTAGTGACCTGGATCCTCCACAGCCTTCTGTGGCAGTGAGTTCCATAGATTCACTACTCTCTGGCTGAACAGGTTTCTCCTTATCTCTGTTCTCAAAGGTTTTCCCTTCACATTAAGGCTGGGCCCTTAGGAGAGACTAGAACCTATCAATGGAAACATCCTTCCAACACCACTTTGTCCAGGCCGTTCAGGATTCTGTATGTTTCAATATGTAGGCCTGTTAACCAGCATGAACCAGACCCTTCAGGATGATGTACAGCAGGGATTAGGTTCAGCAAATTGAGAATGGAGGGAGAGTGTGTGGGATAGAGATTTTCAGCTTGGAGGGAATAAGAGAGGAAAGAGATTTGCTATAAATTAGAATTGGCTGAGGACTGGTAGATGGAGTTTAATTTCGAGAGGTTGAGGTAGACATAGAACATAGAACATAGAAGAATACAGCGCAGTACAGGCCCTTGGGCCCTCGATGTTGCGCCGATCCAAGCCCACCTAAACTACACTAACCCACTATCCTCCATATACCTATCCAATGCCCTCTTAAATGCCCATAAAGAGGGAGAGTCCACCACTGTTACTGGCAGGGCATTCCATGAACTAACGACTCGCTGAGTGAAGAACCTACCCCTAACATCAGTCCTATATCTACCCCCCCTTAATTTAAAGCTATGCCCCCTTGTAATACCCGACTCAATACGCGGGAAAAGGTTCATACTGTCGACCCTATCTAACCCCCTAATCATCTTGTACACCTCAATCAAGTCACCCCTAAACCTTCTTTTCTCTAGTGAAAACAGCCCCAAGTGCCTCAGTCTTTCCTCATACGATTTTCCTTCCATACCAGGCAACATCCTGGTGAACCTCCTCTGCACCCGTTCCAATGCCTCCACATCCTTCCTATAGTATGGCGACCAAAACTGCACACAATATTCCAGATGCGGCCGTACCAGAGTCTTATACAACTGCATCATGACCTCAGGACTCCGGAACTCAATTCCTCTACCAATAAAAGCCAGTACGCCATATGCCTTCCTCACCGCACTATTTACCTGGGTGGCAACTTTCAGAGATCTGTGTACATGGACACCAAGATCCCTCTGCTCATCCACACTACCAAGTATCCGACCATTAGCCCAGTACCCCATCTTTTTGTTATTCTTCCCAAAGTGAATCACCTCGCACTTAGCTACATTGAATTCCATCTGCCACCTTTCTGCCCAGCTCTGCAGCTTCTCTATATCCTGCTGTAACCTGCCACATGCTTCCTCACTGTCAACAACTCCTCCGACTTTCGTATCATCCGCAAACTTGCTCACCCAACCTTCTAACCCCTCTTCCAGGTCATTTATAAAAATGACAAACAGCAATGGTCCCAAAACAGATCCTTGCGGAACACCGCTAGTGACGGCACTCCATGAAGAAACTTTGCCATCAACTACTACCCTCTGTCTTCTTCCATCCAGCCAATTCCTAATCCAAACCTCCAACTCACCCTCAATGCCATATCTCCGTATTTTCTGCAGTAGCCTACCATGGGGAACCTTATCAAACGCCTTACTAAAATCCATATATACCACATCTACCGCTTTCCCCTCATCAACCTCCTTCGTCACCTTTTCAAAGAATTCAATAAGGTTTGTGAGGCACGACCTGCCCTTCACAAAACCATGCTGACTATCCTTGATCACATTATTCCTATCCAGATGTGCATAAATCCTATCCCTTACAATTCTCTCTAAGACTTTGCCCACAACAGAAGTGAGACTCACCGGCCTATAGTTACTAGGGCTATCCCTACTCCCCTTTTTGAACAAGGGAACCACATTTGCTATCCTCCAGTCTTCTGGGACTACTCCTGTAGACAAAGAGGACATAAAAATCAAGGCCAATGGCTCTGCAATCTCCTCCCTTGCTTCCCAGAGAATCCTAGGATAAATGCCATCATTTATATTTTGGTCAAGCAATCCAGACAGGACTGACACAGTTAAGGGGAGTGTTGTAGAACAAAGAGACCTTGGAGTGCAGGTTCATAGTTCTGTGAAAATGCAGTCTCAGTTGGATAGGATAGTGAAGGTGGCGTTCGGTGTGAAGATGAAGAGGAGCTCCTTTTCCTGGTGAGTAGTGAATCTATGGAATTCTTTGCCCAAGGAAGCAGTACAGGCAGCTTCGTTAAGTATATTTAAATCACAGTTGAATGGGTATTTGCAATGATAGAGGAATGAAAGGTAGTTGCGACATTGCAGGGAGGAGGAGCTGAGTCTATGGATAGATCAGCTCTGATCTAAATGAATGGCGGAGCAGGCTGGATGGGCCAAATGACCTACTCCTGCTTCTATTACAATGAAACTATAACCCTTCATTTCCCATGGCTAACCCACCTAACCTGCACATCCCTGGACACTATAGGCAATTTAGCATGGCCAATCCAAATCCAGGCCGGTGAGCAATGTAGTGATGTGGAAAATAAATATCAGGGAACGAGAGAAAGGGACAAGGAGAGTAAATATTCCAGCAATCAAAACTGGATTCTAAAGATCACAAAAATTGAAACTAAAAACAATGTTTCTGAATGTGTGCTGCATTGCAACAAAAGTGAATGAATTGACTGCACACACCGAAAAGAACAATAATGATCGGAGACTCCTTACAAAGACATGGCTTCAGGATGACAAGGATTGGATCCTGAATATCGAGGGGGTAGTCAGACGGGAAGCGAGGTAAAGGTAGAGGGTTGGCACTGTTAATCAAAGCACTGATCACAGGGTAGTCTGGTGTCAGCTCGGGTTTTAGGGCCTGATTTCTCTGTCCTCTGTTGATCTCCTTGTTTGCACAGAATAAGATGTCAGTCTGTTCTCGGCTCTGCTGGATTTTTGCTGAAGCTTTCAAGCCCCTTTTACACCTTCCAGAACAATAAAACATTGTCAATTGAAACCCAACTCACAATCTCCCAGCCAGTCAATCAACCGGACAGAGTGTAGTCAGAGCAGGGAATCAAAGAAGAAAAAATGGAACACAATTAGAAATGAATAGGTGCTCGTTCTTAATGTTTATTCATTAGGAAGTAAACCAGAAATAGGGCTCTCCCAAGATTCTGATAGTGCCCTACTTGAGGAATTCTCTCTCCCTTCGATGTAACTATTAGTATGGTTGGGGCAAAGTAACTCGTGTGTCAGATTGTTTAAAGCAAAGTAGTCAGGAGAGGAGACCATGGAAATACCTCTTAGTTCAAAACAAAGTCTGATATATTCCAATAAAATACAGAATGTTACAAGTTTTATGGTAAAACACAAGCCCACTCTCCATTAATTATGCAACTGAGGGGCAGTTGTAAGGTTCACATACATTGTCCAGACCTACATTTCTTAATGTTTATAAAACAGAATGTTATCTTATTCTGCAGGTTCAGCTCAGCTCGAATTACTGATAAGGGACAGAGAGAACCAATCCATCATTCTATGAAGCAGCACAGTCTAATGGCCTGAGGAGCAGAGACAGTCTGCAGCTGCAAGGTCAGGCTATCAAAACAGAATTCCTTAGCCAGGGCTCAGACAGCATTATGTTAACAGGCTACATTTTACTGCAAACATTGCTTTGTGACAAAATGACTTTGCCACAGTTTTGTGGCAATTTTGGTCAAATTCTCCCACAGTCCCTCCTTTTTATTAAAAAGAAGAGATTGTGGGTGTCAGCAAAAGGGGGATTGTCATGGGGTGGTGGTTGGAGATCAGACAGATAGTCCTCGGGTTCAGTAAGGACAGGGACAGACAGCTCCAGGGATTGGGAATCATTATCAGGAAGGGGGAAATCTCGGCATCTGAGAGATCGCTGGAGAGGAGGGCCACAACAGTGAACTGAGCCGAGCACAGGATTGTCTGCCGGGTGACTTTGATTTCCAGTCGAGCAGTTCCAAAGACAGGGGGAAAGAAAGCTGCAAGTTGCTTAAACTCCATAAGGGCTCGCTTGGTACGAGTTTGGGATGGATGGGGATATGGGCACATACTCAGCAGCTAGAGTGGTTGACCTACTGTGTATCCAGAAAAGCATTAAAGTGTAATTCCCGTTTACTAGAGGTTATCAGGCCCAATCAAACACAGTTAGTGAAAGAAAGATAAGAAAGAGTGCAGTGAAAGGCAGAACGATCAAACTAAAATTTACAAGTTAAACACGCTTCAGCTCTTTTCCTCGCTGCTTTCTGAAAATCCTGGTGCCAACAAGTTTGTAACAGAGTATTAACCATTCCCTCCTTGCCCAAGTGTGTACAATAATGCACATAATCAACTAAAATAGGCAGCAGCAGCAAAGAAGGAACACAAACCAGTCCAGCAGGGGTCACCCAGATTTTGGTTTGGGTGTGGAGGGAGTACCCTATTTGAGACCATAGTTTGTGCTCTTCAGCAGGGGCTTCCCCTGTGATTTCAGTGCCAGACCCAGGAGAATGTGCATTCAAACCAGATTACAAAGTGTTAACCTTTCTGCAAGCTGCAGGGTGTTGGCACTGAGGCAGTCTCTCCCTATCTGTCTGTCTCTGCCTGCATGGCTTTCTCTCTCTCTCTCCTTCTGCCTGCCTGCGCCTCTCCCTCTCTCTCTCTGCCTGCCTGCGCCTCTCCCTCTCTCTCTCTGCCTGCCTGCGCCTCTCTCTCTCTCTCTCTCTCTCTGCCTGCCTGCGCCTCTCTCTCTCTCTCTGCCTGCCTGCGCCTCTCTCTCTCTCTCTGCCTGCCTGCGCCTCTCTCTCTCTCTCTCTCTCTGCCTGCCTGCGCCTCTCTCTCTCTCTCTGCCTGCCTGCGCCTCTCTCTCTCTCTCTGCCTGCCTGCGCCTCTCTCTCTCTCTCTCTCTCTGCCTGCCTGCGCCTCTCTCTCTCTCTCTGCCTGCCTGCGCCTCTCTCTCTCTCTCTGCCTGCCTGCGCCTCTCTCTCTCTCTCTCTCTCTCTCTGCCTGCCTGCGCCTCTCTCTCTCTCTCTGCCTGCCTGCGCCTCTCTCTCTCTCTCTGCCTGCCTGCGCCTCTCTCTCTGCCTTCGCCTCTCTCTCTGCCTGCCTGCGCCTCTTTCTCTCTCTCTCTCACTGCCTGCCTGCGCCCCTCTCACTGCCTGCCTGCGCCCCTCTCTCTGCCTACCTGCGCCCCTCTCTCTGCCTCCCTACGACCCCCTCCCTACGCACCTCTCTCTCTCTGTAACATTCTCCAACTTTCTTCATATCTGTTTGTCAGCTTTTATTTATTCCTACTTTCCAAGGGTAATGAGGCACTCACATTTCAGAACAGCCCAAGTTAGGGAGTTGAGCCTCATAAATCCTGGCTGTGACGCATAGCTGCTTAACCAAGTGTGCAAACTCTAAATACCTCTCAGCCATTCTATTTGCAAATCGAACACTGTTTTCAATCAAGTTATTTGTTTCTCTACATGAGTCCACAACCCAGGGGAAGTACAACGGAGTCTTTAATAGTTGCCCAATGTGTCCTGTATGTCGAATTCATTCAAGTCTGGACATCCTGAAGCGAGCAATTATACTCAGTGCAGATTTCTACTCGGCAATTAAAACTAATGTTGGGCACTCGAACAGATCAGGGGCATCTTGAAGCATGCCATGGACCTCCGTGTGAGTGCAGGGTTTGTCAACTAGGGTTTCACCTCTCAAAACCCTGGGGCAAGCAAATTCATTATTACTAACTTTGTAAAGCACAAGTGCTCTCAGCAACATTATGTCCAGATGCTAGGACCCTGTTGAGTATTCACACTAGTATCTTGTGGCTGAGTAGCGAGAATTGTATCAGCATTTCTAACAGCATTTTTGACCCTGGCCAGCTTTCCCTTTTATTTTGGACACAACAGAAGCAGCAAGTACCTTCTATATTTCCCCTCTCAAAGGATATCGGCCGGTGACCTGGCAGGACCAGGGTATCTCCTGCCTGACTCGCCAACTGTGGGGGATGGAAAGAATTTGTTTATCAGGGAGCAGTAAAGCTGCAGGCCAACCGTCTCCGCTTAGCCTGGGAAACATAAGCTTTAGCAAGCAGGCACTAAGATGAGAGTCAAAATGGTTTCCAGACTTTTAATATGTGACAAAATGGCTGACCCAAATCTAACAATTCTCCCACATCCTTGCAGGGAATAAAACAAGAATAATGGAACAAAATTACAAATGAATACAGGCTCGTGCTTAATGTTTGTTCATGAAGTGAACCAGAAATAGGATCTCCCGGGATTTATATGGTGCCCTACTTGGGGAATTTTGTCTCCCTTACATCTAACTATTAGTACCCAGCTATGATTTACAACAACATTGACAGCAACAGAAATAAAGCATCTGTTATCAAACAGTTTAGAAATATACAGCACAGAAATAGACTTTTTTTTCTCTTTCATGCACATAAACACGTATAAGTCTTGTATTCTTATACAAGAATTTCTGGGATTTACAGAGTAATGATAACTGCAACCCATTCTAAAAGATGAAAGACTTAACAATCCAGGTTTGTTCAATATATCATTTCAATGGCAGGACACTATAATGCATTTCTATAAATTCTGTGTCTTATGATCTTATTCTCCGCAACAACCTGATGAAGGATCAGCGTTCCGAAAGCAAATGCTTCCAAATAAACCCATTGAACACTCACCTGGTGTTGTGTGATTTTTAACTTTGTCCAGGTTAGGATGGATTGACCGTGCTAAATTACATAGTGCCCAGGAATGTGCAGGTTAGGTGCATTAATCAGGAGGTGAATGTTGATCAATAGGGGTAGGGGAATGGGTGGGTGGGTTACCCTTCGGAGGGTCGGGGTGGAGACTCGTTGGGCCGAGTGGCCAGCTTCCAGACTATGGGGATTCTCTGAAGGGAAGGGGTTATCACAAACTCTTTGTTTTTATTTGCTTCCCAAAAGCAGACCTGCTTATCTCTCAGCAGTATCCCAGTGTTGTGAAAGATATTAACCTTCAGGTGGAATTATCCAAAATTCAGAGAGATGTCAGTCTTGACGTTTTTGCTTTTCTGCCCCTGTAAGATCCTGAATCAGCACCTTCAGGAGAATTAGATAGAGCAGAGTGAGAACAGAGGGGGGGAGAGAGAGTGGGATGGTGCTTTCAATTTTGTGGAATAACAAAAGAAAATATTCCACAGAAAGTAGAATTCCTTGTTCAGAATTTCTACCCTGGGCTGGCAGTGATGACCTTTGTAATCTCTTTTTACAGAGTATTTGAAGATCTGAAGACGGAAGTTTCAAAATCAACAGATAAAGGGCTTATGCCCGAAATGTCGATTCTCCTGCTCCTCAGATGCTGCCTGACCTGCTGTGCTTTTCCATCGCTGCACATTTCAACACTGACTCTCCAGCGTCTGCAGTCCTCACTTTGATGTCAATGTCTGACAGTCACTCAATCCATCGGGACCACAACGGTTTTCAACTATGATTCTGTGAGAAGGAGCAAAGCTGTTTGGCTCCTGTTTGAGCATGTTTTCAGCATCCATGGGACTGGATGAGAGACCCTACTATTGCAGCGCACTGAGTGTGGAGCCTGAAGCAGTTATACAGCCTGGAAAGAGGAATTCACGGTAGAGAGGGGCTCCACACACATTTGTGTGTGGCTGAAACCTCGGCCATGGAGAAACCCGAGGATGCCCACCCCGTGGAGAAACGATGGAAGTGTGGTGACTGCGGGAAAGGCTTCCATTTTCTATCTGCCCTGGAGATTCATCAGCGCAGCCACACTGGGGAGAGGCCATTCCCCTGCCCTGACTGCGGGAAG
Source organism: Chiloscyllium plagiosum (assembly GCF_037043375.1). Classification (NCBI taxonomy): domain Eukaryota; kingdom Metazoa; phylum Chordata; class Chondrichthyes; order Orectolobiformes; family Hemiscylliidae; genus Chiloscyllium; species Chiloscyllium plagiosum. Next base: position 19,019,348 of record NW_028270165.1, on the reverse strand, counting down.
GGCTTCAGCAATTCCACCAACCTGCTGACCCACCGACGGGTCCACACGGGGGAGAGGCCCTTCAGCTGCCTAGAGTGTGGGAAGGCCTTTGCCCAGGCCTCCAACCTGCTGAGGCACCAGCGGATCCACATGGGGGTGAGGCCATTCCCCTGCCCTGAGTGCGGGAAGGCCTTCAGCAATTCCTTCCACCTGCTAACCCACCAGCGGGTCCACACAGGGGAGAAGCCCTTCAGTTGTCCTGAGTGTGGGAAGGCCTACAGCAATTCCTCCAGCTTGCTGACCCACCAGCGGGTCCACGCAGGGGAGAGGCCCTTCAGCTGCCCCGAGTGCGGGAAGGCCTTCAGCGATTCCTCCACCCTGCTGAGGCACCAGCGGATCCACACGGGGGAGAGGCCGTTCCACTGCCCTGAGTGTGGGAAGGCATTCCGTGATTCCTCTGACTTGCTGAAGCACCGGCGGGTCCACATGGGGGAGAGGCCCTTCAGCTGCCCCGAGTGCAGGAAAGCCTTCAGCAATTCCTTCTACCTGCTGAGGCATCAGTGGGTTCACACGGGGGAGAGGCCCTTCAGCTGCCCCGAGTGTGGGAAGGCCTACAGCAATTCCGCCCACCTGCTGACCCACCAGCGGGTCCACACGGGGGAGAGGCCCTTCAGCTGCCCCGAATGCGGGAAGGCCTTCAGCGATTCCTCCACCCTGCTGAGGCACCAGCGGGTCCACACGGGGGAGAGGCCCTTCCGTTGCCCTGAGTGTGGGAAGGCATTCCGTGATTCCTCCTCCCTGCTGAGGCACCAGCGGGTCCACACGGGGGAGAGGCCCTTCAGCTGCCCTGAGTGCAGGAAGGCCTTCAGCGATTCCTTCTACCTGCTGAGGCACCGGCGGGTCCACACCCGGGAGAGGCCCTTCAGCTGCCCCGAGTGCGGGAAAAGCTTTGCCCAGGTCTCCAACCTGCTGGCCCACCAGCGGGTCCACACGGGGGAGAGGCCCTTCAGCTGCCCCAAGTGCGGGAAGGGCTTCACCCGGTCCTCCCACTTGCGGAGCCACCAGTGAGTTCATGTGCCATCGCAGGGTGATTGAAGGAGTGACGGCCGAGTGCCATTATTGACTGGACTATCAACCCAGTTCCAGGGATCCCGGGTTCGATTCCCACCGCGACAGATGGTGGAATTGGAATTTGGTCAGAAATCTGGAGTTCAGAATCTAAAGATGAAACCATTGTCGGTGAGGTCGGGGTGGAAGAAAACCCCCATCTGATTCACTCAGTTCTTTTTTAGGGAAGACTTGAGCAGTTATTAGAGAACGTCGTTCCAGCTGCATCCTTTACCCGGTCTGGCCTACACGTGACTCCAGACCCACAGCAGTCTGGTTGACTCTACGCTACTCATCCAACTTACTTGGATACAGGTTGAAATTGCTGAGTGAGGCAATACCTCCTCCGGGATAAGGCTGTACTAAGGATCCAATTACAAAGGGAGAACTCAGTGGTGACCAATAATCAAGAAAGTGAGGGGTTGCACTTTGACCTTGAGCTGTTTTGAAAAAATTGCTGCTTTTGCTGCGCAGTACTGGAGTTGTAAATAGGATTAACTGTGATTTCCCCGAGAACCCTACAGTTTTAACAAATTTACTTGACATGGGAAGGGGCACACTGCGTCTGTACACAAGTGTACGTAGCTCCAGTGTCTATCATCACCGGTGTCTGCCGCCCTTTTATATTAACTTGTATTAATGGTTCTTGATCAGCCTCCCATGCTACCTTTCCCACCCAGGTTCTCAGGGCATCCCTAACACATCCCATATGGGCCTGTAGGTGTCTGGGAAGTGGGCACTGGGGATTCCTGCCGTCTAGGCCCACTGTAGGGCAGAGGGGGGTCCGGTCCAATAAGGGCAATTCCTCCTAAAGTGGCCTGGTTGATGGCATCCCCAGCACATCATTTCTGGCCCCCCTTGAGCCTGATTATTTATCATATACCATTCCTAGGTCCCTGTCCTTGGGAACTCCAGTTCTGTTTCGGCTGTTGTTTAAATCTGCCCTGCCTCGGATAAGTCACCTGCAGGAAAGTTTCTCTTAAAACCCTCAATTGCTGGCATGGGACTTTCTGGCTCCCGTCTGGTTACCTGATAGGAACCCCCTTGCGCCGGCACTTGGTTCACACCAATGTTGATTGCTGTATCGGTTCTTACTGGCAACACCATTTTAGTCTTATTTTCTTCTTTTTAAGCTCTTCGAGCTGCATTTGCGCCAGCTTCCTTTGCACCTCCTCCTGCTGTTCAAACAGTTTCTCTTTGTCTTTTTGAAACCTTTCAGCTACATGAGCTACATGATCTCTCAATTCCTGGTGGCTCATTGATGATGTCAGACCCACCACCTCCTCCAGCCTTGACCAGACTTGGGAGGGCATTGCCTCTGATGGAATTTCGGAACATTGTGTTCAGCAACTGATTAGACTCTATGTCTTGCTCTGTTTCCAGCCTCCATTTCTTTAACTGTCTCTCCAAGTAAGCAGCCAGGTTTTCACTTTCTCCCAGTGGATCCCATCTGAGCCTGGGGGTCCATTTTGGGTGGATAACAGTCTCTTAAGGCCTGCCATACATTCTGTCTCACTTGATCAAACCCGACCCTGTCAATCATTGGATTGTCTGCCACATTTTTCAAGTGGATTCGGACCATTATTTCCTTTGACTTTCGGGAGCCCTACCAACCTCACCAGCAGTGCCTTCAAGTCTCCTATAGCCAGCAATCGCCCTGTGGTTTCATCTTCAAAAGCCCTGATCCACTTTCCTGCTCCCTCATGTAAACCCGGCAGCGCATTCTTCAGTCTTTCCAGATCCTGAGTTCCCCAAGGCATGTAGGCTGGGTTTCTCCCCTCTTTTATAAGGAGCATCCTTCCTTGTTGGCCCTTTTTCCCTTTACTAACACTACTTCTCAATAATTCTCCCTCGGGCTCTGAGTCCGATGCTATTTCTAATTCCTCCCATTCTTTAGATACTGGGACCTTTTTCTTTCCTGGTCTCTCATCATCCCTTTCTGCTTGTTTTACGTCACTTTCACAGCTTTTTTCTTCAGCCCTCCTTTCATATCGCAATGAGTATTCCTCAATTGCTTTTTGTTCCCTTAGCCCACGCAGCACACTAATCTCTTCTTGCACTCGTTGTATAGATTCTATTTGCTCCTGCCTGTCCCTTTTTTCTCTTTCTCTTCTTTCCCTCAGTTCATTTTTGTCTTCCGCACTTCCATACCATTCTAACTATCCCTCTATTTCTACTGTTCCCTTTATTACTGGACACTGCTTCAATACCTCTTCATTCAAGTAGGGAGGAAGTCTATTCAACTCTTTTACATCTGGGTATAGAGGATGGGGGCAGCTGATTCCTGCTTTCCTGTTTCCCGTAACTGCTCAGCTTGTTCTTTTGCAGCTTTCCTGGTCACCACAGGTGCCTGACAAGCTACCTTCAGTTCCTCACCCTCGTTCCTGAAAAGTTTCAGTATTTCCATCTCCTGATCCCTTTTTTGGTTTTTATTTTTAGATTTATCTTGCGGCTTATAGTTCTTAATTAATCCTTCCATCTCATTGCACATATGTTTATCAAAGGTACCTTCTTTTGGCCATTTAGTCAATAAATCCTTAGTTCTTTTTTCCCATTTCTCTGAAATTTTTACAATATCATTTCTTGCCATTGGAAATTTCTCACTCAGTATCTCAACTGCAGTCCCTTTATCCATCCTACGATATATTTCAGTCCAACTAATGTATTGTCTTTGCTCTCATAAATCACTTGCTTATACCATTCAAGTCCGATAGTACTTTGTTCAATAGTATAAGCAATTCCTAACTTTATAACTTGCAATTGTCCCTTCCCAATCTCAGTTTCTAAACGTCCTCAGTTGCAGCTAGTTAATACAAACAATCTATTCTCATTCATTCAGCCTAAACCAATCTAACACTGCACCAATCACTAAATGTTTCTTGAGAAAGTTCTCTCAAAAAAGAACTCTTAAATTCTTAGTGCAAAATAAAATCAAAATAAACATTTAACCACCACAAACAATTATGCATACAAATCAGATCACAATGATTAAACTATAAACTCTATCTCTCTCACAGACACATACACACACACATTCTGCAAGCTACAGCTGCTCCTGCTCTCTCACACACACAGAGCTTTGCTGCTAACAGCTGCTTTAAATCAATTGCTGTCACCCAGAGCCTTACTTAAACAGACCCTTTGTTCATTTCCAAAAATCCTATTATCCTACAGGCCTTATCTAAAACATTTAACAGTCTAGTAACAATATAACACTGACTATTCTCTGCTATTTTACTTTTAATCATCCACTGCCAATCTGCCAATTTTCTAAACAGGTCTATCAGTGCTTCCAGTAAAACAATTTCCCCTTCTTTATTCTGCCCTATTTATTTATAGGGTCTTATATACACCACGTGGAATTTTTACTCAACAATTGCTACGTTCTATTCTTACTCACCCCTTACCCCACTATGCAGTTTTCTTGACCTATTCTCCAAGTCTCCATCAGCTGCAATTTACTCCTCGCCTTTGGATCTTGGATCGGAGAGACCCTCCGGCAGGTTCCTGCACCTCTGAGTCCCCCAGGATCACTCGAAGCCAACAGAATATAGTCCGAATTCACAGCAAAAATGCTAACGTTCTTTTGTTGGGTACCCTTATTCTGTCAGTCTCAGGAATGCCCCCGGTGGACCAACAAGCACCCTGTTACTGCCGCCCTCTGTCCAGGTGGGTCTCTGCACAACCCTGCTCGCAGCGCCAAATTTGTTGTGGAGAAAATGTAGAGAACCACCAGGAGACGCAGAGAGTTCTTCAAGAAGTAGGTCTTTTATTTGCAAACAAAAAACTGTGCCACCGAGAAAGCAGATTCTCGAATTCCCCCAAACCTCAGGGTCCGTGGATTTTTATATCATTTTTATCATGTTTCTGTTAGCTTATCATGTCCAACTAATATTAATCAAAGTACCTCACTCTAGCCATACAATAAACCAGTGATGTTAGTTCCCATTATCTCTTTAGTTGTACATTCTACTTAATGTTATTCTAATGTCATGGTTACATATTTATTGCTAACTCTGCTACAGTGATCTTTGCATTCCAGACTAACCTGTCATGAGAGATATTTAGCTATTCCATCTGTCACAATAGTCTCCTGTCTCAAGCTGACTCTATTAACTATTAATTAGATATCTTAATGTCATGTCCCAAATACTTATTGTCCCAATCCTGTCATCATAACACTTAACACAAGTAATAAAGCAAGTTTCTCTGTTATCTCATCTCGCCATAGTGACCTTTCAGTCTTAACCTTACTCTGCTAATTGGTGTAAGAAAATTCCACTATGCTTATCCTATCTTGCCTTCCACAGATTGCCAGTGGTCTTCATGCTTTAATCTTTCCCATGCTTTCATTGTTCTTTATTTTCCATAGTTGCAGGTTTCAGTTCATTAATATATAAACTCCAGAACTACTCCTAATTTACTTTCTCGAGATGGGTTAAGGTTTTATAAAAATAGGTCATATCTCAGCTCAGATACTGCACAAAAAGTGAGGTTCGAGTCTGTATCCCAATCTTGAATCAGACTGGTTCTATTAACCAAACTAGGAATTTATAAAATATTACATGGATTGACAGCCTGCAGTTTGTGTGCTTTTTGAGCAAAATTGAATATGTCTGCAAATATAATTCTGCAAATGCAAACTCACTCCATAGACTTGTGCATGCTAATGAAGTGTGTGCGCGCGTGTGCATGCTAATGAAGTGTGTGCGCGCGTGTGCATGCTAATGAAGTGTGTGCTTGATGAAGTATAAGCCTGTGAGACAGTGTGTGTTGAGGATGTGTGTGTGTGTGTCTGAGAGAGCAACAGATGAAGGCAAGGGGTTTTATTTTGCTATATATCAGCCATGATCTTAATGAATGGTGGAGCAGGCTGGATGGGCCAAGTGGCCTACTCATGCTTCTGTTACTATGAAACTATAACCCTGTATTTCCCATGGCTAACCCATCTAACCTATACATCCCTGGACAGTCTGGGCAATTTAGCATAGCCAATCCAAATCAAGGCCAGTGAGCAATGTAGTGATGTGGAAAATGAGCAGAGAACAATAGAAAGGGACAATGAGAGTAAATGTACCAGCGATCAAAACTGGATTCTGAAGATCACAAAAATTGAAACTGGAAACGGCATGTCTGATGTGTGTTGCATTGTAACAAAATTGACTGCACACATCGAAGAGAATAATTATGATGACAAGGATTGGATCCTGAATATAGAGGGAATAGTCAAATGGGAAGCTAGGTCGGATTTCAGGTCCTTGGGAGTATTCCTGAACAAAGAGACCTTGGAGTGCAGGTTCATAGCTCCATGAAAGTGGAGTCGCAGGTCGACAGGATAATGAAGATGGCGTTTGGCATGCTTTCCTTTATTGGTCAGAGGATGGAGTACAGGAGTTGGGAGGTCATGTTGCGGCTGTACAGGACATTGGTTTGGCCACATTTGGAATATTGCGCGCAGTTCTGGTCTCCTTCCTAACGGAAAGATGTTGTGAAACTTGAAAGGGTTCAGAAAAGATTTACAAGGATGTTGCCAGGATTGGAGCTATAGGGAGAGACTGAACACGTGGGGCTGTTTTCTCTGGAGCATCAGAGGCTGGGGGTTGACCTTAGAGGTTTATAAAATCATGAGGGGCATGGATAGGATAGATAGACAAAGTCTTTTCCCTGGGGTGGGAGAGTTCAGAACTAGAGGGCATAGGTTTATGGTGAGAGGGGAAAGATATGAAAGAGACCTAAGGGGCAACTTTTTCACACAGAGGGTGGAACGTGTATGGAATGATCTGCCAGAGGATGTGGTGGAGGCTGGTACAATTGCAACATTTAAGCAGCAACTGGAGAGATATGGGCCACGTGCTGGCAGGTGGGACTAGATTGGGTTGGGATATTTAGTTGGCATATAAGAGTTGGACCGAAGGGTCTGTTTCCGTGCTGACTCTATAACCAGTCTGACTGAAACTGGACAACAGACAGACTCTGACCTCACACCTTTAATGCATTGTCTGAGCTGAGATGTCACCTTTTGTTATGAAAACCTTAGGCTATCATGAAGATGCTTGACAGGAAGTTCTGGAATTTACATATTAATGATTACTGCAACCTATTCTAAAATATGAAAGACTTAACAATCCAGGTTTGTTCAATATATCATTTCAGTGGCAGGACACTAATGTTTTTCATACATTCTGTGCCTTATGATCTTATTCTCCACAACCACCTGATGAAGAAGCAGTGCTCCGAATGCTAGTGTTTCCAAACAAACTGTTGGACTTAACCTGGTGTTGTGAGATTTTTAACTTTGTCCAGGTTCAGGTAGATTGACAGTACTAAATTACGCATAGTGCTCAGGGATGTGCAGGCTAGGTGCATTAATCAGGGGGTAAATGTTGAGCAGTAGCGGTCGGGGAATGGGTTTGGGTGGGTTACCCTTCGGAGGGTTGGTGTGGAGTCTTCTACACTGTTGGGATTCTCTGATGGGGAAGGGAGTTTTGCAAACTGTGCAAGGCAACTCCGGTGTCGTGTGGGAGCCTGCTGTTGGCCTTGCCCTGCCCCCTCCCTACTGTTGCAGCACAGTGTATGTGGAGCCGAAAACAGTTACACAGACTGGAAAGAGGAATTCACGGTAGGGAGGGGCTGTACACGTGTTTGTGTGCGACTGAAGCTTCGGCCATGGAGAAACCGTGGAAGTGTGGCGACTGCAGGAAAGGCTTCTGTGCCCAGTCTATCCTGGAGACTATTCGGCACTGTCACACCGGGGAGAGGTCATTCTACTGCCGAGTGCAGGAAGGGCTTCTGCAATTCATCCCACCTGCTGACTCACTGGTGAAGCCACACGGGGGAGAGGCCCTTTAGCTGCCCTGAGTGTGGGAAGGGCTGTATGCAGGCCTTCACCCTGCTGCCAGGCCAGCGGGTCCACACAGGGAAGAGGCCCTTCATTGCCCCGAGTGCGGGAGTAGCTTCACCCACGCCTCCCACCTGCGGAGGCGCCAGCGAGTTCACGTGCCATCGCAGGGGGATTGAAGGAACAACGGCTCAGTACCATAATCAACTGGACTATCAACCCAGTTCTGGGGACTCCCTGGTTTGAATCCCATAAACAGATGGTGGATTTGGAATCCGGTTAGAAATCTGGAGTTCGGAATTTAACGGTGAAACCATTTTTCAGGGGGTGGGGGGGGGGGAGGTGTGGTGGGAGGAGAAAACCTCCATCTGATTCACTCACTTCCTTTTTAGGGAAGGAAACTTTCATTGGAGGAAAAGGATTCATTCAGTCATCCCAACTGCATCCTTTACCCGGTCTGGCCTACACATGTCTCTCGACGCACAGCAGTGTTTTTGACTCTACACTGCCCCCCACCCCCCACCTCCCCCCCAACAGCAAATGCGCAAAGAGAAACTTACTTGGAGACATGGTATGGGTTGAAATTGCTGAGTGAGGCAATATTTCCTACGGGTTATGGCTGTACCAAGGATCACTATAAATGCCGGAGAAAACATCACAGAAGTGCTTCACAGGAGGCTCCCAAGCACTAAGGATGTCACCTAGACAGGGGACGAAACATCTGCAACACAAATTCCCAGCTCGGCGAACAGAACCACAACAAGTACCAAGGATCCAATTACAAAGGGACAACTTGGTGCTGACCAATAGTAAAGAAAGTGAGCTGGCGGGTATATATGCACTTTGACCCTGAGTTGATAAAAAAAATCAGCTACTCTTTCTCTGCCTTTTTGCTGGGGGAATCTGAAGCTGTAACAATGTTGGGTCACAATAAAGGTTACCTTAACGTACTGCCAGGCACAGGCTCTCATTGAAAGCTGAGCTCCAAGCAGTTTTTGTTTTAAAGCTGCTCATTCTTTCAGCCTCCTGCACTGAGTTTCCAATGTCGTGTATCAGATGGAGCAGTGAATTAGTAGCTAAGATCATTAGAAATTGTAAATTTTTCAGGAGTGCAGGTACTGCATCGTTTCCTTGGCAGATTCCTTGGTATGGGCTGTGTTCACTAGAAACGAGGTGGAGGTGCGGGTATTGGACTAGGTTGGATAAAGTTTAAAAATCACAAAACCGGGTTATAGTCCAACAGGTTTATTTGGAAGAACTAGCTTTCCTTCATCGGGTAGCTGTGGTGCAGGATCATAAGACAGTTTATAGCAAAAGATCGCAGTATCGTGCAACTGACATGATATATTGAACAAATGTAGATTGCTGTTAAGTCTTTCATCTTTTAGAATGGGTTGTAGATTGTAGTTCGTTAATGTGAACATCCCAGAGTTACTATTAAGTCATATTCTCAAGATCACTTAAGGTTCTTTTAAAACAGGTGACATCTCAGCCCAGAAAATGCATGAAAGGTGTGTCAGTATCCCAATTTTAAATCAGACTTGTTCTATTTCCAAAGTAGGAATTTATAAAATATTACATTGATTGACCAACTGCATATTGTGCATCTTTTGCGCAAAATTGCACATATAACTCTGCAAATGCAAATTCACCCCATCGTTATATGTACGTGTGCATGTGTGAGAGTGCATGTAAGAGAGTATGTGTGCACATGCTTGGTAAAGTGAGTGTGATGGAGTATAAGCCTGTGAGAGGGTGTGTGTGTTGTGGGGGGGGTGGGGAGCATGTGTATGAGAGAGGTATAGATAAAAGTGAGGGGTTGCATTTTGCTAAAATAAGGAAGGGCAGGGCTTGTACAAAGGGATATTGAGGGGTGGGGTTCAGGAACATACTTCATTGAAAGTTGCATCACTGGTTGGAAGGGTGGTTCAGAAGGCATTCAGCACACTTACCTTAATTGTTCACACCATTGAATAAAGGAGCTGGGACATCATTTAGATGTTGTACAAGATGTTGGTGAGGCCACTTTCAGAGTACTGAGAATGCTTCTGGTGGCCCTGTAATAGGAAGAATACTATTAGAGAGGGTTCGGTAAAGACTTACTAGGATGTTACCAAGACTGGAGGATTTGAGTTATAAGGAGAGGCTGAGACTCTTTTCACTGGAACACAGGAGGTTGAGGGGTGACTTCATTGAATTTATAAAATCATGAGGGGTGTAGGTAAGATGAACATCAAAAATAGCAAGGGGTGCGCGCAGTTATGTCGAGCGAAGGTGGGCAGGAGGGGGAGAAAATGTGACATTTGGACACTTGAAATCTGTCAGGAACAGCATCTCCATAGATCATACTGCGCACGTTCGCCGGTTCAGCAAAACCCGCGCGTGCTCTTCACTGTCTGCAGAAACGGCGCAAATCATTCTTCAAATGGACTAATGGGAAGCCAGGGAGGACCGCAAGGAGCCTGGTCCTCCTGCCAATCAGAGCTCCCCAATTGTCTGAAAGCGGAAGGTAGACCATGAGCTTCTGAAGCTGCTCCTCTCTCTCCGAATGAAGATCGAGCTTCATCTCAGACTACAACTTCCTTCCTCTATCCACCATCTGTGAGTACGGCACTCTCTTTTCTTACCCTCTTTTCCATTTCATTTTTTCATTCTGGAGTTCAATTGTTGACTTGCAGCAACTGAAAAGAAAGCGTGTGATTCCAGGTAGGGGACAGAGTCGGAAAACGTTGGTCCAGGTCTGTCTCTCAATTGGCAAATGCACGGCAAATGCAGTCCCACAGTGTGAAGTTATAGCCTCTTATGAAAAAATAACTGCTGAAAGGAGGTGCGTTGTTTAAATGGTGGTATATTGGGATGTGGACACAGTGAGGACAGCAGATGCTGGAGATCAGAGTCGAAAAGTGTGGCACTGGAAAAGCACAGCAGGTCAGACAGCATCCGAGGAGCAGGAGAATCGACGTTTCAGACATGAGCCCTTCATCAGGAATGATGTGTGGATATTCAAAGGGGCCTCAGTGTCCTTCCACACAATTCACTGCCAGTTGTCAAACGGGTGCAGCAAGCAATCAGCAAAGCAAGTGGTATATTAATGAGAGTAATTGAGTTCAGAAGTCTTCCTGCAGTTAGGGGGTCATTGAATATATTCAAGGCTGAGTTCATTTGATTTTAGAACAACAATGAAGTGATTGTTTATGGGGTAAGGCAAGTAAAATGATTAAGACCAGTCTAGAACAGTTATCGAGTCAGACAGCACAGAAACAGACCCTTCAGCCCAACTAGTCCATGCTGGCTATATTCACAAACTAAACTAGTCCCACCTGCCTGTGTTTGGCCCATATTCCTCTGAACCTTTCCTGTTCATGTACTTATCCAAATGTCCTTTAAACGTTGTTACTTAACCTGCATCCACCATTTCCTCTGGATGTTCATTCCACACAAACCACTCGCTGTTAAAAAAAAATGCTCCTCATGTGTTTTTAAAATCTTTCTCCTCTCCCCTTAATTTGCTCTCTAATCTTGAAATGACACATGCCACACATGCCGTTCACCTAATCTATGCCCATCATGGTTTTGTCAACCTCTATAAAGAGAACAAAGAACCTGACAGCACAGGAACAGGCCTTTCAGCCCTCCAAGGCTATTCTGATCGAGATCCTCGATTTAAACCTGCTGCCTATTTTTTAAGGATCTGTATCCTTTTGCTCCCTGCCCATTCATGTATCTGTCTAGATACATCTTAAATGATGCTATCGATCCCACCCCTACCACCTCCACTGGCGATGCATATGAGGCACGCACCACCCTCTACGTAAAGAACTTACCATGTTTATCTCCCTCAAACCTTTCCCCTCTTACTTTGAACTCGTGACCCTTAGTAATTAAGTCTCCCCCTCTGGGAAAAGGTATTCTTCCTATCTACCCCTGTCTACACCTCTCATGGTTTTATAGGCCTCAATCAAGTCCCCCCCCTCAACCTCTCCTCATAGCTCGCGCTCTCCATAACAGGCAACATCCTGGTGAACCTCCTCTGCACCCTCTCCAAAGCATCCACATCCTTTTGGAAATCTGGCGACTGGAATTGTATGCAGTATTCCAAATGTGGCCGAACCAAAATCTTATGACTTTAACATGACCTGCCAACTCTTTTACTCAATCCATCCAATGATGGAACACGTGTTGTATGCTGCCTTGACCACTCTACTGACAGGCATTGCCACCTTCAGAGAACAATAGACCTGAACACCCAGACCTCTCTGTACATCAATTTCCCCCAGGACCTTTCCATTTACTGTATAGCTCGCTCTTGAATTGCATCTTCCAAAATGCATCACCTCACGTGTGTCTGGATTGAACTCCATCTGCCATTTCTCTTCCCAACTCTCCAATCTATATTCTGCTGTACCGTCTGACAGTTCCCTTCACTATCTGATATTCCATCAATCTGAATGTCATCTGAAAACTTGCTAATGAGGCACCCGACACCTTCACCTTTCAACCTCCTGTGCTCCAGTGAAAAAAGTCCCAGCCTACCCTTCAATCGGTGTGAATTCTGTCTGGGTCCCAATGTCGAGTCAGCCTGACATTTTTGATAGAAAAGCTCTGCATTTAAATTACGTTCTTGAGAAAGTTACTGAAAACAGGTTCTGGGATTAACATACCAAAGAACAGAACCCCATTCTAAAAGATGGAAGATTTAATCTAAATTGTTTAATGTATCACATCTCCATGAACTGGACTCCATTGGCTATAAATTCTGTGATCATGACCTTCGTCTCCACAACCACCTGAAGGAGCAGCACTCTGAAAGTTAGTGCTTCCAAACAAACCATGTTATGGCAGCAGCAGGTGGTGTGGGCTGTATTCACTAGAAACAATTAAGCAGTTAGATACCACACGTTCAAGAGGGAAGGATGTATAACATGACCTTCCAACTCCTATACTCAATGCCCTGAACAATGAAGCAAACTAAATTCATTATTCTCTCCACGTGAGACTCCACTTTCAAGGAACTATGAACCTGCACTCCAAGGTTTCTTTATTCTGCAACACTCCCCTTAACTGTGTCAGTCCTTCCTGGATTGCTTGACCAAAATGTAAACCTCTGATTTCTCTAAATTAAACTCCAACTGCAACTCCTCGGCTCATCTACCAATCCCATAAATTCTAATTTATAGTGAACTCTCTTTCCTCTCTCATTCCCTCGAAGCTGAAAATCTCCACACCACAATCACTCTCTCCATTTTCACTTTGCTAAATGTAGAAGAATGGGATTAAGAAACTGATCAACCACAATTGAATGGAATGAGCAGACCTGGTGGCCTAATTTCTTCCTTTGTCTTGTGGACTCTTGCTGTCATGGACACTCGGTGAGAATTGTTGGCAGCATTGAACAGATCATGACAGAATATGGATCTACCTACATCTGGGTGGATAGGCTGGGACTTTTTCACTGGAGCATAGGAGGTGGAGAGGTGACCTTATCGAGGTTTATAAAATCATGAGGGGACTGAGGAGGTGAACGACGGATGTCCTTCCCCTGGGGTAGGGATTTCAAGATTAGGGAGCAAATTTTGAAGGTGAGAGGAGAAAGAGATTTTAAAAAGACTTGAAGGGCACAATTTTGTGTGGACTGAATGTCGAGAGGAAGTGGTGAATGCAGGTACAGTTACAATGTTTAAAAGACATTTGGAGAAGTCAATGAATAGGAAATGTTCAGAGGGATATGAGCCAAAACACAGGCAGGTGGGACTGGTTTAGTTTGAGAACAGTCAACATGGACTAGTTGGACTGAAGGGTCTGTTTCTGTGCTGTCTGACTCTGGAACTGTTCTATACTGGTCTTAAAACCATTTTCTTGCCTTCCCTATAAACATCCACATAAAAATCAGATGAACTCAGCCTTGAATATATTCAATGAACCCCTAACTGTAGGAAGACATCCCCACTTCTGAACTTAATTCCTCTTGCTAATACACCACTTGCCTTGCTCATTGCCTGCTGCACCTGTCTGACAACTGGCACAGAAGGACACTGATGCCCCTCTGAACATCCACGCATCATTCCTGATGAAGGGCTCGTGCCCAAAACTTCGACTGTCCTACTGCTCGGATGCTGCTTGACCTGCTGTGCTTTTCCAGCACTACACTTTTTGACTCTAATCTCCAGTCCTCACTTTCTCCATATCCCAATATATCACCATTTAAACAATACATCTTTCTGTTTATTTTTACAGCAAAGGCTGTAACTTTACATTGGGGGGTACTGTATTTGCCATGTGTTTGCCAACTGTGGTCTTCCCTCCATCGGGGAGACTGAGTTTAAACTTGGGGAACGGTTCGCCGAGCATCACAGCCACGTCTGCAAAGGCCGACCGGACCTCCCAGTCACCACCCATTTTAATTCGCCTTCCCATTCCCTTTCTGACATGACCATCTTTAGCTTCCTCCATTGCCACAATGAACCAAACAGCAAATTGGAGGAACAACATCTCATCTTCCGCCTGAGCAGTCCACAGCCCGGAGGATTCAACATTGAATTTTCCAATTTCAAATAACCTGCCTACCCATCCCACAACTCCCTTCCCAGCCTGCCACCAACTAGATTCCTTCCTCCCATTCACCAACCAGGTCATACACTCTACCTGTCTCCACCTATCCCCACTTCATCACCCTGCCCCCAGCACACCCTTGTTCTGCAGTTCTCCCTGTATCCACCCCCAGTCCTTAACAAGGGTTACACCTGAAATGTCGACTTCTCCACCTCCTGATACTGCCTGGCTTGCTGCATTCTTCCAATCTCCTGTCTGTCTATTTTGCCAATTGAGACACAGGCCTGGACCAACCTTTCCAGAGTCTGTCTCCTCCCTGGATTCACTCCCATTCCTTTCAGTTGCTCCAAGTCAACAATTGAACCCCAGAATGAAATATAAATGGAAAAGGGGGTGAGAAGAGAGTGCCGTACTCACAGATGTTGGACAGAGGAAGGAAGTTGCAATCTGGGGTGAAGCTCTTTATTCAGAGAGAAGAGCAGGAGCTTCAGAAGCTCATGGTCCACCTTCCGCATTCACCGATAGGGGAGATCTGAATGGCAAGAGGACAAGTCTCCTTCCGGTCCTCCAGTGATCCTTATTTGTCCATCAAAAGTAGGTCTCGCCCTTTATCTGCCGACAGTGAGGAACATGCCCAATGTTTTGGTAACGCCGGCAAACATGCGCCCTGTGTTTTGACACTGAGGAGTGTACACAATATGCTCTGTGGCGATGCTGGTGTTCTTGACAGATATTAGGTGTACAAATACTAATCAGAGAACAAAAAGGGGAGAGCGATAATTTTTTCCCCCCCCCATGTGGCTCGATGTTTTACAGCTTTTGCATTTGTCTGGCTGCTCAATGTTTTTATGTCTTTTCCCGAGTGTTGGGGTAAAATTCAGAACTAGCGGGCATAGATTTAGGGTGAGAGCAGAAAGATACAAAAGGTATTGAAGGGGCAACTTTTCCATTCAGAGCATGGGTTGGTGCATGTTTGGAATGATCCCCCTTTTCCATTTACGTTTCATTCTGGGGTTCAATTGTTGACTTGGAGCAACTGAAAAGAATGGGAGTGAATCCAGGGAGAAGACAGACACTGGAAAAGTTGGACCATGCCTGTGTCTCAATTGGCAAAGTGGTGGAGGCTGGTACAATTACAGCATTTAAAAGGCATCTGAATAGGAAGGATTTAGATGGATGTGAGCCAAGTGCTGGCAAATGGGACTAGATTAATTTCCGATATCTGGTCAGCATGGATGTGGAGGTCCAAAATGGTCTGTTTCTGTGCTGTACATCTCTGAATCTAAATAATAAAGAATATACTTTCACAAATAACTAACTATATCCATGTTGACAACGTTTAGCACACCACATACTTTACTAACCATTCTCAACAGGTCCTGCCCCTTCAATAACTGAGGAACATATACATGCTGGTGCATAATCTCCTTCACTAGTATTTACACACTAACTTCAGCAATTGCACAAGTAACAGCACAAGGCTTAAACAAACAGTGAGAGTAAACAGCACAAGGATTAAACAAACAGTGAGGGGGAAACAGCACAAGGATTAAACAAACAGTGAGGGGGGAGAACAGCACAAGGATTAAACACACAGTGAGGGGTAAACAGCACAAGCGCCTGTAAAAGCAGATGGAAAGGGAGTGTAAAATATCACTATGACAGGACAGGCCCCACATTCCTTCCCCTCCGTCCCCCGTCCCCCACCCCGCCTCACCTTTCACCTCCCGGGCCCAGTACCTTCCAGGTGGCCCCATAGTTGACACAGGGGCCGCCCCACGACCAGTAGAACTCCACCACCCAGGCGGCCGACGAGTTCCCAAGCAGGCCCTTAACCCCATCCGCCTCCAGAATGCTCACCGGCTCCTGCCTGCTGTACAGCCGGCCGGTGTGGCCGTGACACAGCAGCTGCGCCAGGAAGGCGGCGGTGCCCAGTGACGGGTGTCTGCCCCTGGCCGCACGGCGCCATTTTCCTAACGGCCGCCGCTTCCCCGCTCGAGCGACTTCTCCTCCCAACCGCCTTCGCCCCCGCGTGACGTCTGCACGGGGGGGGGGATGGGCGGGGCCGGGGGAGCCTCACCGTCACCAAGCAACAGCCACCTCGCGCTACAACTGCTCATTCACAAAAACAAACTCTCCTGTCTCGCTCTGCAGCTGCAGGGGGGACACTGCCACGTTTCCAGGAGCCCTGTCTACATTGGGAAAGCTCACGGCTCAATTTAAACAGATATTCCGACATCTAACGGAACGGTGTCATATCTAAAGGGGGAAATCTGCATTTTAAAGATACGTGGACATTTTAACGGGCTATTTCTGCAAATAAACAGATTTAAATGGAGAAGATTATATTTCAAAGGGATATCTTAATATGTAAAGTGACGCAGTTATATCTAAATGATTCTACATTTCGAAGAGACGTTGCCCTATTTCTAAGCAGAAATATCCCTTTAAGAGACATATTCATATCTAAAGGTGTAAATATACATTATCGAGGGGCAAGATTGCGCTGAGAGTAACATAACACATTTAAAGGGCTGAGCTACATGTAAAGGGGCATTTTTATGTTTAAAAAGATACGTTGAAATCTGAAGAGACTTGTTCATAAAAAGAAGTCCATGGTAATATTTAGAAAGCATGACCATATTGGAAATAGTGCAGCCATTTTTAAAAAGGGGGTGGGGTTGGCCGTGAGATGGTTTAATTTTTCAGAAAATAAGCAAGTTGTTACGATTTGGAATGATCTTGAAGGGGTGATAGAACCAGTAAATGGCAAAGGTAATTGCAAAATTCTTGAAAATAAACCGATTCCAGATATATGTGGATGCAGAGAAATAATTCAACAAAAGAGCCATTGCAGAATTGATGGACCAAACAATCTCCTCCTGAGAGATCTAAATGGGAGCATCAATATTTAAGTAGAAATTCCTATTTTGTTCTCCTCCCAAAGTCTCTGTCTTGTTAGGGTACAGTGGAAGCCAGTACAATTTGTTACGCTACAGTAGACCTTGCAACTCAACCTCATCTTGTCCTCACCCAATATTCATATCTGTGTTCTTTGCAGTCAAATACTGGCTCTACAAGTGATGCTCACATTCCATAAACAAACAAAACAGATCATGGTGCTGCCATCACTGCATGTGTCGGAATTAAATGATCAGAAAAATTCTGACCTCACGCTACATACAGTTTGTGCACAGTGCCATAATTGCTATTTATTCTTACCATTTCAATTGATATTCAGTCTGCATCAAATTAAGAGCAGCCACAGTTTACATTTCACATTTCATTGCTAATTCTACATGTTGATGTTCATATATGTATTTAATTTAATCATCAGATTGTTTCACAATTGAATGACGTTGCCCGACTGAAAACTCACAACTTCGCCAAATGCCAAAAATGTTTTAAGGCTATTTGGGCAATACCACTGATAAATAAAATATCAAAGAAACAAAGTTATGAAGAGAGACACATATCTTGTTTAACCAAATACAATGGCAGTGCAGAGAATTTCTGAAAAGTGCAATAAATATTTACTTTTTACCACTTATTCAACTCATTCAAGAATTTCAAATTGAATTTGTGGTAATTCAAGAGCAAATGGCAACATTCGTTTGTTAATAGATTCACCATAAATTGTGAAAGATCACTTATCAAAGTCACAATGTTTAATCCCAAACGGAGCAATTAAGTACAAAGTTACTTTCAACCATTTAATAAAACACTGCAAATTTTATTTCATATGAAAATACAATCATTTTATAATTTGGATAAGATCTTTACAAAGGAAATATACTAAACAAAATAGCTTCCTGGGTATCAATTTTGACAACAGTTATGCAGCTATTTTGCAATTGACCAACGAATTGAAATAATTTCAGAATAACTGAGCTGTTTCATTATTATACATTGAAATATTTTAATACCAATGACATGAAAAGTAAATCTTTACAGCAAAGAACCAAGTAAAGTTAAATAAAATACAAAAGCATCTTACAGAATTCACTCAAGTCATATCTGTTGAATCACAAAAAGATGATGCTCAATGTACCAACTGATGGACAATCACTGGTAACGATAGAAAAACATTGTAAACAATGTAGATACCACAATTATACCTTAAAAGAATATCTGCTCTGCCTTGGACAACAACAACTGATTTTTTCTGTCAGCTTGAAAACTGCAATAGCCAAGCTTTAGAAAATCCATCTCTGAGCCCAATCTTGAATTAACCTTTTTTTTCCAGGAAATCCTTTTCAGATTTCAGGCGTCTCCAGCTACAATTAGCATGAAGGAAAGGTTAAGCACAGTGGGGAAAGGCTGAGTAATAGCATATCTTGGCTCTCACCCAAGTATTCTGCGAAGAAAAAAATTCATCTGGATGGGGACATGAATAGGAAGGATTCAGAGGGATATGGGCCAAATGCTGGCAAATGGGTCACTAGATTAATTTAGGATATCTGGCTGGCCTGAACTGAAGGGTTTATTTCTGTGTGCTCATTACAGACGCCCCTCTTCTGGGATCCCCACACCAGCTGTTATTTTCATGAAATAATCTGACAATTGTGGACTTCCATCAACCTCTTTCATCCGGAGAAATTTCCTCTCTCTGCAAAGTGTGGTTCAGGTTGACAAGTTCAATCCTCCTCCAGTCTTCAAGAATACAATCTATAATGCGCAACGTTCTCAATACCTGTTTAAAGTTCAATGAGGAAACTATTTTCAGTGCAACTGTTAACAGAATTCCTCCGAAATGTTTTTGGCAAATGCACTGCTCCCACGAGAGCTCATCGGCCCACAATTCAAATGCTTTTAACAGGCCGTTTGTATTTTTATTTCCCTGCCTTCCCAGGATACAGAATTTCTTTCACCAGAAATTGTTTGCCCTGAAAAAAAATCCAACAGGATGATGATTATGGAGCTCTCAATAAAAATGCCTCATATGGGTCAACCAAGGTTAGAAATGAAAGAACATCTCAATTCAAAGTTACTGTTCATTTGCTCTTTCAAAATTCCTTGAATTTAAGGTGTTCCATTGTAGCATTTAATTATGATCCATTATAAGCAGTATCCAGTCTCATCTGAGTGCAGAACCGACTCAACAAGCAAAATAACTTTTCTGTCTGTTCTTTAGATAAGACATCCTCTCCCTCTCTGTTGATGCAACAGGATTACCAGAGCTGGAAGTACCACTCTCGGAATACAATTGCTGTTCGATAGTTTGCTTCTGCTGCTTGACATAAGATTTAAAAGCTGCTAGCCTGATCTCGCACAAAGCACAGAATACAAACTGTTCACCCGTGCCTGCGCAGAGGAGAAATTTCACTTGGAATAGATCACAAAATAAGAACTGTTACCAGTCCCACAACTCATGTGTTTCCCATGGACAAAGTTAAAAATCACACACCACCAGGTTATAATCCAGCAGGTTTGTTTGGAAGCACTAGCTTTCGGAGCGCTGCTCCTTCATCAGGTGGTTGTGGAGAATGAGAGCACGATGACAATTTATATCCAAAGGAGTCTAGGGTCATGGAAATGTGACACATCAAACAATTTTAGATTAAATCCTTCATCTTTTAGAATAGATTTCTGCTCTTTGGTTTGTTAATCCCAGAACTTCTTTTTTGTTACCTTCTCAAGAATGTTATTCAAATGCAGAGCTTTTCTAACAATAGAGAATTCTGTCTGTGCCCGAATGTGGAGTCAGACTAACATTTTTCTTAGAGAAAAACTCTACATTTAAATTACATTTTTGAGAAGGTAATTTATAGATTAGGGTGTAGAGGTTAGGGTGGATCGGCTGTCCTAAATTACCCATAGTGACCAGGGATATGAAACTTAGGGTGGATTGGCCATGGGAAATACGGAGTAAGGGGGTGGGTATGGGTGGGATGCTCTTCAGAGGGCCAGTGTGAAATAGATAGGCTGAATGGCCTGTTTCCACATTGTCAGGATTCTATGACTCCCACCACAAAGGAGCATTTTATCTGCATCTATCCTGTCAAGCCCCTTTTAAGAATTTTACTGGTTTCAATAAGATCACTTCTGGTTCAGAGAGGTATACTGCACAGAAACAGACCTTTCGGTCTAACTCATCCATGGCAACCAGAGTTCCCAAACTAAGTTAGTCCCACTTGCCTGCGTTTGGCCCATATCCCTCTAAACCTTTCTATTCATGTACCCATCCAAATGTTATTTAAACTTTTTAAATATACCTGCATCTACCACATCCTCAGCAAGTTCATTCCACACACAAAGCACCCTGCCAAAACCTTGCCCCTCAGGTTCCTTTTAAATCTCTCTCCTCTCACTTTAAAGAAGTATGCCCCCGAGTCTTGAGCTCCCCTACGCTAAGGAAGAGCCCTTTGCTATTCACCTTACCTCCACTCCTCATGATTTTATCAATCTCAATAATGTCACCCCTCCTGTGCTCCAGTGAAAAAAGTCCCAGCCTCTCATTATAACTCAAACCCTCCAGTCCTAGCAACATCCTGGTAAATCTTATTCTTCCTATTACAGGGCCACCAGAACTATACTCAGTACTCTGAAAGTGGCCTCACCAACATCCCTGTACAACCTCAACATGATGCCCCAACTCCTATACGCAGTGGGGGGAACAATGAAGGCAAGTATGCTTAATGCCCTCTTGACCACCCTGTCTAGCAGCAATGCAACTTTCAAAGAACTGTGTACCTGAACCCCACCATGTCTCTCCTTTACAGCATGACACAGGGCCCTACCATTAACTGTACAAGTCCCGCCCTTCCTTGTTTTAGCAAAACGCAAGCCCTCACTTTTATTCATACCTCACTCATACACATGTGTTCTCTCAGACACCTACACATACGCCCCCCCAACACACTCACAGGCATATACTCCATCACACTCTCACTTTACCAAGCTTGCATACACTCTTACGTGCACTCAAGCACAAATTCACATCCACAAATCACTTTTTGGGCAAATTTGTATTGGCTGAATTATGTTTGCAGATACATTCAATTTTGCTCAAAAAGTGCACAGTCTGCAGGCAGTCAATCCATGTAATATTTTATAAATTCCTACTTTGGAAATAGAACCAGTTTGATTCAAAATTGGGACATTGACAGACTTGAACCTCACACCTTTATCGGGGCTGTCTGGGCTGAGTTGTCACTTTTTTTTAAAAAAAGCTTAAGTCATCTTGAGTACGTGAATTATAAGATGTTCTGGGATTTACATGTTAATGAACTGAAACCTGCAACACATTCTAAAAGGTGAAAGACTTAACAGCAATCTTGGTTCGTTCAATACATCCTATCAGTTGCATGACACTGATTTTCTGCTATAAAATCTGTGTCTTATGATCATGCTCCACAGCTACCCGATGAAGGAGCAGTGCTCTGAAAGCTAGTGCTTCCAAATAAACCTGTTGGACTATAACCTGGAGTTGTGTGATTTTTAACTTCATCCAGGCCAGTCCACCACCGGCTCCTCCACATCATTTCTAGTGAACACAGCCCACACCTCCCGATGCTGCCAGTAAACTTTACAACGCCGATAAAATGACACACTCTACACTCCTGAAAAATTTACAATTTCTAACAAAACAAGGCTGCTCATTCACCACTCCACCTGATACACGACATTGGAAGCTTAGTGCAGGAGGCTGAAAGAAATGAGCAGCTTTAAAACAAAACCTCTCTTGGAGCTCAAAGCTTTCAATAAGAGTCTGAGCCAAGGGGTAAATTCAGGTAACCTTTATTGAGATCCAACTTTGTTACAGCTTCAAACCCCCTCAGCAAAAAGGCAGAGAAAACGCAGCTGCTTTTTAAACAGCTCAAGGTCAAAACTCACACGCTACCCCACAACCCCCAACCCACCTCACTTTTTTACTATTGGTCACCACCAAGTTGTCCCTTTGTAATTGGATCCTTGGTACAGCCTTAACCCGGAGGAAGTGTTGCCTCACTCGGCAATTTCAACCCATACCCCGTATCCCATCTGCTGCAGTGGGATTCAAACCCGGGAGCCCCCGGAACTGGGTTGACAGTCCAGTCGATACGGCACTCAGCCGTCGCTCCTTCAATCCCCCTGCGATGGTATGTGAACTCGCTGGTGCCTCCGGAGGTTGGTAGAGCGTGTGTAGCCCTTCCCGCACAGGGGGCAGCTGAAGGGCCTCTCCCCCGTGTGGCTCCGCAGATGGGTCAGCAAGTTGGAGGCCTGGGAAAATCTCTTCCCGCACTGGGGACAGCTGAAGGGCCTCACCCCCGTGTGGACCCGCTGGGGCCTCAGCATGGTGGAGGAATCGCTGAAGGCCTTCCTGCACACTGGGCAGCTGAAGGGTCTCTCCCCAGTATGAGCCCGCTGGTGTTTCAGCCTGTTGGAGGAATTGCTGAAGGCCTTCCCACATTCGGGGCAGCTGAAGGGCCTCTCCCCCGTGTGGATCTGCTGGTGGGTTAGCAGAGTGGAGGAAGTGCTGAAGCCCTTCCCGCAGACGGGACAGGGGAACGGGCTCTCCCCAGTGTGACTGCGCCGATGAGTCTCCAGGACAGACGGGACACGGAAGCTTTTCCCGCAGTCGCCACACTTCCATGGTTTCTCCACGGGGTGGGATTCCTCTGGTTTCTCCATGGCCGAAGCTTCAGTTACATACAAATATGTGTGGAGCCCCTCCCCACCCTGAATTCCTCTTCCCAGGCCGTATAACTGTTTCAGGCTCCACACTCAGTGCGCTGCAACAGTAGGGTCTCTCATCCAGTCCCACTGATGCGAAAACATACTCAAACAGGAACCAAAAAGCTTTGCTCCTTCTCACAGAATCATAGTTGAAAACCGTTGCAGTCCCGATGGATTGAGTGACTGTCAGACATTGACGTCAAAGTGAGAACTGCAGACGCTGGACAGTCAGAGCCGAAAAGTGTGGCGCTGGAAAAGCACAACAGGTCAGGCAGCATCCGAGGAGCAGGAGAGTCAACGTTTCGGGCATAAGCCCTTCATCTGTTGATTTTGAAGCTTCAGTCTTCAGATCTTCAAATACACTGTTATATACAAATTACAAAGGTCATCACTGTCAGTGCAGGGTGGAAATTCAGAACAAGCAATTCTACTTTGTGGAATATTCCTTTCTTTTGTTGTTGCACAAAATTGAAAGCACCATCTCTCCCTCTCCTCTACTAATTCTCCTGAAGGTGCTGATTCAGGACCTTACAGGGGCAGAAAAGCAAAAACATCAAGACCGACATCTCTCTGAATTTTGGATAACTCCACCTGAAAGTTAATATCTTTCCTAACACTGGGATACTGCTGAGAGTGAGCAGGTCTGATTTTGTAAAGCAAAAACAAAGTGTGTTTGCAAAAATCCCTTCCCTTCAGAGAATCCCCACAGTGTGGAAGCAGGCCACTCGGCCCAACAAGTCCAAACCGATCCTCTGAAGGGTAACCCACCCACAGCCATTCCCCTACCCCTATTGCTCTACATTTAACCCTGACTAATACACCTAACCTGCACATCCCTGGGCACCATGGGTAATTTAGCATGGTCAATCCACCCTCATCTGGTCAAAGTTGAAAAAACACACACCACCAAGTTATAGTCCAATACATTTATTTGGAAGGACTAGCTTTTGGAGCACTGATCCTTCATCAGGTGGTTGTTGAAAATAAAATCATAAGACACATATAGAAAAAAAGAGTGTCCTGCCACTGAAATGATATATTGAACAAACCTGGATTGTTAAGTCTTTCATCTTCTAGAATGATTTTAAACACCTGAGGGGTATAGGTGAGGTGAATGGCAGGTGTCATTTCAAGATTGGGGAGCAAATGTTTAAGGAGAGAGTAGAACAATTTTAAACACCTGAGGAGCACCTTTTCTTTAAAAAAAAAAGTGGTTTGTGTGTGGAATGAATGTCTGGAGGAAGTGGTAGATGCAGGTACAGTAACATTTAAAAGATGTTTGGATAAGTACATGAATAGGAAAGGTACAGAGGGATGTGGGCCAAACACAGACAGGTGGGATTAGTTTAATTTGTGAATATAGTCAGCATGAATAGAAGGGTGTGTTTCTATGCTGTATGACTGTCACTATTCTGTACTAGCCTTAAAACTATTTTCTTGCCTTCCCCAAGAACCATCCACTTCTCTGTTGTTCAAAAATGATATGAACTCAGCCTTGAATATATTCCATGACCCACTAACTGCAGGAAGACACCCCCACTTCTAAACTCAATTCCTCTTGCTCATATACCACTTGCCTTGCTGATCGCTTGCTGCACCTGTCTGACAACTGTCATTGACTGGTGTAGGAGGACGCTGAGGCTCCTTTGTCCATCCACACATCATTCCTGATGAAGGGCTCTTACCCGAAACGTCAACTATCCTACTCCTCGAATGCTGTCTGACCTGCTGTGCTTTTCCAGCAACACACATTTCGACTCTGATCTCCAGCATTTGCAGTCCTCACTTTCTCCACTTCCCAATATATCACCATTTAAACAATACACCTCATTTCTGCTTTGTTTTTTCCACAGCAAAGGTGATAACGTCACACAGTGGTACTTCAGTTTTTAGGTGTATGAGGCACAGACCTGGACCAGTTTTTCCAGAGTCTGTCCTCTTTCTGGATTCACTCCGTTTCTTTTCAGTTGCTGCAAGTCAACAATTGGATCCCAGCATGAAAATAAAAGAAATAGAAAAGGCAGTGAGAGAAGAGAGTGCTGTTGGACAGAGGAAGGAAATTACAGTCTTGGATGAATCTCAATCTTCATTCAGAGAGAGAGAGAGAGAGAGAGGAGGAGCATCAGCAGCTTCAGAAGCTCATCGGTCAAGATTAGAGTGGTGCTGGAAAAGCACAGCAGGTCAGCCAGTATCCGAGGAGCAGGAAAATCGACGTCTCAGATTCAGACAATAGGGTTGTTCTGAATGGTAGGAGGACCAGGCTCCTCCTTCCGGTGTTCCAGTGCTCCTCATTGGGCCGGCAAATGAAATTCATGTATCATTTGTACTGACAGATAGAAACGTGCAGTTTTTTGCAGACACCAGCAAACATGCGCAGTGCTTGCTGACACCGAGGGGCACACGCAGTAGGCTCTGTAGATATGCTGGCGTAACTGACAGATTCAACTGGCCAAATGTCAATAGAAGGAAAAAAGGGGAGAGCCACAATTTTGTTTCACCTCCCCATCCCTGGCTCGACATAACCACACATGCTCCTCGCTATTATCCTCACCCTTCATGATTTTTCAAATCCCAGTAAGGTCATCCCTCAACCTCCTCCATTCCAGTGAAAAAGTCCCAGCCTCTCCCTGTAACTCAAACCCTCCAGTCCTGGCAACATCCAGGTAAATCTTTGCTGAACCCTCTCCAATAGTATTCTTCCTATTACAGGGGGAACAGAACAGTACTCAGTACTCCAAAAACAAAATGGCCTCACCAACATCCTGTACAACCTCAACATAGAACAAAGAAAATTTACAACCCAGAAACAGGCCCTTCGGACCTTCAAGCCCTAAGCTGATCCAATTAGTTTAATTTGTGAATATAGTCAGCATGGACTAGTTGGACTGAAGGGTCTGTTTCTATGCTGAATGACTGTCACTGTTCTATACTGGTGTTAAAACTATTTTCTTGCCTTCCCCACTAACCATCCACTTCTCTGTTGGTCAAAACCCAGATGAACTCATCCTTGAATATATTCAATGACCCCCGAACTGAAGGAAGAAATCCCCACTTCTGAACTCAATTCCTCTTGCTAATATACCACTTGCCTTGCTGATTGCTTGCTGCACCTGTCTGACAACTGGCATCGACTGGTGTAGGAAGACACTGAGGCCCCTTTGGACATCCACACACAGTGTTCGAGTCATAGAGATGTATGGCATGGAAACAGACCCTTCAGTCCAACCCGTCCATGTCGACTAGATATCCCAACCCAATCTAGTCCCACCTGCCACCACCCGGCCCATATGCCTCCAAACCCTTCCTATTCATATACCCATCCAAATGCCTCTTAAATGTTGCAATTGTACCAGCCTCCACCACTTCCTCTGGAAGCTCATTCCATACACGTACCACCCTCTGCATGAAAAGGTTGCCCCTTAGGTCTCTTTTATATCTTTCCCCTCTCACCCTAAACCACATCATTCCAGATGAAGGCCTTGTGCCTGATACGTCAACTTTCCTACTCCTTGGATGCTGCCTGACTTGCTGTGCTTTTCCAGCACGGCACTTTTTGACTCTGATCTCCAGCATTTGCAGTCCTCACTTTCTCCACTTCCCAACATATCACCATTTAAACAATACACCTCATTTCTGCTTTGTTTTTCACAGCAAAGACGATAACTTCACCCTGTGGTACTGCACTTGCCATGTGTTTGAGGCACAGACCTGGACTAGCTTTTCCCGAGTCTGTCCTCTTTCTGGATTCACTCCCTTTCCTTTCAGTTGCTGCAAGTCAACAATTGGATCCCAGCATGAAAATAAAAGAAATAGAAAAGGCAGTGAGAGAAGAGAGTGCTGTTGGACAGAGGAAGGAAATTACAGTCTTGGAATAATCTCAATCTTCATTCAAAGAGGGAGGAGCAGCAGCAGCAGCTTCAGAAGCTCATGGGTCGAGATTGAAGTAGTGCTGGAAAAGCACAGCAGGTCAGGCAGCATTCGAGAAGCAGGAAAATCGATGTCTCGGATTCAGACAATAGGGCTACTCTCAATGGCAGGAGGACCAGACTCCTTCCGGAGTTCCAGTGCTCCTCATTGGTCCGGCCTCTAATAGTCTTCTTCCTATTACAGGGCGACCAGAACTGTACTCAGTACTCCAGAAAAATGGCCTCACCAACATCCTGTACAACCTCAATGTAGAACAAAGAAAATTTACAACCCAGGAACAGGCCCGACAGCCCTCCAAGTCGAAGCTGAACCAAATCCCCTGTCTAAACCTAAATCGCCCAATTCCTGAATCTGTATCCCTCAGTTCTCCAACGACACATGCATCTGTCCGGATGCACTTTAAATGAATCTACCGTCCCTGCCTCTACTACCTCTGCTGGTAATGTGTTCCAGGCACCTATCACCCTCTGAGTAACGTACTTTCTGTGTGCATCTCCAACATGATGTCCCAACTCCTGTACTCAGCAAGTGAACAATGAAGGCAAGTGTGCTGAACACCTTCTTCACACCCCTATCTACCAGTGATGTAGTTTTCAAGAACAATGAACCTGAACACCACCAGGTCTCTGTTCTACAACACGACCCAGGGCCCTACCATTACCTGTTCAAGTCTTGCTGCCCTCTATTTTAGCAAAATGCAAACCCTCACTTATATCCATACCTCTCTCATACACACGCTCTCTCTGATATATTCATACACCACCCCCTCAAAACTCTCACCCTCTCGCAGGCTCATACTCCAACACAATCACACTTTATCAAGCAGATACACACTCATGCAAATACACACTCTCCTACGTACAGTCTTACACACAAACTCACACTTCTCTGATGAAGGGCCTTTCCCCGAAACGTTGATTTTCCTGCTCCTCGGATGCTGCCTGACTTGCTGCAGCACCACACTCTCGATCCTAAACCTATTACCCTCTAGTTCTGGACTCCCCCATCCAAAGGAAAATACCATGTCTATTTACCCTATCCATGCCCCTCATGATGATATAAAAGTGTACAAGGTTACTCCTCAGACTCTGGCAAGCTATGGAAAACAGTCGCAACCTGAACTTCTGTCTCTCCTCACCCAGGTCACCAAGACACATACCTGAGGTTGTAAAGTCTGCTCCCTCTCTGGATTCACTCCAGTTGCTACAAGTGAGCCTGCTCCGTCATTCATTAAGAATCATGGCTGATCTATCCATCGTCTCATCTCCTCCTCCTTGCACGGTCACATTCAACCCCTTAATTCCCCAATCAGGCCAAATCCCACCTAACTGTGTCTTGAATATACTTAATGAAGTTGCCTCTATTGCTTCCTTGGCCAGAGTATTCCACAGATTTTCATGAAGGGCTTTTGCCCAAAACATCGATTTTCCTGCTCTCCGGATGCTGCCTGACTAGCTGTGCTTTTCCAGCACCACTCTAATTAAGTCTATTCCATAGATTCACGACCCTCTGGGAAAAGCAGTTCCTCCTCATCTCGGTCTAAAAGCTACTTCCTTTAACCTTGAGGCCTAGTCTCACCGACCAGCAGAAATGATTGGATAGGGTAGGGCTTCATTCCCACAGTGCAATGACATTGGGAAGATGTTTCCATTGGTAGGAGAGACTAGGACCAGAGGACATAGCTTTAAGAATAAAGGGAAGACCTTTAGGAACAGAGATAAGCGATGTCTCCTTTTCTACCGACAGTGAGGAGCATGGACAATGTGTTGGTGACACCAGCAAGCAGGCACGCTGTTATTCACACCGAAGAGCAGACACAATATGCACTGTGGCGATGCTGGTGTTATTGACAGATGTTAAGTGTTCAAATGCCAAGAGGAGAAATAAGGGGTCGAGCCACATTTTTCTCCCCCTATGAGGCTCAACATTTTATAGCTTTCGCATTTTGTCTGGTTGCTCAACTTTTTATTAAGTGTCTTTTCCCCAGAGTAGGGTTGAGGTTCTCAACAAGAGGGCATAGGTTTAGGGTGAGAGCAGAAAGATATAAAAGGTACCGAAGGGGCAACTTTTCCATGCAGAGGGTGGTGCACATATGGAACGAACTGCCAGAAGAAGTAGTGGAGGCTAGTATAATTACAGCATTTAAAAGGCATCTGGATGGGAATATGAATAGGAAGGGTTTAGTGGGATATGAACCAAGTGCTGACAAATGGGATTAGATTAATTTAGGATATCTAGTTGGCATAGACAGGTTGGACCAAATGGGTCTGTTTCCGTGCAGTACATGTCTATGACTCTAAATAATAAAAAGTATATTTTTCCAAATAACAAACTATCTCCATGTTAACAAGGCTTAGTGCACCACATACTTTACTAACCATTCTCAACAGGTCCTGCCCCTTCAGTGAGGGGGAAACAGCACAAGCGCCAGTAAAAGCAGATGGAAAGTGAGTGTAAAATGTCACTATGACAGGACAGGCCCCACATTCCTTCCCCTCCGTCCCCCCCAACCTGCCTCACCTTTCACCTCCCGGGCCCAGTACCTTCCAGGTGGCCCCATAGTTGACACAGGGGCCGCCCCACGACCAGTAGAACTCCACCACCCAGGCGGCCGACGAGTTCCCAAGCAGGCCCTTAACCCCATCCGCCTCCAGAATGCTCACCGGCTCCTGCCTGCTGTACAGCCGGCCGGTGTGGCCGTGACACAGCAGCTGCGCCAGGAAGGCGGCGGTGCCCAGTGACGGGTGTCTGCCCCGGGCCGCACGGCGCCATTTTCCTAACGGCCGCCCTCCCGCTCGAGCGACTTCTTTTCCCAACCGCCTTCGCCCCCGCGTGACGTCTGCACGGGGGGATGGGCGGGGCCGGGGGAGCCTCACCGTCACCAAGCAACAGACACCTCGCGCGACAACTGCTCATTCACAAAAACAAACTCTCCTGTCTCGCTCTGCAGCTGCAGGGGGGACACTGCCACGTTTCCAGGAGCCCTGTCTACATTGGGAAAGCTCACGGCTCAACTTAAACAGATATTCCGACATCTAACGGAACGGCGTCATATCTAAAGGGGGAAATCTGCATTTTAAAAGGGACGTGGACATTTTAACGGGTATTTCTGCAAATAAAGAGGTTTAAATAGACGAGATTACATTTCAAAGCGGTGTGGGCACATTCAAAGGGATATCTTAATATGTAAAGTCACGCAGTTATATCTAAATGAATCTACATTTCGAAGAGACGTTGCCCTATTTATAAGTAGAGACAATAGGTGTGAATTCTGTCTGTTTCCCAATGTTGAGTCAGACTGACATTTTTCTTAGAAAGGCTCTGCATTTAAATTACATTCTTGAGAAGGTAATTTCTCGATTCGGGTGTAGGTTAGGGAGAATTGGCCGTGCTAAGTTACCCATAGTGACCAGGGATGTACAGGTTAGGGTGGCTTGGCCATGGGAAATACGGAGTAAGGGGTTGGGTATGGGTGGGATACTGGTCAGAGGGCCAGAGTGAAACAGATAGGCTGAATGGTCTGCTTCCACATTGTCGGAATTCGATGACCCTCCCCACCAAAGGAGCATTTTATCTGCATCTATCCTGTCAAGCCCCTTTCAGAATTCTACTGGTTTCAATAAAGGTATACAGCACAGAAACAGACCATTCGGTCCAATTCGTCCATGCCGACCAGGATTCCAAACTAAACCAGTCCCACTTGCCTGCATTTGGCCCATATCCCTCTCAACCTTTCAATTCATGTATCCATCCAAATGCTGTTTCAATGTTGTCACTGTACCTGCATCTACCACATCCTCAGCAAGTTCATTCCACATGCAAATCACCCTCTTTCAAAATGTTGCCCCTCCAGTTCCTTTTAAATCTCTCTCCTCACATTAAAAAAAATGCCCCCTAGTTTTGAGCATGCCGACGCTAAGCAAGAGCCCTTTGTTATTCACCTTACCTCCACTCCTCATGATTTTATCAATCTCAATGAGGTCACCCCCCCCCCAACCTCCTGTGCTCCAGTGAAAAAAGACCCAGCCTCTCCTTATAACTCAAACCCTCCAGTCCTTACAACATCCTGGTAAATCTTTATTAAACTCTCTCTAATAGTATTCTTCCTATTACAGGGCCAACAGAACTGTACTGAGTACTCTGAAAGTGGCCTCACCAACATCCTGTATGTGAGAGACGATTTCGGTACAAACAATTGAGATGTGCATGACCCCAGAGTCTAAGGGGAATAGAGCCATAGGGGTAGGGTAAAACATACTTCTCTATAATAAAGGACGAGACATCTGCTGCTACGGATTGATAAGACCACTCACACTGACAGAGTAGAAAAACAAGTCCTTGATTGATAAGACCACTCACACAGAATAGAAAAACAAGTCCTTGATTGATAGGACCACTAACTCTGACAGAGAAGAATAAGTCCTTGACTGATAAGACTACAGGGTAAGAAAAAAAAACTCGGGAGACCTGTTGCAGACTTTAAGATAAGGATGCAGAATGGAAAATTACTGAACGGTTTAGAATGTGAACCTCGTGACTCTTTAGAGCCACAGAGGGGAGGGACTTGTCCTGTATTTAATCAGAAGACATTGTTAACCTCGGCGCGCTTTTCTCAGAAGGGTGCCCAACTCTGCAGACTTGCTAATAAACTTTGTTTTCCTGAATTTGTCTAGAGCGATTATTGAGAAGCGATTTTCGTTTCTAACACTGTACAACCTCAACATGATGTCCCAAACCCTATACTCAATGGTGTGA
This sequence comes from Chiloscyllium plagiosum, assembly GCF_037043375.1. Lineage (NCBI taxonomy): Eukaryota > Metazoa > Chordata > Chondrichthyes > Orectolobiformes > Hemiscylliidae > Chiloscyllium > Chiloscyllium plagiosum. The sequence continues at coordinate 18,987,535 of NW_028270165.1, read as the reverse complement.
ACAATGAAGGCAATGTTGCGAAATGCCACCTTAACCATCCTGTCTAGCAGTGATGAAACTTCCAAAGAACTATGCACCTGAACACCACCTCCCCCATTCTGGATCAGTGGTGCTGGAAGAGCACAGCAATTCAGGCAGCATCCGAGGACAGGCAAAATCGACGTTTCGGGCAAAAGCCCTTCATCAGGAATAAAGGCAGAGAGCCTGAAACGTGGAGAGATAAGCTAGAGGAGGGTGGGGGTGGGGAGAGAGTGGCATAGAGTACAATAGGTCAGTGGGGAAGGAGATGAAGGTGATAGGTCAGGGAGGAGAGGGTGGAGTGGATAGGTGGAAAAGGAGCTGGGCAGGTCGGACAAGTCCGCACAGGTCAGGGGATCGAGTTTCTGGAGGTTAGAAGCTAGGATGAGGTGGGGGAAGGGGAAATGAGGAAACTGTTGAAATCCACATTGATGCCCTGGGGTTGAAGTGTTCCGAGGCGGAAGATGAGGCGTTCTTCCTCCAGGCGTCTGGTGGTGAGGGAGCGGCGGTGGAGGAGGCCCAGCACCTCCATATCCTCGGCAGAGTGGGAGGGGGAGTTGAAATGTTGAGCCACTGGGCGATGTGGTTGATTGGTGTGGGTGTCTCGGAGATGTTCCCTAAAGCGCTCTGCTAGGAGGCATCCAGTCTCCCCAATGTAGAGGAGACCGCATCGGGAGCAACGGATACAATAGATGATGTTAGTGGATGTGCAGGTAAAACTTTGATGGATGTGGAAAGCTCCTTTGGGGCCTTGGATAGAGGTGAGGGTTGAGGTGTGGGCGCAGGTTTTACAGTTCCTGCGGTGGCAGGGGAAAGTGCCAGGATGGGAGGGTGGGTCGTAGGGGGGCGTGGACCTGACCAGGTAGTCACGGAGGGAACGGTCTTTGCGGAAGGCGGAGAGGGGTGGGGAGGGAAATATATCCCTGGTGGTGGGGTCTGTTTGGAGGTGGCGGAAATGTCGGCGGATGATTTGGTTTATGCGAAGGCTGGTAGGGTGGAAGGTGAGCACCAGACGCGTTCTGTCCTTGTTGCGGTTGGAGGGGTTGGGTCTGAGGGCGGAGATGCGGGATGTGGATGAGATGCGTTGGAGGGCATCTTTAACCACGTGGGAAGGCAAATTGCGGTCTCTAAAGAAGGAGGCCATCTGGTGTGTTCTATGGTGGAACCGCTCCTCCTGGGAGCAGATACGGCGGAGGCGGAGGAATTGGGAATACGGGATGGCATTTTTGCAAGAGGTAGGGTGGGAAGAGGTGTAATCCAGGTAGCTGTGGGAGTCGGTGGGTTTGTAGAAGATGTCAGTGTCAAGTCGGTCGTCACTGATGGAGATGGAGAGGTCCAGGAAGGGGAGGGAGGTGTCAGAGATGGTCCAGGTAAATTTAAGGTCAGGGTGGAACAAGAACCTGTTCATTGATCTTACGTCGAGGATAGCCACCGTGTTAAATATTAGCAATTGCTGGGTTTGTGGGGGGCCACATATGACTGAACAATGGCCGTGGTCTGGTCAAAGCTTAGATATATGGGAGTTGCTTCAGTATAATTGGACACATGTCAATGAAAGGAAAGGGCAGGTGTGGAGACTGACTAACAGCCCGGAAGGCCAGTTCTGTGTTGAAGGGAAAGGGAAGGTTGAGGTGGGTATCAGCCCCTGTCAGAGTGTGTTGAATGCAACCACACAAGTCTGGTGGCCTGAGGATATCACATGGTACATTGCAAAACAGGAGAACCGCAATTGTGTGAGGCTGAGTGATGACTCTCGGTTTTGGAATTGTAGCGGCACTGGCCCTTATGAAGGCATCCCTGGGATAAAAGAGGTGTGGAACGAAGTTGCGAAACAAGGGGGGCCTGCCCCAGATGGCCTATTCTGGATATGCGGTAATCAGGCATATGCCAAGTTGCCCATAGGATGGGCTGGGGTATGCTTCCTGGGTCTAATTAGACCAGAGTTCTTCTTATTACCCCGCGAGGAGGGCCACGACTTGGGGATTAAACTATTTGACTCCCTGTGGAGGCCAACAAGGGATATCCAAGTTGGTGATTGGGGGGATGAATGGCCACCGGCCCGTATTATTGAATACTACGGGCCTGCTACATGGGCACAGGACGGATCATGGGGATACCGTACTCCTATCTATATGTTAAATCGAATTATCAGGCTCCAAGCAGTCGTAGAGGTCATTACTAATCAGACCGCCCTGGCCCTGGAGTTGCTGGCTAAGCAGCAGAATCAGATGAGGGCTGCTATATACCAAAACCGGCTTGCCTTGGATTATCTGTTGGCCTCGGAAGGGGGTGTCTGCGGGAAGTTTAACCTGACTAACTGCTGTCTGAAAATTGACGATAATGGTAAAGCGGTTTTGAAGATTTCCGATAAAATTCGGAAACTGGCCCATGTGCCGGTTCAATCCTGGCGTCCTCTTGGTAGCATCGGATGGTGGGATGGTCTCTTAGGTGGTAGTTGGTGGCGCACGGTGTTACTGGTGGCTGGGGGGGGCGTAATGCTTCTACTCATCTTACCCTGCCTGACCCCCTGTGTTCAATCTTTAATCCAGAAAAATATTTCCCAACTCCAGGCAGTGGCGATACCCCAACATGGAACGCAGGAACTTAAGGTGCTGTTGCTGCGAAAGACCAAGGATTTCCCGGGCCCTTGATGAGAGGAGGCTTATCTTTGTCATGCACATCTTAAAAAAAAGGGTGGAATTGTGAGAGACGATTTCGGTACAAACAACTGAGATGTGCATGACCCCAGAGTCTAAGGGGAATAGAGCCATAGGGGTAGGGTAAAACATACTTCTCGAAAATAAAGGACGAGACATCTGCTGCTACGGATTGATAAGACCACTCACACTGACAGAGTAGAAAAACAAGTCCTTGATTGATAAGACCACTCACACAGAATAGAAAAACAAGTCCTTGATTGATAGGACCACTAACTCTGACAGAGAAGAATAAGTCCTTGACTGATAAGACTACAGGGTAAGAAAAAAAAAACTCGGGAGACCTGTTGCAGACTTTAAGATAAGGATGCAGAATGGAAAATTACTGAACGGTTTAGAATGTGAACCTCGTGACTCTTTAGAGCCACAGAGGGGAGGGACTTGTCCTGTATTTAATCAGAAGACATTGTTAGCCTCGGCGCGCTTTTCTCAGAAGGGTGCCCAACTCTGCAGACTTGCTAATAAACTTTGTTTTCCTGAATTTGTCTAGAGCGATTATTGAGAAGCGATTTTCGTTTCTAACACTGTACAACCTCAACATGATGTCCCAAACCCTATACTCAATGGTGTGAACAATGAAGGCAATGTTGCGAAATGCCACCTTAACCACCCTGTCTAGCAGTGATGAAACTTCCAAAGAACTATGCACCTGAACACCACCTCCCCCATTCTGGATCAGTGGTGCTGGAAGAGCACAGCAATTCAGGAAGCATCCGAGGACAGGCAAAATCGACGTTTCGGGCAAAAGCCCTTCATCAGGAATAAAGGCAGAGAGCCTGAAACGTGGAGAGATAAGCTAGAGGAGGGTGGGGGTGGGGAGAGAGTGGCAATAGGTCAGTGGGGAAGGAGATGAAGGTGATAGGTCAGGGAGGAGAGGGTGGAGTGGATAGGTGGAAAAGGAGCTGGGCAGGTCGGACAAGTCCGCACAGGTCAGGGGATCGAGTTTCTGGAGGTTAGAAGCTAGGATGAGGTGGGGGAAGGGGAAATGAGGAAACTGTTGAAATCCACATTGATGCCCTGGGGTTGAAGTGTTCCGAGGCGGAAGATGAGGCGTTCTTCCTCCAGGCGTCTGGTGGTGAGGGAGCGGCGGTGGAGGAGGCCCAGCACCTCCATATCCTCGGCAGAGTGGGAGGGGGAGTTGAAATGTTGAGCCACTGGGCGATGTGGTTGATTGGTGCGGGTGTCTCGGCGATGTTCCCTAAAGTGCTCTGCTAGGAGGCGTCCAGTCTCCCCAATGTAGAGGAGACCGCATCGGGAGCAACGGATACAATAGATGATATTAGTGGATGTGCAGGTAAAACTTTGATGGATGTGGAAAGCTCCTTTGGAGCCTTGGATAGAGGTGAGGGAGGAGGTGTGGGTGCAGGTTTTACAGTTCCTGCGGTGGCAGGGGAAAGTGCCAGGATGGGAGGGTGGGTCGTAGGGGGGCATGGACCTGACCAGGTAGTCACGGAGGGAACAGTCTTTGCGGAAGGCGGAGAGGGGTGGGGAGGGAAATATATCCCTGGTGGTGGGGTCTGTTTGGAGGTGGCGGAAATGTTGTCGGATGATTTGGTTTATGCGAAGGTTGGTAGGGTGGAAGGTGAGCACCAGGGGCGTTCTGTCCTTGTTGCGGTTGGAGGGGTTGGGTCTGAGGGCGGAGATGCGGGATGTGGATGAGATGCGTTGGAGGGCATCTTTAACCACGTGGGAAGGGAAATTGCGGTCTCTAAAGAAGGAGGCCATCTGGTGTGTTCTATGGTGGAACCGCTCCTCCTGGGAGCAGATACGGCGGAGGCGGAGGAATTGGGAATACGGAATGGCATTTTTGCAAGAGGTAGGGTGGGAAGAGGTGTAATCTAGGTAGCTGTGGGAGTCGGTGGGTTTGTAGAAGATGTCAGTGTCAAGTCGGTTGTCACTGATGGAGATGGAGAGGTCCAGGAAGGGGAGGGAGGTGTCAGAGATGGTCCAGGTAAATTTAAGGTTCCACCCTGACCTTAAATTTACCTGGACCATCTCTGACACCTCCCTCCCCTTCCTGGACCTCTCCATCTCCATCAGTGACGACCGACTTGACACTGACATCTTCTACAAACCCACCGACTCCCACAGCTACCTGGATTACACCTCTTCCCACCCTACCTCTTGCAAAAATGCCATCCCGTATTCCCAATTCCTCCACCTCCGCCGTATCTGCTCCCAGGAGGAGCGGTTCCACCATAGAACACACCAGATGGCCTCCTTCTTTAGAGACCGCAATTTCCCTTCCCACGTGGTTAAAGATGCCCTCCAACGCATCTCATCCACATCCCGCATCTCCGCCCTCAGACCCAACCCCTCCAACCGCAACAAGGACAGAACGCGTCTGGTGCTCACCTTCCACCCTACCAGCCTTCGCATAAACCAAATCATCCGCCGACATTTCCGCCACCTCCAAACAGACCCCACCACCAGGGATATATTTCCCTCCCCACCCCTCTCCGCCTTCCGCAAAGACCGTTCCCTCCGTGACTACCTGGTCAGGTCCACGCCCCCCTACGACCCACCCTCCCATCCTGGCACTTTCCCCTGCCACCGCAGGAACTGTAAAACCTGCGCCCACACCTCCTCCCTCACCTCTATCCAAGGCCCCAAAGGAGCTTTCCACATCCATCAAAGTTTTACCTGCACATCCACTAACATCATCTATTGTATCCGTTGCTCCCGATGCGGTCTCCTCTACATTGGGGAGACTGGATGCCTCCTAGCAGAGCGCTTTAGGGAACATCTCCGAGACACCCACACCAATCAACCACATCGCCCAGTGGCTCAACATTTCAACTCCCCCTCCCACTCTGCCGAGGATATGGAGGTGCTGGGCCTCCTCCACCGCCGCTCCCTCACCACCAGACGCCTGGAGGAAGAACGCCTCATCTTCCGCCTCGGAACACTTCAACCCCAGGGCATCAATGTGGATTTCAACAGTTTCCTCATTTCCCCTTCCCCCACCTCATCCTAGCTTCTAACCTCGATCCCCTGACCTGTGCGGACTTGTCCGACCTGCCCAGCTCCTTTTCCACCTATCCACTCCACCCTCTCCTCCCTGACCTATCACCTTCATCTCCTTCCCCACTGACCTATTGTACTCTATGCCACTCTCTCCCCACCCCCACCCTCCTCTAGCTTATCTCTCCACGTTTCAGGCTCTCTGCCTTTATTCCTGATGAAGGGCTTTTGCCCGAAACGTCGATTTTGCCTGTCCTCGGATGCTGCCTGAATTGCTGTGCTCTTCCAGCACCACTGATCCAGGATCTGGTTTCCAGCATCTGCAGTCATTGTTTTTACCACCTCCCCCATGTCTGCCTGTTCTATAACACGACTCAAGGCCCGACCATTATTTGTACAACCCCTTGCTTTTATTTAGCTTCTCTCTCACACACATACTCTATCTCTCAGACAGACAGATACACACCCCTCAACACTCTATCACACTCACAGGCTCATACTCCATCACACTCTCACTTTCCCAAGCATGCACACACACACATGGACAAACCCACATGCACACAGATACACACACACTACTCTTTGGGGTAAAATTGTATTGGCAGAATTACATTTGCAGATACATTCAATTTTGTTCAAAAAGCACACAATCTGCAGGCAGTCAATGCATCTAATATTTTACAAATTCCGACTTTGGAAACAGAACCAGTCTGATTCAAGATTGGAATACCAACAGACTCAAATCTCACACCTTTAATTCATTGTCTGAGCGGAGGTGTCTTTTTTTAATAAAACCTTCAGTCATCTCAAGAACATTGTTACATATTAATGAACCAAAGCCCGCACCCATTCTAAGAGATGAAGACTATCTAAGTTTGTTCAATATTTTCTATCAGTTGCATGACACTGATGTTTTGATATAAGTTCTGTGTCTTATGATGCTGTTCCATGAGGCGTATGTGTTGATGAGGCAAGATGGTACAGATGAGGCGATGGAGAATTACAGATCACCGAGGAAGGATTTAAAGAGAGAGTTAAGAAGAGCAAAGAGAGGACACGAGCAGTCTTTAGCAAATAGAATAAAGGAGAACGCTCAAGCTTTCTATAGGTATGTGAGGAATAGGGTCAGTCAAAGACAGAAGTGAAAAGTTGAGCATGGACCCTGTAGAGTTCAGACAGGTGCTAAATGAACATTTCTTATCGGAGTTCACTCAAGAAAAGAATGAGGTACGAGACATTAGACTTGAAAGGATCGAGGTTAGTTACACACAGGTGTTATCAATTTGAGAAGGAGTGAAAGTAGACAAGTCCCCTGGGCAGGATGGGATTTATCCGAGGATTCTCTGGGAAGCTGGGAAGGAGATAGCAGAGCCTTTGGCTTTGATATTTGAGTCATCATTATCTACGGGTTTAATACCCGAGGACTGGAGGATTGCAAATATTGTGCCCTTGTTCAAGTAGGGCAGCAGAGATGACCCAGGTAATTATAGACCAGTGAGCCTTACATCTATTGTAGAAAAGATTTTGGAAAGGATTATAAGAGAAGATTTAAAATCATCTAATAAGCAACAATTTGATTTCAGATAGTCAACATGGTTTCGTCGAGGGCAGGTTGCGTCTCACAAACCTCATTGAGTTCTTTGAGAAGGTGACCAAGCATGTAGATGAGGGTAGGACAGTTGATATGGTATACTTGGACTTCAGTAAAGCCTTTGAAAAGGTTCCACATGGGAGGCATTGAATAGAGGGTGATTTATTAGTTTGGATTAGAAACTGGAAGAAGGCAGCGAGTGGTGGTTGATGGAAAATACTCAGCCTGGAGTCCGATTACTAGTTTCGGGGCCACTACTGTTTGTCATTTTTATAACTGACTTAGACACAGGCATAGGTGGATGGATTAGTAAATTTGCAGATGACACTAAAGTCGGTGGAGTACTGGACAGTTTGGAAGAATGTTACAGGTTGCAGGGGGATTTGGATAAACTGCAGAATTGGGCTGAGAGGTGGCAAATGGAGTTCAATGCAGCTAAATGTGAGGTGATGCACTTTGGGAAGAATAACAGGATGGCAGAGTACTTGGTCAATGTAAAGATTCTTGGTAGTGTGGATGTGCAGAGGGATCTTGGAGTCCATGTACGTAGATCCCTGAAAGTTGCCACTCAGGTGGATAGTGCTGTGAAGAAGGCATACGGTGTGTTAGGTTTCATTGGTAGAGGGATTGAGTTCCGGAACCGCAATATCATGCTGCAACTATACAAAACGCTGGTGCAGCCACACTTGGAATATTGTGTACAGTTCTGGTCACCCAATTACAGAAAGGATGTGGAAGCATTGGAAAAGCAGAGGAGATTTACCTGGATGTTGCCTGGTCTGGAGGGAAGGTCTTATGATGAAAGGCTGAGAGACTTGGCCCTTTTCTCATTGGAAAGAAGGCGGCTAAGGGGGGGGATTTGATAGGGACATACAAGATGATCAGAGGATTACATAGGGTAGACAGAGAAAGACGTTTTCCTAGGATGATCACGTCAACGTGTACGAGGGGGCATAACTACAAATTGAGGGGTGACAGCTTTAAGACAGATGTCAGAGACAAGTTCTTTACACAGAGTGGTAAGGGAGGGGAATGCCCTACCTGCTAAGGTAGTCAACTCAGCCACATTATGCAGATTTAAACAATCCTTAGATAAGTGCATGGATGATTTTGGGATAGTGTAGGGGAATGAGCTGAGAATAGTTCACAGGTCGACGCAACATCGAGGGCCGAAGGGCCTGTTCTGCGCTGGATTGTTCTATGTTCTAAACTTAGTGCAGGAGGCTGAAAGAAATGAGCAGCTTTAAAACAAAAACCTCTTGGAGCTCAAAGCTTTCAATGAGAGTCTGAGCCCGGTGGTAAGTTCAGGTAACCTTTATTGCAACCCAACTTTGTTACAGCTTCAGATCCCCCCAGCAAAAAGGCAGAGAAAAAGCAGTTGCTTTTTGAGCACCTCAAGGTCAAAGTGCACACACCACACACCCCCTGTCCCACCCCCTTCACTGTCTTTACTATTGGCCAGCACCAAGTTGTCCCTTTGTAATCGGATCCTTGGTACAGCCGTAACCCGGAGGAAGTATTGCCTCACTCAGCAATTTTAACCCATACCCTGTCTACAAGTAAGTTTCTCCCCGCTCATTTGTCAGGAAGGGGCAGTGTAGAGTCAACCAGACTGCTGTGGGTCTGGAGTCACATGTCGGCCAGACCGGGTAAAGGATGCAGCTGGAACGACTGAGTGAATCCTTTCCCACAATGGCGGTTCTCTTCCCTAACAAGGGAGAGAGTGAATCAGATGGGGACTTTCTCCCCTGCACCATCCCCTCCCTGAAACGGTCTCATCGTTCGATTCCAAACTCCACATTTCTGACCGAATACCAATTCTGCCATCTGTCGTGGCTGGATTCGAACCAGGGAATCCCTGGAAGTGGGTTGATGGTCCAATCGATATTGGCACTCAGGCGTCACTCCTTCAATCCCCCTGCGATGGCACGTGAACTCGCTGGTGGCTCCGCAGGTGGGAGGAGCGGGTGAAGCCATTCCCGCACTGAGAGCAGATGAACGGCCTCTCCCCAGTGTGGATCCGCTGGTGTCTCATCAGGGTGGAGACGTTGGTAAAGGCTTTCCCACACTCGGGGCAGCTGAAGGGCCTCTCCCCCGTGTGGATCCGCTGGTGCCTCATCAGGGAGGAGACGTCGGCAAAGGCCTTCCCGCACTCGGGGCAGCTGAAGGGCCTCTGCCCTGTGTGGACACGCTGGTGTCTCAGCAGGGTGGAGGAATACCTGTAGGCGTTCCCACAATCTGGGCAGCTGAAGGGCCTCTGCCCTGTGTGGACACGCTGGTGTCTCAGCAGGTGGGAGGAATGTTTGAAGGCCTTCCCGCAGTTGGTGCAAGGGAATAGCCTCTCCCCGGTGTG